>NC_140584.1:389421913-389852325 GCF_964204655.1 Triturus cristatus | reverse complement strand
CCCTTATACCTTCATTAGAAGAAAAGTTAGGCTGATTTGATTACCTGACTTTATTAACATGTTGTCAATGAAGATTTCTCCCCAAGTGATAGTTTTGGCAGAAGGTACTGACAGATAGCTGACCGAACTGGTTTGAGATATTGTTGTTCTACTTTATGCAAAATAATTTCTTAGATGGCCAAGCTGGTATCTAAAATGGGTGCATGTTATTTTTTAGTTGCACAGACCACCAGTGCTGCAGCCAGCACCAGCAGCCAGCCTCAGATGGAGGAGGCCCAGGCTGCAGGATGGGGAGCAGTCTCAGTGGTGGCACGGACAGGTGGTAAGTCACTTTGCTTTCTCATTGACAATACTGTATTTGTTAAGTGAGGCAGATATCCCACCCTTCACTTCAGTGCCCATAGAATGTCCCCACCTAAAATTGCTGCATAGTGTAATTTGGTGCTGCAGTATAGGTTTTGAAATGTGTGTCAGCTTTGGTTGACAGCATGGCCTTACACAGTGTGTAATACATGAAAACTGAACACAAGGGGGCAGATTTACAAGCCCCTTGCGTCACTTTTGCACCGTTGTTGCGTCACTTTTGTGACGCAGCGGCAGCATAAAAGTTGCGGCCCATTTACAATGTGACGCATCTAGGGAGATGCGTCACGTTGTGAAGCCCTGCGCCACATTAAACCTGCGCCAGGTTTAATGTATGCAGGGTGGGCGTTCTGTCGCAGGAAGCCCCATAAAAGTGACGCAGTCAAATCTACAAGATTTCACTGAGTCACTTTTACGTCCATGCTGCGTCAAAACCCTGCGCCTGCTTGAAGCAGGCGTAAGAATTGATGCATCATGTTAGGCATAGGGCGGCCCTGAGCATTGCTGGAGTTGCGTTGTGCTTGCGACACGACTCCAGCAATGCGTAACTTTTCCGTCAACGGATGCGTCAGAATTTCTGACACATCTGTCAATCCTTGCGCCATGGTGCACCGTATTGTAAATACGACGCATCCATGGTGACGCAAGGATTTAGCAAGTTGGCGCAGGGAAAGAGACGCATCTCTACAGATGTGTCACTTTCTTGTAAATCTGCCCCAAGGTATTTCCCAGTACCCACTCAGTCATGTACCACCAGTACTTCAATTCATCATTCCTTCCTTCTGTCCCAGCCTACCTAAAAATGCTAAATTAATCTCAGCATGTGCCACATTTCTCCCCCCAAGTGATTTTTATGTTATAGCTTCCATGACGAATTTACGCCTGTGCCAATTTTTTCCTTCCGTCAAGTCTTCAACCACTTAGCAAGTAAAAGCGTAGCACATGATCAGTGACACCCAGCCATTCCATAGCTAAACTTCGACCTAGCCTAATCCCTCTAACATACCTTTCTGTAGAGTAACATTCCCTACTGACAAGTTAAGGTATTTGTTGAAAATCTTTTGTGGTGGAGGCCAGGGTGTTTTGTGGGACTACGAGACTGATTTAGAGTTTGGCGGATGGTATATTTTGTGACACGCATGCAAAATAAAATATATCCTGGTTATTGTATTACAGTGCATTATTTATATTATGTACACTGTCTACTTAAGGTGGATGGGATCAATTATACATCAAATGTGTGATGGAGTATCCAATCTGACCCTAAGTTTTGAGTCAGGAGAAAGCGGAAGAGGCAGTTGAAGAAGAGCAGGCCAATTGGAAATAATGATTTAATAAATTGTAATGCCATTACAGCTGCCATAAAAACATACTGCACAGTAGCAGACCCACCAGCATGCCTCCATTAATTCTGCACATATACTATAGTCAAATTTACTATTAATTGTGCAGCATAAACACATTACTCATTGATATGAGGCAATTCATAACACACAAAGTGACTCTTCAGTTTCACTATGAAATCCTTTCAAAGAAAATCACCTTTTCAATATGTTGGTATTCTGGCTTAATTCCTTTCAGTAAGTGCTACTACATTGTGTGATGCATGTGTGGGACATCATGGCCCTGTTACTGATCACATCAAACATTCTGATGGCCCTAGGAGACCAACATTGTTCTGCTACTAAAGTATAAACAAGTGTTTGCACTGAGCATTACAATTTGTGTTTATAATTTTTTTTATATAGTTACTCCAGCTCCTGGAGGTCACCCATCCAGGCAGGATATTGTCACCTGGTAGTAGCGTCAGAGGCTAGAGGTTGTGGTGGCCGAATATCACCGGCTGGTGGCCTAGGAGGAGGAGGAGGCACATCCCTCCAGTTCCTTAGGCCACCAGCCTGGCCCGCCTCCATCCCAACCACACCAATGCCAGCACCACCTGCAGCCAGGGTCCACTGCTGCCCAGCGGAACACCACTACGCCCCTCCTACTCATCAGCACATCATCAAAAGACCTCCTCCTCCTCAGCGTCGAATGACAACTGGAGCTGCTCTGGCGTGGGCAACAGAATCGAGCCAGGCGTAGCCCACATAAACTCTGAAATGGATGCCCTCAAGGTCCTTCCTTATTAATATTTTGGGGTTGGAGAAACTATGTTGTTGTGGGTGGAGAAGGTAGGAACTGGGAAGGGAAGTTGGGGAAAGGGTCGGTCGCAGCACATTTGGGTGTTTTTGCTTGGGGATGGGGAGGGCTTGATGTGGATGGAGAGGGTGGGTTTCCCTATGTAAAAAGATTATTGGTTTTGTTCTCGATACATATCAATTGCTATCTGACTTTTCTCTGCATTGCTAGTTAGCGTAGCATTGTGGTTTATTCATTAACGAGAGCAAGAAGAAAAGCTGTTATCTGAAATGGTCACACATTATACTGTACATAGACTATTCCCCCTAGACTTTCCCTACCTGAAGTCCCTTGCCATGTATTTATTTTTCATTTGGTTACTTTAGTTACCTCTTACTGCAGACATGTTTACCCTGCTACCATAGTGGGAACAGACTAGTTCTGTCTGACTTATTGTTTGAGGAGATTTTGCAGCACCCTGCTACTTATCAAAATGCATACTAGGTCCTTTTCCTACTTCTTCAAACTATTGACTACTTGGGGAGTATGCCAACAACGTACAGAAAAATCTTAATCTTATCTATCTCTGCTTCCCAAGTACAACTTCAGTAGTAAATGAGTTCACTACTTAGTTCTTACCTGAATAGATGAAGCAATAGCTGCTACCTCTCTCTGTCTTCAGAAACCTTATTGCAGGGTTTTCCAAAGGGCCTTCTTAATGCTTGTGGTAGTAGTGGGCTAGCATTAACAGGAAGACATTCACAAAGTTAGGTCCCACTCCCAACAATTACAAATGATGCATGAGAGGTGAACTCATACTGTAGGATTAGTGAGAAGGATTATCCATTGCAGGAAACTAGACTGAAAGAAAGCACAGAGTAGATTGGTAATCCAAGACTGAGAACACCATGACAAAACATCATACAAAGCAGTGGTACTTTGAGGAGCTAATAACTATTTTATTTAAAAAAAATCAAACTAAACTTACAAAAAACTCTAGTGAGGAGTCAGGATTCATTTTGCATACATTTTGTAAGCAACACAAGGCCTGATTCAAAAGGTAAGGTTACACTTTTTGTGTTACTTTACTCTTACAGTTTAAGTTTATGCCTGGTAACCTTTCCATCAGTAACCTAATGTTATGAGTAGTAATTTTGTGAATAGTAAGTAGCTCTTTTCAATTTAAATGGAGTTACTATAACTAATAGTAGTTGGTTACTACACACATAGTTACTGGCTAGTAGTACAGTTACACTGCAAAAGTAGACTTACACCAAAATTGTAAATACACTTCAGCTTTGTGAAACAGGCCATAGTGTACACTAGTACTACCTGGGACAGACATTGTTCTAAGTAAGACACTTCACCATGATGCTGATGTCCCTTTCATGCCTGAGTGGGGGTAGTAGGGCTGGCGTGGGCTATTTTCTTATTTTCATTATGGAGCAGAAAAAGCAGACAGTTCATACAAAAAAACAATCATGGATAGCTAATCACAACATAAATTCAAGGCAGGTAGAAACATTCCATAGAAAAGGTAAACAGCCCGTACAATGAATCCGTCACCCCGCATGCAAATACAACGCAGTTGTTACAACGCATACCATTACCCCGCAAGTCATAAGAATGGCTTGCGGAGGGGGGAGTAGGTGTTGGATTTAAAATCCAACACCTTACCTGCTGTCCGCACAGACTGGAGTTGGAATAGTAAATTATACTATTCCAAAATCCAGTGCCCCATATTCCAAAATCCAGTGCCCCAGTGTTACGACTTGCGGGGTAATGGTATGCGTTTTTAAAATGCAGTCTTTGTAACGACCGCATTGTAATTGCATGCGGAGTGAAGGCATGCGTAATAAGGAGGCCTATTCCATAGAAAATAGTCATAACATTCAATTAGCATTAAATACAAAAGACTCATAATTCATATAATCACAACATCCGTACCAGAAAAAGGAATTTTATACGGTAACAATAAATATGCTCATAGCACTGACTAGAATCTATAAAGCAGCATTGCCATTTTTCACCATAAGTGCATATTACCCATACTCAGCTTGAGAAAGCGACCATTCGTACAGACCAAATTTGGTCTGGAATGCTGTTTTCCATTGATCGCCCTCTCGGACTCTAACAAGGTGGTAGGCTCTGCGTAAATCCAGTTTTGTATAAATGGTAGCGTCTTTGATTTTGTCTAAGAATGTCGGGATTAATGGAAGAGGGTACCGATTTTTTATGGTTACATTGTTCACTGCACGGTAACCGATACACAAGCGTAACTCCCCCCCTTTCTTGGGTATAAAAAGAAGAGGTGATGAAACTGGGGATTTCGAATGGCGGATAAATCCGTTGGAGAGATATTCATCCAGGTATTCTCGTAAGTGTTCATTCTCTTTCTCTGTGAGGGCTTAAATGCGACTGCATGGTAGAGTTGCCCCGGTACCAAGTCAATGCGGCAGTCGTAATCCCTGTGCAGGGGTAGAGTGTTCGCTTTCTTTTCATCAAACACATCAAACACATCCAGTAATTCTGAATTTTCAGCAGGTACAACCTCGAAGAGTAATATGCTTTTAGAATTTCTAGGGAAGTCATATCCTTGTACTTGATGTTCTACTACTTGATATGGAAGGCATGCATGTTGACAGTATTCTGAATGAAAAACTATGGTCTTTTGAACCCAGACTATCTTCGGGTTGTGTCGACTAGCCATGGTACCCCTAATAGGAGGCAAAACCATGGTGCGTCAATAACATCAAATGTAATGTGTTCTCTATGTTTGGCAGAACATGTCATACGAAGAGTCTCTGTGTGTTGCTGTATTAAACCAGATGTTAATTATTTTCCGTCCACTGCTCTAACTATTTCTGGCCTTTCCTTTTGTATAGTTTGTAATCCTAAATCTTGTAAAAACTGAGTATCAATGAAATTGCCTGTAGCTCCTGAATCAATGAGAGCGTCCACAGACCAAGACAAACACGATTTTAATACTAAGATGATGAGCAGCGAGTTCTGGGGTTGTGGAGGCCAAACTGGTGTGCTCACTCGACAAATTGACCTCGTCTTTCGTCGAGCTCTCTAGTTTTCTGACTGCTGAGTGATTGCAACTTCACTTGTTTTAGGTTTCACTTTATTTGGTCGGTTAGGGCATTCTTCAACGAAATGGCTGGATTTACCTCACTATAGACATTGATTTAATTTTCTCCTTTTCTCGTTTTCCTCTTTAGAAAGGGGCCCTCTAATAGTTCCTATCTGCATAGGTTCTCCCATGTCTTCTTTGGGTACCAGCTCTCCTTTAGAGGTTGACCTTTCCTTGAATATAAACAGTTTATGCTCTGTCCGCCCTATGTGGTCTGCTCGCCCCTTCTCACCCTTTCGTTCTATTAAACGGTGATTTAATTTTAAAATTATGAAATCCCCACAATCCTCCGGGGGATCTAGGATCTGGGTTACCATGTCTTTTAAGTCATCCCGCAGACCACTGTAGAAGAGAGATACCCTTTTCTCTTTCGGCCACTCAATTTCAATCATTAGTCTGTTAAAGCACGAAATATAACGTAATAAATCAGAAGAACCTTGCTTCAAATTCAAGAGCTCGTGATCTGCACTTTGCACAAACACGTGTTTTGCAAACAATTTTTTCATGGTGTTTTCGAATCATCGGAGAGCCTAAAGAATGGGATCATCATGCTTAACAAAGGGAACGGACCAAAGAGCCGCGTCCCCTCCTAGATATGACAGAATAACGGCTATTTTGGAGGAATCATCTGGAAATGCGGTATGTTTAGCAATGAAGCGCAGATGACGTTGATTCATAAAGACAGTAAATTTAGCAATGTCCCCATAAAATCGTTCTGGTGGTGCTAACGGAACTGAAATTGGAGTTACTACTTGAATTTATGTTGCTGAAGGAGTACCATTATGCAAGGTGTGCATAGTAGGCTGAAACACAGGAGGTTTCAATATTGGTTTTGCCGAAGGCCCCCAAGTGGTGGAACTACGTGGTGCAGAGGCTTAAATGTTTGATAGTAACTCTGACATATCCTTTCCTAATGCATCATTTTCTGCCTTAATATCAGTTAGAATGGCAGCTATGTCATTCAATGATACCTGTGAAGTGGGGTCCATAGCATCTGGGCGAACTAATATCCGTGGGCTTAGTCTTCTCTCAATCGGGTAACAAAGCACTCTTACTTGTTGGGTGCCTTTTTGAAGTTCGCAGAGACGCTATGTGCCAGACTTCCCAAATCCCTGCCAAACAACCCGGGCTTATAAATACCCACTAGGCTATTCGATAAAGTTAGGGAGGAGGGCTGGATTCTGGATGCTATCGTGTTCCTGTTGTCATCCTGCGAGGCAACAAGAGTGGAGTATCATCAATTTGGAGTGCTGTTTACTAAACACTTACACTATACTATTCTACTAACCATGTTTGACTTTTGTGTAGTTTTATCTTGTGTGTCATCCTACCTGCGATCTACAGGTGTGCTGCGTTGCGTCCATGTTGTCGAGTGATGGTTGAGATAAAGCAGTCTGCTGACTAGTTGTTATAGATGTGATGCGTTGTTTTACGATGGGATGCGATGAGATGACGTAGCAACCATGTGTGAAGGGTTTTCTGTAGTGATTAAACAAAATATGCAAGTTACTATTTGAAGTTAAATTCTCTAGTTTGTCTCTTCACTCTCTACAATGGTGCTTTACACTTACTTGCACTGATTCCTGTGACTCTCACCATAATATGTGCTGAAAACAACAAAAAAAGAAATGCACTATACACTATCGTACATCAATTCCTTTAGAACAGAGCCTTATGCTTTTAAAGTTCAGTTCTTCAATAGCGTTGTAATTCGTCCACTGTTCCCTTACTTCAAGAAACAATGTTCCCAAAAATTGTCTTTAAATAATGTCAGTAATGGTGACGTTGATGCTTTCTTGCGTAGGGCACAAAAAATATTGACAAGAAATGTACTTAGCTTTCTTGTTCTCTCTTTGCAGACGTGTTCCAGAAGTTTCACCGCGAGGATTTGCTGAAGGAGAGAAGTCCGATGTCAGGTAAGCGTTTTCAGAACCGGAATTAGGTGCTACCTTGGCAACCAGCGGAAGGCTAAGCGCCTTCTGGAACATGGGTGTGGCTATTTATAGTTTTGCCACAACCAAGATGGCCGCCGTACGCTAAGCGTAACGTGCGTCTGATGTCAGAATACCGGCAACCTGAGAAGAGTGTTATCGTACATTTCTGCCATTAAAACATTCGTGAACTATTCTTATACTTTCTCGTAGGCAGTCGTGGTTGGTAAAAGTTTTCCCTAGTATTATGTAAATCGCGTAACTCGTAGTGCACTTGTATTATTGCCATCAAACTTTGCGAAGACCTAGTACAATACAGATTATGTGGGAATACAATATACGATGTCATATATTACATAGTTCCAAAACACAAAGCATATATTTCACATAGGCATGGCGTGCTCGTGCACGGGACAGGGGTGGGTTTTTATGAAGGGAAGACAGCTCGTAAAGAGCATGCCTCATGTTGATAGTGAGTGCGTGGTGGTGAAATCATGAAATCAGGTTGCTGTCATAGTGCCTGTTCTGTTGCCTCAATGGCTTCCGAATGTGGTATGGAAGTATACAAAGACACTAAATCGATAGTGCATAAGATCCATTTTTTATTTCCCATTGGGGGTAGATCATCCAAGCATCTCAAGAAATCGGTGGTATCTTGGATGTAAGTGTGCCACGTTTGTACGAAAGGTTGAAGAAATGCATCTAAGTATTTTCCAAGAGGTTCAAACAAAGACCCAAATCCTGACACAATAGGTCACAATGGTGGATCGGTTACATTTTTGTGAAACTTGGGCAGCATATTCAGTTTTGTTCTTCTTGGGAATTGTGGGGTTAGGTATATTTCATTTTTTCACCTATCCAATCCATTTCCAGAGCTCTGGAAAGTAGTTTATGCAGTGCATTGATCTTTTCCATGGTTGGATCTGTGTTCATCAACATGTATGTGGTGGTATCTTCAACATGTGTCGGAATCTTGGATTGATAAAAACTGTTGTCCATCATCACTAATTGGCCTCCTTTTTCTGTTTTTTGGTAGACGATATCAGGGTTCCTTGCTAAATTACGTAAAGTGTTATTCTAAGCTTTGCTGAGATTAAACTTGATCTCTTTCAATTTTATGTGATGTATCTTATCCATATATTTGTGGACCAGTTGTTCAAACAAAGTCTTGTGGGAAATGGGAGCCACAAATGGACCTAGTGGTTTTAAACACTGGAACAGAACTATCTTGGTGGGTGCCCTGTACTGGAATTATTTTTCAAAGAAATTCCTTATACTCAAAACCTGCATAAATTTCAAAAATGCTACTTCATCCTCAAGTGTGTTATTTTTGTGAGTCGGGACAAAGGAAGTGCCTTTGTTCAGTACTGCGATTTGTGTATCTGTAAGTGGAGTAAAGGAGATGTTTAACACTAGGTTCTGTTCTGGCTCCTGGGGCCTTTCTTTTTTTTCTTTTTCCTTTTCCTCTCCGTTTGTTTTGCAACTGATGTTTGTTTTTCTTGGGTTAGGTCTGGAGGTTGTCCTTGATCTGCAGATTGGGATAAAATAGACACCAATGGTGTACTGCTCCTGTCACCTTTTTCTGCAGTGTTATCTAGAGAAGTATCAGGACGAGTTTTTACCGTTTTTATGAGAGCTCGTGTTGTTTCAAGGTCCCGGTCATACACTACACTTTCTTCTGATGATGTGTTGGATTTCTTGGTGAATCTTCTCTGAGAATATGCTTCTTCCCAAGTATATGTCTCATTCAATTTGTAGTCGATTGTGTCACGTTCGAATTTCCTGAGTTTGGATTATTGTAATTCTTTTCCGTATGTATCCAGTTTCTTGTTTAGGTCCTCTCCGAATTGTTGTCATCCACTGTTTCCATTCTATTGGACAAATCGCCTTTGATACTGTCAATCTGTTCTTCCAATTCATGAATGGTATGTGAAAGTTCTTCAATGAGTGGTAAGATCATATCCAGGGAGCATTTATTTATTATCGCAGACCATTTCTCCATGAATGTGCTGTTATTTTGCAATATGTAGAGCATAGGTTTGATGACTAACCTCAGTCCCCAGGGGATTCTCATGACTCAATGGTGTTGGATAGGGGTAGAGGCGTGTAATCTCTGTTTTTAATGCACAACATGTGAGATACTCCAGTTGCTTGAGTTGTTGGGTTGTTGAACCACTTTGTACATTTAAATTTTTTCTTCTTGAATAAGAGCGTAAATCTTAGTTGCCTGTTCTGAAGTGTAGGCTTTGGTGGGGACCCTATTATCTGTAATGTTAGCCATTAATTCAAAAGACATTGTTGCTCTCGGGTGCTACAATCTAGTGGAGGGCGGAGAGGTTAATAACAAAAATGTGAAGCAGATTGTGCACTCCTAATTATGAGTTTCTAAATTGTCAAACAAGTCAAAACAAATGTATGCGATCTGTGTGCTATGCCTTCTAGGTGTTGCCTGTCACGTGATCAATGAGATAAAGATGGCCAAATCGTATCAACTTGGACAAGGTGTGCAGCACTATAATAAATACACAACATTTTTCATTACAACAATTAATGTTGTCTCAAATTATCACGCAAGAACATAAACTTTAATATGTTTTTATATATATCGAATCGGTCATCAAGAGCAACAAAGTGCACATGCAGGCCTATGGCAAAAGCAAAGCACACTTCCTACAAAATGGGCACCTTTCACATGCCCATACAGGACAGAGGCTTGGACAATAAAGAACACATGCAGACCCATGGCAAAAGTGAATCACACTGGTGCCACAAATGGCTGCCCTTCCACATGACACCCAAGGGTGAAGACACTGACAACAATGAATACGTGAGGCCGTTGTCAAAAGCAAAGCACACTGACTACAAAATGTCACACTGACTACAAAATAGCTGCTGGCCACGTGGCCACCAAGGGCAAAGGCATGGACTACAAAGAATACATGCAGGCCTATGGCAAAAGCAAAGCATACTGACTACACAAAACGAAATGACCACCCTGCCACATGGCAAGGAAAACAAAGGCAAAATGGGGGCCTATGGTAACCACACACACACACACTCGCTACACAAAAAATGGCCACTTGGCCAACAAAGGAAGGACACTAGCACTAACCCCTTACAAGAGGGTGTCGGCAAATGACCGACACCCATATACCCTCCCCAGTGCAGGTGTCAGCAATTGGCTAACACTGGGGAGCGTTAGAAAGGCCCCTCTCATGCTTTGCATGAGAGGCTTTTTTTTTAAATCCCTGCAGCTCGGACTGCTCAGGAATAGCTTACTGAGCAGCCTGAGCTCTTTTTGTATACAATTATGATCAGGGTACTAATGGCGGTGATTCCCCCCGATCGATAGAACATGACCCACTTCAAAAGAATGGGGACACATTCTTTTTGTCTCCACTGGATCGATGTTAATTACCCCCAATTTGTCCCCCTTGAGGGACAGAAAGCCCACTAGGTCCAGGGATTTAAAAAAATAAAAAGAAATAGAGGGTTGGAGGCTGCCTATCAAGGGAATGCCCCCACCCCAACTAAGGGGACAACAGTCTTTCTGCCTCTGTCAAGGGGCAGAATAGTATAATTACCCTGATCTGCCCCACAGGGGGCAGAAAAACACAAAATCCCATGAATTTATTTTTTAAAATAAGAGAGGGGGCTGCACAGTATGGGCAAAGCCATGACCCCATCCCCCAAATAAATGGGGATACAGTCTTTCTACCCCCACGAAAGATTGGGTAATTACACACAATGTGCCCCCTTGGGGGCAGAAAGCGCCCTAGATGCCAGGAAATATATTTTCTTTTAAATATAGGGGGGAGGCTGTGCAGCATGGGCATGCCCATGCCCCCGCAAGTAAATAGACCAACAGTCTTTAAGTTGTCTATGGCGCAGATGAGGTGTTTAAACCTGATCTGCCCCCCGGCCAGTTAGAAAGCCCACTGTATGGCAGTAATAATTATTTTTTATTAAAGAATGGGGGGAGTCATTTCTATCCTAACATCAGGCCCTACGCTCACCCCTAAAACCTTAACAGTCATTCTGATTCCCTGCGTACTAAAACATCCCATCCCAACGGCAAGCAAAAGGACATTTGGTTCTTTTGGGTGTTTATTTTACACATGGGCCAGGAGAATTTGGCTAACTCCAAGTATCATCCCACTTGCAATGGTTAATGGTTGCTCTATTTGTGCGTGGGTAGCCTGCCTTCTATTAAACGGTGATTTAATTTTAAAATTATGAAATCCCCACAATCCTCCGGGGGATCTAGGATCTGGGTTACCATGTCTTTTAAGTCATCCCGCAGACCACTGTAGAAGAGAGATACCCTTTTCTCTTTCGGCCACTCAATTTCAATCATTAGTCTGTTAAAGCACGAAATATAACGTAATAAATCAGAAGAACCTTGCTTCAAATTCAAGAGCTCGTGATCTGCACTTTGCACAAACACGTGTTTTGCAAACAATTTTTTCATGGTGTTTTCGAATCATCGGAGAGCCTAAAGAATGGGATCATCATGCTTAACAAAGGGAACGGACCAAAGAGCCGCGTCCCCTCCTAGATATGACAGAATAACGGCTATTTTGGAGGAATCATCTGGAAATGCGGTATGTTTAGCAATGAAGCGCAGATGACGTTGATTCATAAAGACAGTAAATTTAGCAATGTCCCCATAAAATCGTTCTGGTGGTGCTAACGGAACTGAAATTGGAGTTACTACTTGAATTTATGTTGCTGAAGGAGTACCATTATGCAAGGTGTGCATAGTAGGCTGAAACACAGGAGGTTTCAATATTGGTTTTGCCGAAGGCCCCCAAGTGGTGGAACTACGTGGTGCAGAGGCTTAAATGTTTGATAGTAACTCTGACATATCCTTTCCTAATGCATCATTTTCTGCCTTAATATCAGTTAGAATGGCAGCTATGTCATTCAATGATACCTGTGAAGTGGGGTCCATAGCATCTGGGCGAACTAATATCCGTGGGCTTAGTCTTCTCTCAATCGGGTAACAAAGCACTCTTACTTGTTGGGTGCCTTTTTGAAGTTCGCAGAGACGCTATGTGCCAGACTTCCCAAATCCCTGCCAAACAACCCGGGCTTATAAATACCCACTAGGCTATTCGATAAAGTTAGGGAGGAGGGCTGGATTCTGGATGCTATCGTGTTCCTGTTGTCATCCTGCGAGGCAACAAGAGTGGAGTATCATCAATTTGGAGTGCTGTTTACTAAACACTTACACTATACTATTCTACTAACCATGTTTGACTTTTGTGTAGTTTTATCTTGTGTGTCATCCTACCTGCGATCTACAGGTGTGCTGCGTTGCGTCCATGTTGTCGAGTGATGGTTGAGATAAAGCAGTCTGCTGACTAGTTGTTATAGATGTGATGCGTTGTTTTACGATGGGATGCGATGAGATGACGTAGCAACCATGTGTGAAGGGTTTTCTGTAGTGATTAAACAAAATATGCAAGTTACTATTTGAAGTTAAATTCTCTAGTTTGTCTCTTCACTCTCTACAATGGTGCTTTACACTTACTTGCACTGATTCCTGTGACTCTCACCATAATATGTGCTGAAAACAACAAAAAAAGAAATGCACTATACACTATCGTACATCAATTCCTTTAGAACAGAGCCTTATGCTTTTAAAGTTCAGTTCTTCAATAGCGTTGTAATTCGTCCACTGTTCCCTTACTTCAAGAAACAATGTTCCCAAAAATTGTCTTTAAATAATGTCAGTAATGGTGACGTTGATGCTTTCTTGCGTAGGGCACAAAAAATATTGACAAGAAATGTACTTAGCTTTCTTGTTCTCTCTTTGCAGACGTGTTCCAGAAGTTTCACCGCGAGGATTTGCTGAAGGAGAGAAGTCCGATGTCAGGTAAGCGTTTTCAGAACCGGAATTAGGTGCTACCTTGGCAACCAGCGGAAGGCTAAGCGCCTTCTGGAACATGGGTGTGGCTATTTATAGTTTTGCCACAACCAAGATGGCCGCCGTACGCTAAGCGTAACGTGCGTCTGATGTCAGAATACCGGCAACCTGAGAAGAGTGTTATCGTACATTTCTGCCATTAAAACATTCGTGAACTATTCTTATACTTTCTCGTAGGCAGTCGTGGTTGGTAAAAGTTTTCCCTAGTATTATGTAAATCGCGTAACTCGTAGTGCACTTGTATTATTGCCATCAAACTTTGCGAAGACCTAGTACAATACAGATTATGTGGGAATACAATATACGATGTCATATATTACATAGTTCCAAAACACAAAGCATATATTTCACATAGGCATGGCGTGCTCGTGCACGGGACAGGGGTGGGTTTTTATGAAGGGAAGACAGCTCGTAAAGAGCATGCCTCATGTTGATAGTGAGTGCGTGGTGGTGAAATCATGAAATCAGGTTGCTGTCATAGTGCCTGTTCTGTTGCCTCAATGGCTTCCGAATGTGGTATGGAAGTATACAAAGACACTAAATCGATAGTGCATAAGAGCCATTTTTTATTTCCCATTGGGGGTAGATCATCCAAGCATCTCAAGAAATCGGTGGTATCTTGGATGTAAGTGTGCCACGTTTGTACGAAAGGTTGAAGAAATGCATCTAAGTATTTTCCAAGAGGTTCAAACAAAGACCCAAATCCTGACACAATAGGTCACAATGGTGGATCGGTTACATTTTTGTGAAACTTGGGCAGCATATTCAGTTTTGTTCTTCTTGGGAATTGTGGGGTTAGGTATATTTCATTTTTTCACCTATCCAATCCATTTCCAGAGCTCTGGAAAGTAGTTTATGCAGTGCATTGATCTTTTCCATGGTTGGATCTGTGTTCATCAACATGTATGTGGTGGTATCTTCAACATGTGTCTGAATCTTGGATTGATAAAAACTGTTGTCCATCATCACTAATTGGCCTCCTTTTTCTGTTTTTTGGTAGACGATATCAGGGTTCCTTGCTAAATTACGTAAAGTGTTATTCTAAGCTTTGCTGAGATTAAACTTGATCTCTTTCAATTTTATGTGATGTATCTTATCCATATATTTGTGGACCAGTTGTTCAAACAAAGTCTTGTGGGAAATGGGAGCCACAAATGGAACTAGTGGTTTTAAACACTGGAACAGAACTATCTTGGTGGGTGCCCTGTACTGGAATTATTTTTCAAAGAAATTCCTTATACTCAAAACCTGCATAAATTTCAAAAATGCTACTTCATCCTCAAGTGTGTTATTTTTGTGAGTCGGGACAAAGGAAGTGCCTTTGTTCAGTACTGCGATTTGTGTATCTGTAAGTGGAGTAAAGGAGATGTTTAACACTAGGTTCTGTTCTGGCTCCTGGGGCCTTTCTTTTTTTTCTTTTTCCTTTTCCTCTCCGTTTGTTTTGCAACTGATGTTTGTTTTTCTTGGGTTAGGTCTGGAGGTTGTCCTTGATCTGCAGATTGGGATAAAATAGACACCAATGGTGTACTGCTCCTGTCACCTTTTTCTGCAGTGTTATCTAGAGAAGTATCAGGACGAGTTTTTACCGTTTTTATGAGAGCTCGTGTTGTTTCAAGGTCCCGGTCATACACTACACTTTCTTCTGATGATGTGTTGGATTTCTTGGTGAATCTTCTCTGAGAATATGCTTCTTCCCAAGTATATGTCTCATTCAATTTGTAGTCGATTGTGTCACGTTCGAATTTCCTGAGTTTGGATTATTGTAATTCTTTTCCGTATGTATCCAGTTTCTTGTTTAGGTCCTCTCCGAATTGTTGTCATCCACTGTTTCCATTCTATTGGACAAATCGCCTTTGATACTGTCAATCTGTTCTTCCAATTCATGAATGGTATGTGAAAGTTCTTCAATGAGTGGTAAGATCATATCCAGGGAGCATTTATTTATTATCGCAGACCATTTCTCCATGAATGTGCTGTTATTTTGCAATATGTAGAGCATAGGTTTGATGACTAACCTCAGTCCCCAGGGGATTCTCATGACTCAATGGTGTTGGATAGGGGTAGAGGCGTGTAATCTCTGTTTTTAATGCACAACATGTGAGATACTCCAGTTGCTTGAGTTGTTGGGTTGTTGAACCACTTTGTACATTTAAATTTTTTCTTCTTGAATAAGAGCGTAAATCTTAGTTGCCTGTTCTGAAGTGTAGGCTTTGGTGGGGACCCTATTATCTGTAATGTTAGCCATTAATTCAAAAGACATTGTTGCTCTCGGGTGCTACAATCTAGTGGAGGGCGGAGAGGTTAATAACAAAAATGTGAAGCAGATTGTGCACTCCTAATTATGAGTTTCTAAATTGTCAAACAAGTCAAAACAAATGTATGCGATCTGTGTGCTATGCCTTCTAGGTGTTGCCTGTCACGTGATCAATAAGATAAAGATGGCCAAATCGTATCAACTTGGACAAGGTGTGCAGCACTATAATAAATACACAACATTTTTCATTACAACAATTAATGTTGTCTCAAATTATCACGCAAGAACATAAACTTTAATATGTTTTTATATATATCGAATCGGTCATCAAGAGCAACAAAGTGCACATGCAGGCCTATGGCAAAAGCAAAGCACACTTCCTACAAAATGGGCACCTTTCACATGCCCATACAGGACAGAGGCTTGGACAATAAAGAACACATGCAGACCCATGGCAAAAGTGAATCACACTGGTGCCACAAATGGCTGCCCTTCCACATGACACCCAAGGGTGAAGACACTGACAACAATGAATACGTGAGGCCGTTGTCAAAAGCAAAGCACACTGACTACAAAATGTCACACTGACTACAAAATAGCTGCTGGCCACGTGGCCACCAAGGGCAAAGGCATGGACTACAAAGAATACATGCAGGCCTATGGCAAAAGCAAAGCATACTGACTACACAAAACGAAATGACCACCCTGCCACATGGCAAGGAAAACAAAGGCAAAATGGGGGCCTATGGTAACCACACACACACACACTCGCTACACAAAAAATGGCCACTTGGCCAACAAAGGAAGGACACTAGCACTAACCCCTTACAAGAGGGTGTCGGCAAATGACCGACACCCATATACCCTCCCCAGTGCAGGTGTCAGCAATTGGCTAACACTGGGGAGCGTTAGAAAGGCCCCTCTCATGCTTTGCATGAGAGGCTTTTTTTTTAAATCCCTGCAGCTCGGACTGCTCAGGAATAGCTTACTGAGCAGCCTGAGCTCTTTTTGTATACAATTATGATCAGGGTACTAATGGCGGTGATTCCCCCCGATCGATAGAACATGACCCACTTCAAAAGAATGGGGACACATTCTTTTTGTCTCCACTGGATCGATGTTAATTACCCCCAATTTGTCCCCCTTGAGGGACAGAAAGCCCACTAGGTCCAGGGATTTAAAAAAATAAAAAGAAATAGAGGGTTGGAGGCTGCCTATCAAGGGAATGCCCCCACCCCAACTAAGGGGACAACAGTCTTTCTGCCTCTGTCAAGGGGCAGAATAGTATAATTACCCTGATCTGCCCCACAGGGGGCAGAAAAACACAAAATCCCATGAATTTATTTTTTAAAATAAGAGAGGGGGCTGCACAGTATGGGCAAAGCCATGACCCCATCCCCCAAATAAATGGGGATACAGTCTTTCTACCCCCACGAAAGATTGGGTAATTACACACAATGTGCCCCCTTGGGGGCAGAAAGCGCCCTAGATGCCAGGAAATATATTTTCTTTTAAATATAGGGGGGAGGCTGTGCAGCATGGGCATGCCCATGCCCCCGCAAGTAAATAGACCAACAGTCTTTAAGTTGTCTATGGCGCAGATGAGGTGTTTAAACCTGATCTGCCCCCCGGCCAGTTAGAAAGCCCACTGTATGGCAGTAATAATTATTTTTTATTAAAGAATGGGGGGAGTCATTTCTATCCTAACATCAGCCCCTACGCTCACCCCTAAAACCTTAACAGTCATTCTGATTCCCTGCGTACTAAAACATCCCATCCCAACGGCAAGCAAAAGGACATTTGGTTCTTTTGGGTGTTTATTTTACACATGGGCCAGGAGAATTTGGCTAACTCCAAGTATCATCCCACTTGCAATGGTTAATGGTTGCTCTATTTGTGCGTGGGTAGCCTGCCCCTTTAAAAACCTACCAGAGCCAGACAGCTCTGAAAACTAGACATTTGGGGAAGTCCAGGGTGGTATGCTTTGCATGCATCCCACACAAATTATGTTACTCACAATGCCCTGCAAACTTCAAACGTTGACTAAAAACACACATCTCATCTTTATGTGAGGTACATTTCTGGAATCTGCATGGAGCCATACAATGCTTACCACATAGCATTACCCCAAGTCTCCTGATAAAAATGGTATGTCACTTGTGTGGGTGGACCAAGGAAACTTGACACAAAAGTCCTTAAAGTGCTATGTGGAGAGTTCATGATTTGAGGCAACGTGTTAGGTTTGCAGAGCACAAGCAGGGTAATGCCAGGTGGTAGGAATGTTGTGGATTCCTGCAGGCTCATGAAATTTCCATCACAAAAATGTAAGGAGAATTCATGATTTCAGCCAAAGTTTACATGGTATTGTGGGTAAAAAACTTCATGGGATCCACACAAGTCACCCCATCCTGAATTCTTCAGTGTTTTATTTTAAATAATGTGTGGGTTTGCTAGGTTTCTCTAGGTGCTGGCTGATTTATGGCCCAAAATCCACAGCTACCCACCTTGCAAAAAACGGGTCAGATTTGAGTGGAAAAATGAAATGTATCCATGTTGCATTTTCGGCTATTCCTGTTGTGGGCAGTAGGCCCACCCACACAAGTGAGGCACCATGTTATCAGAAGGCTTAGGAGATTGCTGGGTGGAAAGAGGTTTGTGGCTCTCTGCTGATTGAAGAACTTTCCATCACAGAAATGTGCTTTTTTTAGTCAACGTTTGAGGTTTGCAAGGAATTCTGGGTGAAACAAGCTGGTGAAAGTCATGCAAGTCACCCCATCTTGGATTCCCCTATGTGTCTAGCTTTTAGAAATGTACAGGTTTGCTAGGTTTCCCTAGGTGCCAGCTGAGCTACGGCCCAAAATCTTAGGGTAATGCTAGGTGGGAGGACGTTTGTGGTTGCCTGCAGGTTTCAGAACTTTCCAACAAAGAAATGTTAGGAAAATATGTTTTTTAATCAAAGTTTGAGATTTGCAAGAGATTCTGGCTAAAGTAACCTGGTGAGAGCCATGCAAAAACACTCCGTCATGGATTCTGCTAGATATCTAGTTTTAAAACATGTACAGGTTTGCTCAGTTTCCATAGGTGTCGGCTGAGCCAGGGCCCAAAATCTACAGTTACCTACTTTGCAAGGAACAGGTGGGTTTTGAGTGGAAAAATGTGATGCATTCATGTCGTGTTCTGCGCCATTTCCTGTCACAGGCACTAGTCCTACTCACACAAGTGAGGTACAGTTTTTATTGGAAGACTTAAGGGAATACTGGGTGGAAGGAAGTATGTGGCTCCCTGCAGATTCTAGAACTTTCCATCATAGAAATGAAAGAAAAATGTTTTTTGAGCCACAGTTTGAGGTTTGCAAAGGATTTTGGGTAAAACAGTCTGGTGAGAATCAGACAAGTCATCCCATACTTTGTTCCTCTACGTGTCCAGTTTAAAAAACAAATACAGGTTTGCTAGGTTCCTGTTACATTTCTTTCACATCAAGATATCCAAACAGGTGACTGAAAATATATTTATCCGAGATCTGGGTTCACCAACCATCCCAGGGAAGCTCAATGTCCAATTGTACACACCTGGAATCTTCCCTGTGTATGTTCCAGAACTGACCGTTCTAATTCTAATGCCTAACCATAAGGGATCTCGCTCCCTCCAGCGAAATGATGATAATTATAAAAAATAGAACTGTCATATTAAAAACAAAAGAAAACTAAATATCAACTCAATAATCATTGAAAAATATATAGGAAATCAAGAATGCACAACATTATTAAGAATGCATAACCTCACTAAAGAAACAAGAAACAAAATAGCAATCATGAGTGTAGAAAAAATCTCCTTCTCTCCACACGTTATTTCACAAAGCATAATCCTTCCACCACACTGGTCAACCACAGTTACTTTGACCACACTTGAAGTGTTGATAATCACCTTGGGAAACATCAAATCCAGCATATCTTGACCTCCCTCAACAGTCTTGACAGTTTCTGTGATCTTCCTGGGCCAACTCTAGGAGCACCAGGGTTTGAACTCCTAGGAATTGTCCCTCCATCCGAATTTAGAAACCATGCTCCAGACCTCTTCAAGGTCCAATTTAACAACATTCCTCATAACTGTTTGGATCACATATGGATCCATAAACATCGAAGTACCCTTTTTGGCAAACCTGGGCTTTTTAACTAAAACAATATCTCCCACGTTCCACTTCATATGTTTCATGCCATACTAACTATCGTACCTTTGCTTATATATGAACTGATATTTACTCCTTATTTCCGGCAGATAACACTTTCTAATTTCAAATTTCCTTTCAGTCAACCAAATATTCAATCAAGCTGGGTTAAGCTTAGTGCTTCCTGCCCTCCCCCTTAAACTATAGAAGGGAGATCTGTTAGTCACACTATTTGGAGTGGTGTAATGCACCCACCACATTTCGCAAAGCACATTTGCTGGTGGCACATGAACCTCAAGAGCCCCTTGAACACCTGACTGGATCATCCTGTTCATGCACTTGGCTAAGCCATTAGCCTGTGGTTAATACAATACTGTCTTGATGTGTACAATGCAGAGCCCATTTAAAAAATCCTGCATATCCTTGGAAGTTAATTGAACACTGTTGTCTGTGATTAAATGATTTGGAATTCCCTCTTGACAAAACTCCTCCTTAAGAAGTCAACAACCGAGGGGGGCGTGGCTAGCGCCCAAAGAAGATGGCAGCTGGTCCGTATCTCTCCCGGGTCGACGGAGATGGTGGCGGCCCAACGCAGTAATTACTGCACACAAAGACGCGGAAATGGAGGGCTAATCGTCGGAAGCCCTGGTGCGTCGCAGGAGCTGCTTTCAACATCGACTGGTGACCTGCAGGCAATTCTTCTTTATCCACGCACTGTGGAGCGGCTCCGCTGAGCTAGCGACTGCCATTTTGCATTACTCCCGCTGACGGAATTCCTTCAGCGTGCCGGCTGCGATGCTACACACTTTCAACCGCTGAAAACCCTGAGACGTCGTGGGGACTATTTCTCCCTTCAATGTAAGACTTGCAGACAATTTCACTTTACATATACGCTGTGGTGAGGCCCCGCAGTTTTAGCGGCTGCCATTTTGTGACACCCTGCTGATACCTTTATTTCACCGTGCTAGTTGTATTGTTATGTACGCTTTGACTTTTCTCACATGTGGTTGCCTCGCATTGATGACTTATTCTTCCTGCTACACTAGCTGTGTTTTGCCCGGTAGCACTTAGGATGAATTTCTCCTTCTTGCATGTGATACTCTACAACAAATGAAGGCTATACATGTGTCACGTCTTCCTCTGCCTCTATTTATAGGATACAGTTGAATTTATACACTCCATGTCAGCCCTCCTCGAATGCCTTAATGAAGCCTGTACCCTATGACTCCTTTCTTCATTGTTTTTGTGGCATTAACTGAGGTATGTCTATAAGAATATGAACACTTCTTCTCACTGCATTTGACCTGCATTTCACCGCATATATATTTATTTATATTATACTGAGAGGCTAATTAATGTGGTATGCTAAGTTGACACTTCATTTTTACTGGTTTCCCAATTTCAATTTTGTTCTAATACATGGGAAGATTAACTAAGGACTTTTCTCAGCCAAAGTCTTCAACACGTAGATTCTTAATTCGCACCAGCTCTCGTTATCGTTGTCTTTCCATGGATGACTCAACAAAAGTGTTGCCTAAAGGTGCGACGACATCTGCTACCATCCTATCCTCTGGTGGTACCAAAGCACAGAGTAAATGGTTGAAGAAGGATCCTCCCTCTACCCCTAAACAACCTACTTCAGTCACAATGGACATACTACTAGACGAAATTCGGGCCTTGCGTCCGTTTGTTGAAGAAACTAACTCTAAGCTACAACTTCTCACTGATAGATGGTCAAATGTAGAAGAACGTATTACCACATTGGAGCAGAATATGGTTTCTATTAATTCCTCTACTTCCAAAGTGGATTACTTATGCTCTCAGGTGTCAGCACTACACAAGCAAATTGAAAACTTGGGAAACAGGAATAGAAGAAACAATCTTCGAATATATGGACTGCCTGAAGGAACGGAGGGTACAGACCCAATTGCCTTCTTTAAATCCTTCATCCCAAAAGTCCTCAAGTTACCGGAAGATACTCTCCTTAATATTCAGAGAGCTCATCAGTTGGGCCCAATACCACCGTCAACGTGTTCTTCTACAGCAAGAAAACCAAGGGGAGTGATCTTATATTTTCTGGAATACACTGACTTGCTCAAGATTTTATCTGCGGCTAGGGCAATGAATCACATTACTTGGTCAGGCAACTCCTTATTCTTCTCTCAAGACTATGCCAAATCAACTGCAGATCGGCGCAAGGAGTTCCTGGCATTGAGACCACAACTACGTTCAATAGGTGCACGATACGGTCTCTTTCACCCCTGCCTTTTTAAAGTGACCATCAATAACAAAACTAATACTTATGAAGATCCAATAAAATTGAAGAGCTTCCTCTATTCTTACCATGCTGAATCTATGGATACTTCTTCACCACGCGACAAATAGACGTTCTGGACCCTAAAAGGCTTCTACTCTTGTTAAAAGCTTTGAATCTGTTAATGGTTTGCTTGTGTGTTGATACTTAGCAACAATGCTAGTTTTCATTAATACTTCTCGATTATATAATTGATCTCTTTTTTCTCCTTACAGGTTATGTCTCCGTGTCATACTTACCCCCATGTTCCATCATCTGTCGGTTCTGTTCTCCTTCCCGCCTTCCCGCATGGGATCTGGACACGTCATTGTTCTGTGTGGCCTCACAACCCTCCACCTCTCATTTGTCTTCGATTATTTGTAAGTCTTTAGTTTTACTCATTTTCTTTTTCTTTTGTAGTGCGATTATTTTCTATTATTTTTCCTCTGCTTCGAAAACTTTGTTTCGATATCCTTTCACCTTAACATTATTCTATTTTTCACACTGTTCCTTTACATTTCAAATGCTGTTTATTCACTTCAATTATCCTCCCTCTCTTTTCTCTTTTTCATCTCATTTGCTTCAATTTATATATAGTTGGTTTGTTATTTGGTACAGTTTGACTTGCTCAGAGATTTATTGCGATTGGTGTTCACTATTTACTTACAGTTTTGCTTTATGTCTTTAAAACTTGTTTCATGCGGTTTACATTCACCTATGAAAAGACAGAGAGTTTTGACTCATTTAGCTAAATTAGGGGCTGATATAGCATGTTTACAGGAATCTCATTTGACAGCCAAAGAGTCTATAAAATTAAAGAGAGGTTGGGTGGGGGAGGCCTTTTTTTCCCCAGGCGATGGCATACGTAATGGTGTTCTCACTCTCTGTCGTAGGTCACTTCCTCTTTAAATGTTATCGCAATCTGAAGATAAAGATGGTAGATGGCTATTTGTTAAATTAAAGGTGGGTTATGCTCCAATCTCTTTGTTGAATATTTACGCACCCACCGCTGGAGACCCCTCCTTCTGGACTTCTCTGGCCCAACAAATCACACAATGTTTTGATGATAATTTTATCCTTGCAGGGGATTGCAATGAAATCCTTGACCATTTTTTAGATCGAAACTCGTCAATCCCCTTTGTTCCTCATAAAACGCTTAAACTTTTTACACAAACAATTAAGCAACACAAGCTTATAGATGCTTGGAGACTTTTCAATCCCACATTACGAGAATACACTTATTACTCTCCAGCACATCACACCCAGTCACGATTAGATTACTTTTTTATATCCCATAACATATCTCAATCGTTAGTAGCGGCGGATATTGGATCCATTCTAATATCTGATCACGCTCCCGTCACTATTCAACTTGATATTTTACAGAAGCCCAATCTATCTCGGAAGTGGCAGTTTAATAATGCCCTACTATTAGATCCAGCATTTACGTCCCCCTTTGCTTAGTTTTTTAATGAATACTTCCTCTTGAATCAATCAGATACTTTGCCTTTTCATGTGGTTTGGGATGCCTTCAAAGCAACAGCTAGAGATTTTGTTATTAGATATGTCTCTAAAAAACAGAAAAAGGCACAAGAAACCACCAACGCCCTCTTGGCCAAAATAAAGAGACTGGAGCATTCTTATTACTCTTCCAAATCGAAAGCTTGTTTGTCTGAACTTATAAATGCTAAATTTCTGTTTAATAAAGACACAACTAATAATGCTTCTAATTATTTACTGAAGTCTAGGGCAAAATTCTATGGTGGCCAGAATAAAGTTGTGAAACTACTAGCTAATTATTTGAACGTTAAACACAACAAACTCAAAATAGAATCTATTCTGGATAAAAACCATGCATTGAAATTCAAAGATGAAGATTTCCTAAATGAATTTCTCTAGTTTTATAAAACTTTGTATACATCTGAAACTCCTTCTTCTGACCATTCTATTTCCCAGTTTCTAACTAGGATTAAACACCCTTTGGTCACACGCCCAGATCTCTCACTTTTAGAATTTGACCTTACGCAAAAGGAGCTTCTTACCGCTTTGCAATCACTCAAGAAAGATAAGGCCCCTGGCCCAGATGGTTTCACTGTCGAATTTTTTACACACTTTGCACATTTACTAATTCCCAAATTACATACCCTCATAAATGTTTTTTTATAATCAGGTGAATCTTTTGGCTCCTTCTGAGATGCCCTTATCTGCCTCATATCTAAAGACGGTAAAGATCCACAACATTGCAAAAAGCATCGACCCATTTCTCTGGTTAACATTGATTACAACATTTTTGCAAAATCCTTGGCTTCGTGCTTGGAATCTCAACTGCCTGACCTATTAGGGAAAGAACAATCTGGTTTCGTCAAGGGACGACTTATCACTGATAACACTCGTTTATTTTTTGACATCCTCTCTAAAGCTTCACATATTCCACATTCCTTAGCAGCAATAGCTCTCGATGCAGAGAAAGCATTTGACAAAGTCGAATGGCCTTATCTTTTTCGTACACTTAAATGGTTTGGCTTTGGCCCAAAAATTAGTGCTCTAATATCTATTTTATACTCCAACCCAAGAGCAGCTGTTTACGCAAATGGCGGTATATCTCCCTATTTTCAACTTGGTAGAAGTGTTCGACAGGGTTGTCCACTTTCCCATTTCTTTTTAATTTTGCTTTAGAACCCTTTTTGTTAAGAATCCACCAAAATGATAATATTCATGGTTTCACTCTCAAAGAGACCAACGTCAAGATGGCAGCTTATGCTGACGATGTTCTTCTATTTCTCTCACAACCTCAATCCTCCCTTCCCGCCTTTTTAGAGGAGCTTGATTCCTTTGCATCCATCTCTGGATATAAATTGAACAAAGGTAAATGGTAAATTTTACCTTTAACAAAATATACTTTTAAGGCTGACTTTACCACTTCAGGTTTCGCTTGGAGTCCCCAGTTCATTAAGTATTTAGGTCTACATTTTACTTCCTCCGTTTCAGGAACAATATCACGATGTATGGAAAATTGCACACAGAGACTGTCCTCTTAACAACTAAATGGCATCCTCTATACTTATCTTGGTGTGGTCGCCTAGATACTATAAAGATGATGCTATCTCCTATAATCCTATATACAATTTCTAATATTCCACTTTCTATCCCTTTAAAATATTTTAAGAAATTCAATTCCATACTGTCCTCCTTTCTATGGAGTAATAAGAAATCACGTATGTCTATATCAAAACAGATCCGCCCAAAATCGGAGGAGGGTGAATTTCCCTGATTTTCCCACTTACCATAAATCCTTTTTACTACATCAGGCTTCGAGATGGCTCTCTGAGTCTCTTATAGACTGCCCTCTTTGGGCAACACTTGAACAATCCTTCATTTCTCCATTCTCATTTAAAGAATACTTGTCTTTCACACGTAAACCACAGTCTCTGTCCACTCCTCTAATTAAACATACCTCTAAGATTGTATCACTTGTCTCTTCCTCGAACTCCAATGATTGGAACTCATTTCTCAACTCTACTATATGGCATAATGTTTACATATTAATTAATAATAAACCTTTGTATTGGAAATCCTGGAGACAACGAGGTCTGATTTGGGTACGTCAATTATATATCCAGGATGAGATTGCGTCCTTTTCATACGCCAGCAGCTCTTTTGACCTGCCTGTGCCTTTCCAATCTAAATATTCCCTCTTAACACAAGCCATCCAAAACGCCTGCACCCATTACACAGCTCCTCATCACTCCGCTCCTCTTGACCTTTTTCCTGCAGATAAACTATGCATTCTCCTAATTAACAACTCTAAGGCTTCTGTTATATACACATTTTTACGTAGCTCACCTGCTCCAAGAGGAAAAACTAAAGTAGAGCTGTCTTGGGAAACAGATTTGGAAGCCTCTTGGTCTTTAGAGTTTTGGGACAGAATTTGCCTTAAACTCAGGAAGTCCTCCAGAGCTGCGAATACCACACAAACACTCTTTTTTATTTATAATAGACTCCTGCTCTCCCCATTCACTCTCAGTGCCAGACATACTGAACTCTCAGATATATCTTGGACTTGTTCCTCACCACTTGCTGATCTTTATCATCTGTTCTTTGCATGCACACCTGTTCATAGTTTTTGGAAAGAGGTATGGTCTCAAATTAATTTGATCTTTGGCTCCTGCTACCCTTTTTCTGTTTCACATATCTTCTTAGGAAGTTTATCGCCAATTTGGGCAAATTGTGATTCTAATGTAAGGATAATAGATTTATTGATAGCAGTTGCCTTTCAGCAAATAACTAAGAACTGGAAAGGCTTTACCAAATTGTCGTATCAAGCATGATGGTATGCTGGCTGTTATAACCACAGATTGGACACAACGTGTATACCCCATACATATGGCATCAAAACGTTCAGATCTATGGTCACCTGTTACATTGTTCATTGATGCTAGGGCTCTACGGTCTATGTCTATGACTCCCCTCCAACAAGAAGTGACTAAACCTCCATGACTTCCTTCATTTCTATATTATATGGTTTAACTATATTTCACTTCATAGTGCAGTGCGCCTCTTAACACAGACTGCAATGCTCATTTGTTCACTGACTACTTGTACGATACTGTTTGTTTAAAAAAAATATATATATATGATATGTTTAACTGACTTACTTTCATATCCTCTGTGTGTATCAAAAATCTATTGCTTTATTGTAATTAATTTTTTATGGTTATCATATATGCTGTATTATTATTTTCCTTTTTCTCAATAAACACACTTTTGAACTGGAAATAAAAAAAAGAAAGTCAATAACCACTGTAGCATCTAAGGAACTGACACACTTGGTCACCATTAAGGGTGGGTGGAGTTCCAGGAATCCTACTATGCAGAATCCTGCAGAGTTGAAAAAAAAACTCGGCCGCATAGGCGCCGCCATCTTGATTTTCTAATCTCTGTTATGGTGCTGGGCCTTAAATTTTATTTGTCCTTAACCTATGTAATCCTCCTCCTTTATTACTTTTCTACCCCTAAGTTGTATTTTTTATAATAGTGTGTGTCTTTGTGTTTCTGTATTTTATTTGTTTGTGCACATTCTTCATGTTTATGTGAATTGTCTACTTTATTTCTCCTTCTTTACTCATTTCTTTGTTCTTTACATTCCATTCCTTTTCTTCCTTATTCTTTCTACCCGACCCAGCGCCTTGGCAGAGGGACGACTTTCTTGCAAGTGGCACAACCTCCCAAGTGAGCAGCCCCGGGCGAAGGAGGAGGCGCCAGCACTTGTTTTTATTGTGCAGCGCCACCCCCCCTATAAGCTTGCAGCAGGCGTCAGGCCCTATAGTGGCTACTCCCTGCGGGAGCGTCGGCGGCATTAGGGGCCGGTGCGCCAGTGCGTGCGGCACACCAGCCAGGTTCAGTGCACCTCACTGTACACCTGGCGCACCGCTGGGCAGCAGTTATGGACCGTGAATAGGACCTTCTCGACCTGCTAGGTGTGGAGATTCAGGGCCTCGGTGAGTATTAATTGTTTGCTGTGTTTGTGTTCTACAATGCTATCATTTGTTTTCCAAATAGCATGCTGCTCACTCTCAGAGGTAAGTTATGTTTAGTTTACGCTGATATGTTATTTTGTGATACAGTTTGTAGTTTCTGCTAGGCAGGTCCTCAGTGCTACCTAATTGCACTCATCATGTGTTCACTTTGGCTGATTAAGTAAGAAGCCATTACAGACTGTTCTCCTGTCACAATAGTGAATCAGTGAGTAGCAGGTTCTCTCTGTGACGTTGTTTATTTAGGTCGTACAGTTCCAGGTTATTCAAAATAATTTACAGTGATGTGAAGTATGCATCTATGTATTGCAAAAAAAGGGAGACTGAGTTGGTCCATCAAGTGTGTTGAGAAATGGGAATAAAATCAAAGATCATTCACTGTAATACATTAGTTCCACGTGTAGTTTTTGTTAAGGAAATTTGGAATATGTATTTAACAGCAGTCGATAAACTTGAGTCGAAACTAGTAGTACTATAGGTGACCTGTTTTAGAGAAGCATGTGACTATGTTTGCTTATCATAAAACTGTGGAGATTATTAACTGAATCACTAATCCATTTTTATTTATCTTCCTAATTTCTTTCATCAGCACCCAAGGGCAAGAAGAGGGACATTTCTGCGGGTCCAGGAGAAGCTGGTCAGCCAGCGCAGACCACCAGCGCCACTGCCGAGGGCTCTGCTGATCCCAGTAAGTCTTTTTATGATTGTTGTGGACTTCTCAGGGTAGATCTTGGGGTATTGGAATGTTGGTGATGTGTATTTTGAAGACTCAGATGGCAGTCCCAAGTAAGCTAGTATTTTAAATTTAAAAAATCGCCATGTATGTTTGTTGAAAAGGCTTTCCTTTTCCTGCTTATGCCTAGCTTTAACACAGTTCAGGTCACTAGAAAGTTGCCATGGTCATCATTGACCACTCCCACCCCTTATACTGTGCTGCAGACTCGTTCTTTTATACTTCCATTGCATTTGCCAACCAACACCATATGTCTTTCATTGACCATTATTCCACGCCTGGCTTGTCTAACTTTGTGAACAAACCAATCAAATGCCCAGAGTGATATTTGGAAGATATGGATGTGCTACTGCTAACTGAGCTGTAGTGCTGCATTGCAGTTGTATTTGGGGTTGCATATCTGAGATCTAAATTATGTCTAATGTTTTATTCTAGCTACACAGAACATTGGTAATGCCGGCTCCAGTGCTGCTGCCATGAGGGGACAGGCCAGTTGAAGAGAGAGAAGCGGCAGCAGGGACGGGCAATGGTAAGTCACATAATTGTTTTGCAATTTCTATGCTCATAAGCTAATCCCATTGTTTCGCTCGTTGTCATAAAAAATGACCATGAAGTGAACGCCAGCTTTACCAGCCACAGCGGTGGTTGAGTATTATGGTCTCTTCTATCTGAAGAAGTGGTGGCAGGGACAGGCACTGGTAAGTCACGTAATTGCTTGCTTATTGACAATTGCTATTATACTCACTAGCTAGTACCAGGATGCCTTCAACATGTAACTGTGAACCCCCGTCAGCTGTGGTTGAGTTATTATGGCCTCTTCTATATACAACTCGGCAAAATCGCACATAATGCGCTTTAATGGCTTAAGAGAGACATGAAATAATGAAATGTAACTTAAAAGAAAAGAAATGGTATATGAGTGAAAGGGTAAGGGAGTGAAAGAGTGCACCGGTGGGTAAAGGGATGGATGGGCAAAAGGATGGTTTGAAGAAAGGGTTGCTATTGAATGGGTAGATAATGTATTGGAGAATGTGGTGAAAGACTGGATTGGAGAAAGTAAAGCTTTATCATGGTGGCTAAGGGTGAATTAGAATGAAAGGATGAATGAATATTTGGACTGTTTGGATGAATAGGCAAGGCAGCTCTTCTTCTGATGTGGAGCATGCTGCTCACCTACTTTGCTTACTTGGTTTATGTAGGGTTTTCAATATCACTCAAAGCTTTGGTTCTAACTGTGGGGGTTATTTATTTTTATTCTTTGTTCTACTCCCTTGACTTCCTGTATTTGTTTATTGAGCCAGATCTATCCTACCTATCATTCATCATCCCCCCCTCCGGCTATGTTTTTGTTTGCCAACTGTGACCGAAGTGCAGTATGGGTCTAATCTATTTGTGACTGCAGTGTTGGCTGTACAATGTGCGTCTGCTTCAGTTAATGCAGCATTTGCAATGTTTTCGATGCATTGCAAATTGAATTCACAAGGTGTGTCCCTTCACCCACTAAGTTACCTCTTAGTATTTCATTCCTATACTTTTTTACCTAAGTTCTTCTGTCCCAGCCTACCAAATTGGAAACTCCATTTTTGGCATATGCCACAATTAATTCGAAACCTATGTGAAGTGATTCTAGAATATAGTTCATGGTTTCCCATAACAGATTTAATTTACACTTGTTCAGATTTTTTCCTTTCGTATTCTACAGTGACTGAATAAGCCAAAGATGAGGAATGGATGATCAGTGCAGTGGCCCCTCTATTGCATATAAAAAAGCTCTACCCTACCTGTCTAATCCCTCTACCATACCCCCCTACATTAGAGAAAATCAAGTTTCCTTTCCTAAGTTACTGCCCAGTAAATTAATTTGGAAATAAATGTTGGGGGTAACCCTGGGTAGACTTCACGGAGTTGCACTATGCGGCACTCCTTGAGGTGCAGAAAAAACTCTGCCACACTACGCAGAGCTACGCGAGCGGCAGAGTACGATAGAAAAATGCTGTTTGCGGTGATTGCACAGTCCCAGATGCTTGTCCGCATTGTGCAATCATTGCGAACGGCACCATGCACAGTGCAAGCGATCCCTGCTTTCCTTTTCTGCCGAGTAGATTTTTACTAGAGCGGCAGCTTTCTCAACATGAATGGGTAGTTTCTCAACGCGAACTGTCGCGAGCATACGCTATCACTCGAAATGAGAAACCTGACCCTCCCACATTGAGAAATCTTTCCTGGATGTTGATTTTCCATGCTCGCGCTCGCCAACTTGATGTTGACGATCACGAACGAGGAAAAATCTCGCTGGGAGGTTGATTTTCCACGCTCGCGGTCGCCAACTTGACATTGAGGAATGGAAGCAAGGAAAAAAATCCACTACGCAACGCAAAGCACAATGTTTCGGAACTCCGCGATCTTCGCGTAATGTGGAATGCAGGAAACTCTGCAAACTCTGTGAGCGGAGCGGAGTTCACTGCCCAGGGTTAGTTGGTGGGCGAGGCCACAGAGTAAAGTTGGAGTAAGTGAAGTGCATTATTTCATACCAAGTTTGGCATATGGGATACACAGTGATGAATCTTCCAAATAAAATCTATATAGCCCGTTCATTTAACTGTAGCGCGGTCCATTAGATTAATTTTCCTCAACTTCTACTTACGGTAGACATGATATTATATCAATATCTGCTTTTCATACATGAGGTTGTGTGACTGATGTAGTATCTTATTTATTATTCATGTGTCTCTTTTGAGACAAGTTAGAAAAAGAAATGCATTTGGTGAAGAGCAGGGCTATTGGAATTAAAAATAGATAATTGTCAACTACAGCTGCAGACAGTAGAAAACTAGCAGAGGAGCTGGCTAGCAATGAGCATGGCTTCATTATTTTAGCATCACACACAACTTGTACTCCATATTGTGCATAATGCCGTACTCATCAGTGAGAAGTCATTTATTGGTCAACTCAAAGTATTCATGGCTACTTGAAAAGCCTTTCAGAAGAAAAAAAATCAAATCACAGTTTTTTTAATCTTGTGATGTTATTCTCTGCCTGCTAATACTTTTCTACCACAGGGTCAGTGCTTTTTTATGTTTGGCAACGTGTGTGGGTAAAACCAATATAGCTACTCCTGCTGGTCCAGCCAGACCAACGAACAGGCAGGAGATATCTGCCAGTTTGTGGTGGCAGAGGCTGGAGCCTAACCAGCTGGAATACTGGCAGCTGGTGGTCCTAGAGGAGAAGAAACAGGAAGTTAATGCACAACAGATGGGCCCCAGTGCAGCCGGTCCCCCTCAGCCTCCAGGCTCCTAGCCATCCCATCACTGGTGTCACCACAAGCCAACTGCTTCCACCCCACCACACTGGCAAAAGGCCATTGCTGCTCCGCATCTTGCAGTGGCTGGTGACCATTGAGGGACATCTCACCATATTGGTGTCATGTCCTTTAGGATAGTCCCATCATGTATATACCGATTACATACATTTTGTCTCATCGCCTCTTCACTTGGGGAAAAAAAGATTCACCCACTTCTCAAGCTAGAACATGTCATACGGCCATCTTTCAATGGCTCATCTCCGTGCAGGTCAAGTGTAACAAGCGCAAATCAGAGATCCTTTTATTTGGGACTTTTCCTCCCCAGTTTAGGGAATCACTCTGGCGGGCCGATTATCATTTGTCAAATTCTGCGGGCCAACCCACCAAAAACCTCGGAATTTGGTTTGACAAAAACCTCCTGTTTTCCACACAGATATAAAAGCCAGCTGGGCAGTGCTTTGGCACCCTTAAATCACTTAGGAAATTCCTTCCCCTCCTTCCTAGGGCAGCCAAGGAAATGGTCACTCGTGCCTTAATCCTTTCACATATTGATTATGTGAATGCCCTATATGTTGGCCTGTCAGGGTACTTGTTGAAAAGGCTGCAGGTAGTCCAGAATGCTGCAGCAAGGTCTCTTCGTAATATTCTGGGGAAATCTAGTATAAAGCAACATTCGCATGCTCTACACTGGGTCCCTGTGCCCGAAAGAGTCAAATTTAAGACCCTTACTTTGGCTCCTCAGCCCTGTATGAACTTGGCCCCGTATACTTGAGGAAGCGCTTTAAGTTCTATGCTCCCACGAGACAGCTGCGCTCAGCGGCGTAGCTTCTGGCAGTTATTCCGCACTTTCGCCTTACGAGAATTTGTGGCAGTTCCCTGGCATATAAGGAAGCGGTGGCTTGGAATTCTCTTCCCCTGGACCTTCGTGGTATCCAGGACCCGAAGCTCTTCAGAAAACAGTTGAAAACTTTGCTTTTTATCTAATGATCCTACAATCTCCACCCCTGTCTGGTTTCACACCGGCACCCTCTTTGAGTACTTGTGCGCATTATAAATCACATTAACATAACATAACATCTACATGACATAACGGTCCTACACAGGTGACCTTTTACCTAGTAGCTTACTTCTGTCTCTTCGACACCAGGCTCGCGGTACCCTATCTTAATCCCTGTACCTGACGTACATAAACATGTCCCCAGGCACGGCAGATTTATTTTGTATAAGGGTCACTACTTTTTTTCATCCATGGCCAACAGCCAGCTGTGCATGAGTGTTTTTGTTTAGAAAAGGATTGGCAAAGGATGAGTGAATATTTTCAAAACACATCGAATCTAGAAAAAACCCTGGAGTGACCACTTTAGTATAAAAGACCCTCACTCCCTCATGCAAAGGACAGAGGAGAATTCCTTCCAGGCTGGATCGAGACTCTGCAGGCTGATCCTTCGACAGGCAGGGACATGACATCCCATGCGGGGTGCCATCCTCGACGCAGAGATGGAGTCCTTCATTCTAAACAATCAGGTGAGGGGTTAGCACTTCCCCGGGGGATTCTTGGCTCCATTAGGCTATATCTTAGCACTTACATACACATGCTGACCTACATATCTAGGCTAGGTACATGTAGGTGGGCTACGCATTTTAGGAGTACACCAAAGCTGTTGTTTTATATAATCTTTTTTTTATTAATCTTATCAGCACTATGGTAGAAAAGTATCTACAATTTACGATATTGTTGCTAGCCATCACATTTGTCTGCTCCTTTCTTTTGATAGTTGCAGCAAATATGTTTCACACTAGACTGATGCTTGATAAATAAATAATTATTGAAACCGTTCAAAATTGTCATTCTATGTGTATTCTGAGAAAAGTAAGCACTAGTGACTGAGCAAAAGATACCGTATTGGTTTCCACGATAGCTAAGGAATCAGGGTTGTCACGTTCAGAGGTTGCCAGAAACTACATACACTGCTGTAGAATACAGGGGGGTAGTAGTGGTATCGAAGAGCTAGCTGGTCTAATAGCTGACTCATCCTGTGGGGGTGTCCAAAGTCTGTCTGCACACCAAGCCCTCAGTTTAGGTCATCCAAAACGCGCAGGTCCTGGGGGCCCGAGGAACTACAAGACATGGCGCCATCAACGTTGGTTTGGTTCCTAACAGTGAAATCCGAGTAGTTCAGTCATGCTTTCTCCTGCTTGCTCAGAAAGCCCTACTCACACTGTTCAGAGATGTCTGAAGTGGGAAGGGATATCCATCTCAACTGATAAGGTGCAGCCTATGTATTGGCTGAAGGTTTAGACAAGCTTGTACGGATAAAAGTTTTCCATATTGTGCTAAACCCTACCCCTTAAACCTTTACTTTCTTCTCCTTTCAAAATGGCTGAACCTGCGAGTAGCAGTGGAAGCGCAGAAGGAGACAAATTTGGTAACACTCTAAACATCACAGAGAACTGCAGACAGGCAGTAACTCTGAGATTGTTAGAACATGATGTACCTGTAACAGGTGGCCATGTAATATCAGAGATATTCTATTCCTGGATGAAATTCCCACCTGCAGATAAACAGACACATCTATTCCACGTATACATTGAAGTGGACCAATCGGAAGAATACATCTCATATGAGGACATTGAAGTACTGTTAACTTAACAGCAACATAAAGACTGGTTTAAAGGCGCCCTAACTCACACAACTTTAGTCGTAAGACTCGGTCCGCTCAGCATAGGAAGAGCGACATGGCCGGTCTTAGCGACTTACACTCCACAATCTGAGATAGACTCACTCTAAGTAGGGGAAGTGCGTTCACTATACAAAGAAGTAGTCAGGCTATATAGACACATTGTCCAGTTCATCATGCGAACACTCACATTACAGCCTACGAGAGCTGCTCCACCTGTTACAGTTCAGACTCAACACACACCAATAATTAGCCCACAGACACTAAAAGCAATAATGGGTGCGTTCCCATCAAAAAGGGATCAAGTACCATTCTGGATCGCTCAAAAAAATAGCACAGTTGGAAGCAGTATTTCCACATATGTCCGCAGAAAAAACACAGAATGTTAACAATTTGCTTGCCAATGGGAATGGTTCCCTTACGTGAGGATTGTACCACATGGGGAACATTTTTCGCTGCAGTTTACATTAGAATACACGGTACCCCTTATATAGCAGTTATTCCTGAAGTATTGAAATTAATATAAAATGAGTACATGGCAGGACCTGCCCTGGACTTGGGGATGTAACTGATGTGTAATTTTGACCAAGTCATAGCAATCATGCTGAGCAACATCAAGGGGGAAGCAGCAACGGTGACTATATGCCAAAGCGCAAGGGAAACAGCTCCTACAAATCAGGAGCGTGCATTACCAAAAATTATTGAGGAAACCTATGATTCACTAGGTAGAGATAGTTTGGGAGCCAAACCAGGGGAACCACAAATGGTGAGTAATTCTGACAAGGATAACTCAAAGCAAGCACCCATTTCTTCTAAAAAGAAATGGGAAAACAATCAAAATCTATCCAAAAATAACAATAAAAGAAACACTTCACAATCAAGGGGTGGGTCTCTCCAACAGGAATCCTCTGAAAAGAGGTATAACCTTAGGAATTGTGACAACATTAAGAAACTTGACAGGCATCAGGATGCTGATATATGCTCCTTTCATTCCTTTCAGGGTTCATCAAAAAACTCAGAAAGGGAACGAAGTTCAGAACAAAAGACTGAAGATCGACCAAATGAAAAAAGGGAAACATATCACAATTCAGATTTCATTATCAAACAGGAGGAGCAAGCTAAAGCAAAGACTCAATTAAAAAAGAAGAAAGTAGTTGGAAGACTCAGCTTCTGAATGAGGAATGGGCTCTGACAAAGGTAGACAGTGGTACAGAAGTAACAACAGCTCGCCAGATCCTGAAGGAATTTCTGGTGACAGCAGTATTGAATGAATACAACCCTGTGGAAACACTCATATGCACAGGAGTGGGCACAAGCGCTAGCTCCGGCATTATACAGCAACCATGTAGGGTGGGACTTGGAGTCCAAACACCACGAAATCCCATTAAAAGCTATTCCAACTCCACAGAGACAGTACCCTATTAAGAATAAGGTGAAGAAACAGGTCAAAGAAATCCTAGACCAACTAGAATACCAAGGTGTGATTGAAACTTTCACCTTGCCAACGAACAATCCTTTGTTTCCCGTCATGAAACCTGACAACACATATCATGTGGTTTTAGATTACAGACATTTGAACACATGCACAAAAACATTTGCAGTTCAAAATGCACATAGTGCCGCATTAATGAATAACATTGTGCGGAAGAAATACAGAACAACACTAGATATCTCTAATGGATTCTTCTGCCAAAATATATCTCCTGAAAGAAGATATTTGACAAGATTTATTGCCCTCTGCTTTCAGTGTCAATGTTGTTGTCTGCCCCAAGACTAGAAGAACAGCCCGGGCTGTTCTCGGCAAGAGTGTCAGTCAGAGCTATTAAAAACTTACGATGAGGAGGCAGTGTTCTACGTAGATGATTTTAATCTGACGGATGATGAATTACTTGAACACTTGTGCAGGGTGAGCAACATAATTATTGGTTTTGCCAATTTGAGCTACAAATCTAACTTCAAAAAATCAAAAATAGCCCATCTCAGCGTCCTATTTTTGGGATATGAGCTGTCAAGTGAAGTGAAAAGCGTGACCGCAAATGTTTTTAAAAAATGCGCCCTAATTCAGCCTTCAAAGACCCTGAAATGCTTACAATCCATTTTAGGATTTCTAAATTTCGGCAGAACATACATTCAAGACTACGCAGAAAGAGTCAAACCTTTCTATGACTTAATCAGACCAGATTTCACAGCTAACAAGTGGACTCAAAAATATACAGATGCTCTACGTTCAGTTCAAACTGACATGATAGCTTCAAAACACTTGCAAACACGAGTAAACGTCTGCAACCTGGTAATATGGGCTGTCTCCGGGTTATAAGGGTATATAAGGGTATACCTACATCACGTTCAATGAAGGTGAGACAGTTCCAATCGCATACAAACCTCATTTGTACATGAATGCTGAAAATCGATTTGCAGCTACAGAAAAAAAATCACAGCAGTACAGACTGCTGTAGGGAAAGAAAGAGCACTAGCACAGGGGAAACGCATCGTAGCTGTAACCCCGATACCGACTTTAGAAGTGGTAACCAAAGCCAGCATTCCAAATGCAAAGGCATTGCATCCATGTTGGATACAATGGGCTAATTCTCTCACGGCAACAGATACAGAATATAGTTACAATCCTACAATGGGAACACAAGCATTTCTGCAGTACAAACAAGAATACCCTCTCCCGAATGAAATCTTGCCTCTAGATCAGTATGATCACATCATTTACACTGATGGTTCTGCCCAGCCAGCCATTGGAAGTAAACAGCAATATAGCGCTGCGTGTGCTATAGTGAAAGGTCGTATGCGGGATGGTAAATTCCATCCCAACAATACGACTACTTAATCTCTGGGAGATTGTACAGCGTAGCTGGCAGAAAGCTTTGATATTAGCACTACAGTACACAGAATTCCCTACACTGATTATAAGCGATTCATTTTACTGGGTGCAATTTTACAATGAATATCTTCATTACTGGGGCCAGAATGGGTTTAAAGACACCAAGGGTTGCATGATAAAACATAAATTGTTATGGGAACAAGTGGCAAAGCTGAAAGCATGCCTGCCACGGGTATAAGTTATTCACACCTTGAGTCATCAGCGAGTTGGCATACATGTTGATGGGAATTCACTGGCTGATAAAGCTTCCAAGGCAACAGTGTGAACTGCTGCCGTTGTTTCAATCAGTCATTCACACATGAGAATAGACAGAGATATACCAGTAGCTATTAATGCCACAAAGAACAGCTCTGCCGTACTGCCAAAAGGCTTTGACTCAAGTACTCCTACAAGTTAGATGCGAAAAAAACACACTGTATGCTCAAATTCCAGGAGAGGGGGATAGAGTAATACCAAACAAAGATTGCAGATTAGGTTTAATTCTAGCTGCACACGAGGGTCAGGGCTCTGCACATGCAGGAGTCACTGCAACAATTTCATTATTGAAGCAGCGTTACTGGTGGTCGGGGATGATAAAACAAACAAAGGACTATGTCCTGAAGTGAGATATTTGCCACAAACACCATTACTGATTTCAAAGAGACCTCTCGGATGTGTCTATTTGGACCACTGAGGCCCCTTAAATTCAGACGAGGCTTACAAGTACATCTTGGTGGCAGTGGATTCATGCTCTAGATTCCAATGGGTTTGGCCCCAGCGCATGCCTGACGCAATTGGCACGTTACTTTCCAACTTTAGCCCTGCGTTTAGCTCTTAGGCTTACAAGGAAGCTATGGAAAGTATGGGTGTGGCCTTGCGGTACTCCTCCCCTACCATCCAGAGGGAAATTCAGTAGTGGAGAAGAAAAACCGGGACCTAAAGCAATCCTTAACAGCTAGGGTATTACGTGCGGGTGGTAGTTGGGTCAATCACCTATATGGGGTCCAGAGGGCACTGAATATTATGCCAAGAAAATCCTTGGGAGGCCGTCCCCCTTATGAAATCCTGTTTAGGACAAGAATGCAGGTACCTAATCTCAATTGTGCCAGCACAGTGGCGGATGCAAAACCATTTTGAACTGAATGACCGTTTGGCTGTTTTACAGGAACTCAATGAATTCTGGGCGTTACAAAGCAATGTGCAAGTCAAACGCACCACCACTGGGGAAGTGAAACCAGTTCCGGCAAGACCTGCTTGGGTCGACAGATTGGGGACCTTGTCAGGGAAAAGATCATGGACAGAAGAGAGTTTGGGCTATCTTACAGAGCATATGTACCTGTCCTGGCAGTTGTGGGAACAAGAACAGTACTTATTCCGCCTCTTGCCGGCAAAAAAGAGAAAAGATTTGTCTCCGTTGATCTGATCAAACCACATCATGTGGCCGATTCTAAACAGTAGGCTACGTGGAGTCCTGAGTAGCTGTAGATCTCCTCTTGCTACTATACAGGAAGTTCAGATGGAAAGACTAATAACCTTTCAAGACTCCACTACACAAAGTTAAGGAGTACCAAATATTGGAGCACAAATCATTCCAGTTGAAATTGAAAAACATCAAGAAGAAACTACAATGCAACTTACAATTCGGTGCAACAATGACGTCTACATTAATGTGCCTTCAAGCAAAACATCTGCTAGTTCTACAAAACCTACAAAAGATAGATCAAACTGTGTCTGGCAACTTCATCAGCTTCGATGATTTCTCATCAGATCCAAGTGAACTTGATCAAATGCCACCCATTTCAAAGAAAGAGAATCTTCTACAATGCTGTCTTTTGCTCAAAAAGACTTACTTAGTGTCACATTGGTTGCATATTTGGTTTGCAATAGGGGTAGTATACCTGTTAATTTGGATTGGCACAGTGACTGTCTTTTTTCTGCTACTAAACGGACATTATTTCCCAGAACGCTCTGCAGTACAATCTGTGAACTTGGTCCTGAAACCACATACGCCATCACACCATGAACAAAGAGACTCGTCCCTGGTGAACATTACAGCAATTCCAGTACCTGATGGTATAGTTTGGGATAAAGTTTCATATGATGTATTTGTTCCCACTGAACATTTAAAAATTCCACATGTGTTTAAAATGTCTTTAAATTATTTCATTACTCCCATTACCCTCTATGTTGATTGGGACATTGAAACTGTAAATATTATGGCTCAGATTCACAGAACTAACTTAAGACAAAATACTAAACTTACTACCATTTTGGTATTCACAGAATGCACTTATTACTTCTGGTATTCACAGAATGCACTTACTACTTTTGGCATTCACAGAATGAACGTACTACTTTTGGTATTCACAGAATGGAGTTATGACTACTAACTTTACGTCCATTCTCGGGTCGGAATTTCCGCACCCCGAGCAGGAATTCTGCTCCTGGACCGGAAGCTCCGCTTTTGGGCCGGAATATCCACTTAAGGGCCGGAATCTCCGATTCCAGGCCGGAATACACAAACTGTGGCCGCTGATCATTTTCCTCAAGGGTAAACACCTGCCCAAGTGCCTACCATCCCCCACCATGCATCAGCTGACACACTGCAGCCAATCCCACCTCTGCAGCATGTATAAATGCAGAGCAGACACACACAAACCATTTCAACATGTCACTGAATGTGTTTGTTGCACTGCCCCTTGCCATGTGGCAAAACTACTTGAGGAAGAGGAGGAGAGCAGAGAGGATCTTCAGACAGAGGATCAACCTATTTGGAATGTCCAGCCAAGATGTAAGGGCCAGGTATCGTTTCCCTCCAGAAATCATCTTGGATATGGTATGTGAGTGGGAGCAGGAACTTGACTCTGTGACCTGCTGCTCACATGCAATACCAGCATATCTCAAGATCCTTTCTGCTCTCCATTTCTTTGCCACTGGGTCTTTCCAAAGGGCCTCCAGTGACCATGCGGGCATTTCCCAGGCGAGCCAGTCGCGGTGCCTGCATCAGGCACTGAGATGCATCACTGCTCGAGCCCACAACCACATAGAAATGACCTATACACTGGTCATGAGACAAAGGGCAGCACGAGATTTCTATCTCATTGCATAATTCCCGCGTATGCTGGGTGCAATTGATTGTACCCATGTGGCCCTTCAGTCACCCCACCACATTGCACACATCTTCTGCAACAGACACCGATGGTATTCCATCAATGTGCAAGCTGTCTGTGATGCCAGTGGGAGGTTCATTGTTGTGCATGCAGTGTTTCCAGGCAGTACCCATGACAGCTTCATATTCCGCATGTCACCTCTTGCCCCACGTATGGCTATGGGAGAATTTGGCAACATGTGGCTACTGGGTATGTACCAAGCACTAAAAATGAGGGATATGTGTTATTGAAATGTCTGAATGCCCCCGAACATTAACCATTGTACAATAAGAATCATAAAGCTACATACATGGCCCAACAGACACTGCATGTACTAAAGTATAGATCACGTCCTGTGCAAATCAAAGAGGGAAATATAACCAAATGCCCTTTCTTCCCTCCTCAGGCAACACTGGGTATGCAGTCTCCCCACATCTCCTCACTCCTTACAGGCATGCAAACACTGTACCTCAGGGTAGGTACAATAGGGCACACATACAGACTCGAGCCATCATAGAGCGCACTTTTGGTCTGTTGAAGTCACAATGTCTCGACCGTACAGGGGGTGTGCTGCTGTACTCCCCAGAAGTCGTGTGCAAGATCATATTAGCCTGTTGTGTTTTGCACAACATTGCTTTAACGCATGACTCACACATACCTCTGGAACCTCGGCTAGCTCTGAATTTGGGAAACCGGGCCATTGCACATAACCGAGGTCAGGGCATGCAAGTCTGTGATCAGCTCGTTTCCACGTTTTTCACATGAGCAACCTGTGGTGTCATGGACAAAATGTGGTTTGCTGTCTGTTGTCAATGATGAAACTTGGATATACACGACTGTGTCAATAAATTCTACCCTGAGACGACTTTGCAAGCCACACTAACTGCATGTAAATCACAGCTGCTGACAGTAGTCAAAAGGTTGAGCGTGCCTCAGGTGATGTGCCCATGTCAGCGATCAGTGTAGTGGATGTCCCTAAAAACAACTATTCACGCAGATGACAAACAATACGTGTCCTGAGAGACCTAAATCTTATGAGGATGGGCCACTTAATCACAAAAGGCCATAACCATTGCATACTCAGGCCTGTACCCTTAACAGATTTGACTCCCTCACAAATGATGGGCCCACAACGTGAGTGATGATGTCATGGTTGAATTAGGCTCTATGTGCCTGTGATATATCCACACTACTCCACTCCAATGTTACGTAACACATCACACAACTCTTGTAATGAGCACTCAATATGGACTAAATGTATCATTATGCAAAGTAGGAGAAAACAAAACTGGGGTTTGATGTTGTAACAGCCCCCCGTCTGTGCACAAATGTCATTAAAGGGTCTGTTCCCCCTTTTGTTAAATGTTCATGATTCTCACCTGCACTGTCATTTCAGTTTTTTCCACAACAGAACAGCAGGATGGCAGTGGATTTGATTACTGATTGTGGATGGATCAGGTTGAATACAAAATGGCTGCCAACTATTTCCTGTCTCCCACTTCCTGTATAACATTTCCCGTATGAAATAATGTGTTCCGGTTCATTTTCGGAGTTTACATCCCGTAAACGTAATTTCCGATTTCGGACCGTAATGCGCAGGTGCGGATCCGCCGCTCCGGAACCGGAAACTACGTTTTCGGGCCGTAATCTCCTAAAAATGACCCGGAACACATTATTTCATACAGGAAATGATTTACAGGAAGTGAGAGACAGGAAATACATCACAGGAAGTTGTTGACTGCCATTTTGTGTTCATTTTGAGTCGTCCTCTATCACAGACCAGATCCTCTGACATCCTGCTGCTCTCATCTTACTTATTTGCTTCAAAATGGCTGAGGGTTATGAAGAGAAAGCACCACCTTAGACATCTTAGCTGAGGGGGTGCTGTCCAAATATCCTCAGCTATGGGGACCCAGAACACCAGCTGAGCAATGCAGCCCGGGCCAGGCTATGTGCCTACATCGGGGAGCGCTGCAGTGGGAGTCCACACCAGGAGTGCTAGGGCATGCCGCAAGCGCTGGGAGGACCTAAAATGCTGGTCCCGGCACAAGGCTGAGGAGCTGGTGGGCCTGTCTTCCCAGCACCATGTGCATTGTCCTCGCCTCTTCCCACTGTACAGGAGGGTCCTGCGAGCAGCTTGGCCGACCCTCCATGCTCAGCTGGAGGAGCATGAGCAACAGAGACCTCGTAAGTGCATAATGTGCAATATGTGTCTGGGAGTATGATGTGAGTGAAGACAGTGCTGTACCATTGTGTGTTCCATTCCTCCATTCACCGATTCCGTGTCCATGCAGCAGCCACCAAGATTAAAAAGGCACACTGTGGCATACGGACTGTACAGGGCAGAGTGCAGTTTGGGAGTTGTAGTTTCTTCATGACAACTGGGTAAATGAGCCACACTTGTGCATTTATATTGACATCTGCTCTGCCAGCACCACTACCAGTGAACCAAGGAAATCATAACTGATGAGTGCATTGGATGACCAATGGTACAGACACTTTCCAGTGTGCGCATGGCAGGCCAAAGGGTATTGGATGCTGTCACTTGCATTGCATTTGTTGAGTTTGGGGTCCAATTGAGACAGATCATCATGTGCCATGGAGTCAAGACTAGGCCTGGGCAAAAATTTCGTTCCGTTCGCGGAAATTGCGATAATTTGACATTTTTGCGTTCCGCGGAGAGCGCGAAAATGTCAAAAATTCCGGTTTCCGCAGCTTGGCGATAATTTGTTTCTTGCTCGCGCTGTAAAATGATACATTCTCGCGCGCGCGCGATCGCCTTACCTGAATCCCTGCGTTCGCCGACAAGTTTTCTTGATCCGGTCGCGTTCTCCATGAGATGTTGTATTGTTTTTAGCCATTTGCGCTGTCTCGCGACAGTTCGCGCCCGCAGTGACGTCATGCGTCGCGCGATCACGTCTTTCTTCTCGCGATCATGCACCGCGAGAACAACTCAAAACAAGATGGCCGCGCCCGCAAGCAACCACATGGGTAAGTTGGCGACCCGCAACCATGCAGAAAATCTCGCGAACATGCCGGAAAAAAACTTCCGCATCTTTGCGATATTTCTGCTTGTTTGCGATAATTTTAAACATTCTCGCGATAATTTGCGAAGGTTAATTCCGCAAATTCCGCCCACCCCTAGTCAAGACAGACTTTGAGATCCTTGCATCACTCTTAAGTGTTTCTAAATTTGCAAGGTGTGTCCACTGGCAGACGTCTCACCCTCAGTGGCTTTTATGACATTTCACATGTACAGGTAGCTGTCACAACGACCCACCACTGTTCACCGGTGTACTGCACTACCTTATCAGTCACCAAAGCCAATGTGTGGCACTAGATTGTCAGATTATGCTTGGGGACAGCAAAAAGCTAGACTCACAATGTAGCAAAAGAAATAGCCCAGACCCTATGTGGATGTGTGACCCACATTCGGCATTTGTCTTGTCTCATACAATGCTACAAAGCAAATGACACTTGTTCAGACGTAAAATAGCTGCAACTCCATATCAATGGCCAAATTCAATTAAATCTGGACTCTTCATGTTCTCCTAACCTGACTACACTCATTTAAAAAATTTAGATGCTCTTCACAACAACTCTGCAATGTCTCCTTTACTTTGTTCTTCCCTTCCTTTATGTGAAGCTCTCTGATACCCTTCGGGGTCTTGTTCGCGCTATACAAATTTTAAAAATAAATAAATAAAAGAAATGCAGCAACTCTACAAACACGGCGGTGAAAAGCACACGTCGTGTTTGTAGACTTGCTGAATTTCTCTACTTAATAGAGTGCAGCTGTGGGGTGATTTACACTTTTCTATGCTTGGCATAGTGTGCCACCCTACTTGTATTTTCCTGTTTCTGTCATTGCATCCAGATATATGATACAACAAGTAACATCATACCAAGGGCTTTAAGTCCAATGAAAAAACTGGGGGGTCTCGCAAAGGGGCGTGGCCAGTGTAATTAAGGCCCTGGCTTAAGAAACATAAGCTAACAAGCATTGGCATAGCCAATAGGTCTCGCCTTTGGAAACGTATAAGTGTTTAGCCATGCAACAGTTGATTTGGTTGCACCAAGGATATTATGCAGCATAGCTAAATACTTTTAAAGTCCCAAAGGCGAGACCTATTGGCTATGCCAATGCTTGTTAGTAATCCCCTAGAGGTTCCCAGACCCAGCTCACAAAGCCCTGTGCAGACACTGCTCTGCTTGCAGACGGTATGATTTGCACAAGATCAGAAGGCGCGCACAGCTGGGAGGACGACCACATTTATGTTAGTTACTGGGGGATGAAAGCAGGCCACCCCTCGGGCCTCTTTTTAAGAGTCTCTGCCTGCTTTATAGCTAACTTCTGAGCCCCCAAATTTCAAAAATACGCAGTGATCACTGAACACGCATTACCAAGGGGATATGTCAGAATTCTGGGGCTTTGGCCAATCAGAGTGCTGGGTTCTAACGTAGAGCTTAGAAACCGGAAGTGTTTGCATAGAAAAGGTTGTTGGTAGGTCTAAAAAGGAAGCCTTTAGGTAGTAAAGGAGGGTGGGCTAAGAGTTAAATTGGTATTAACCTGGTTGTGGTAGAAAGTACTGGAAACAGTTGGTAAGAGCGGGGGGTAGAGGGGCAGAGAATAGAGATAGGGAGCAGGGTGCTGTGGCATAGAGCCGGACAGGCAACAGGCAGAGGGCACCAGAAGCATGGGATGAGAGCAGGGGCAGATGACAGAGATTAGAGACAGGGAGCAAGCAGGGTCCTGTGGCATAGAGCTGGACAGTTAGAGGGCACTGGAAGCATGGGTTGAGAGAGGGGAAAAGAGTAGAGATAGGGAGCAAGCAGGGTGCTATGGAATAGAGCCGGGCAGGCAGAGGGTACCAGAAGCATGGCGTGCGAGCTGGGGGGGGTATCATAGGAAGTCCCATTCATATCATGCTCAATTATACCGCTCCCTCTTACAAACAGTGACTTTTGCTGCAGGTGACGTGTTCACTATGAGCAGCGCCATCTCTGTCGGCACCAGCCTTTCCTCTCTGACTCCAAGTCACACGTTCCCCTTTTGGGACATGTAAAAAAAAAAAACAGCACAGCCAGGTTTATCAATTCTGACGCACTCTGGGGCCATTTATTTTTTGAAGGGTGACTGCAGCCAGACTATGACTCAATCAATCAATCAATCATCACATTTGTAGAGCGCGCTACTCACCCGTAAGGGTCTCAAGGCGCTGGGGGGAGGGGGAGTCGCTACTGCTCGAACAGCCAGGTCTTGAGTTGTTTCCTGAAGGAGAGATGGTCCTGGGTCAGCCGCAGGTGGGTGGGGAGGGAGTTCCATGTCTTGGCCGCCAGGTAGGAGAAGGATCTTCCTCCGGCGGTGGCTCTGCGGATACGTGGGACGGTGGCGAGGGAGAGATTGGCTGATCGGAGCTGGCGGGTGGGTGTGTAGAATGTGAGACTCAAATCCGCGAAGCAGAGTTCTGCAATCTGCAACATGTCAAACATGAACTAAAATAGAAAGAACCCACGGAGGACCAGTCACCATTGTGAGAGCACGGCGTCCATAGCCATTTTAAGAGACCGGCAGAAATTCTGCGGAAAAAGCAGCATCTTTCTTTATAATTTTAATACAAAAAAGTAGGAGACAATCGGGGTTATAGCTTACTTGCGCTAGCGAATAGTAAAGCCTACTTTTTACTTTTAAGCAAGTATTTTTCAAAACGCATTTTACTACTAATTTATAAACATATGCATACTTACAAAAACATCTACTTACACATTTTTACTACATATACTCTTTTAACTAGAACACACGACTGCCTTACATTAAACAAACGCCACTCCAATATGGCGGAGGATCCAGACCACTGTATGCCATCAGATGTGGAGTGTAGTCCGTGTCGCGTTTGATAAGTTTGTCCCGTACCCCGTGTGTGGAGACGGTGGAAAGAACAGAAGTACAGAGGAGACCTTACCGGCTAATATGAATGGCGGAAGAAGAGGGGGTCATTGCGTTTCCCAGAGACATTCTTCAGAGGAACGAAATGAGTTGCGGAAGCTACTGGTGTGCGAGCGCGGTTGCAGGCAGTAGCACATGTTTCCAATTATCGCGCCCGCGTCTAGGCACGATAATTGGAAACATGCTGCTGTTGCGCGTAACCGCAAGCATTAGGCTGTGGGCGTGAACATGAGGACATAAAGGTGGGAGAAAAAAGACGGAGCACTCGTGTTACCTCACCCAGGGAAGCCGGGTGCATAGGTGTCAAATTGTGTCGGGTCGCGGCTTCGTTTTCAATGGGAGCTGACAAAGAAGTGCTGCTGCCGTGAAGTGGAGAAGTGTCCGGAGAGATCCAAGCCTGGATCGGAGATGGAAGGAACCCGAAAGCAGAGGGGACAGAATCTGGGTCACTAGCCAGTGACCAGCGGCACAATAGTTGAATGCCCACAGATCTCGGGTGCTTCAGGTGAGTTGACGGGTGTCTTGAGGTCCAGGAGGCGTCGACGATGACCAGGAGCTGAATTCGAGGTGTCCCACAATGTCTGTCGAGTGCTGCGGTGTCGGCGACCAGATTGGGCCCAACAAGCCTTGGCAACGGCAAGTCAAGTGGAAATAGAAGAAAGACGTTGGTGCAGACCAGCAAGGTCCGGGGGACTCACCCAGCGGGAGTAAGTCAGGGCACATCTGGAGCAACCAGGAAAGCTCAAGCAGAAAAGGAGTTGCCTTCGTGGGGACCCACTAGCCAATGGACTAGAGTTCGCGAAGGAGCCTCAATCGAACGCACTTGGAGCTGGCCCACGGGTCACTCGTGGAGTGGAGGCCAATGATCTTTGGTGCAGTTGGTGCTCGTGGCGGGGGCTACTCAGAGCCCAAAGCACAACTTCAAGGGGGACCAGGAAGATGATATACCTGCAAAAGTTTGCAGTGTCCAGAGGTCACAGTTCCACATCACCCACGATAGCCACGGGCCTCAGCTTTGCTGTTGTCTCAGGGTAGCCTCGGGGAAGTCTGGAAACCCACCTCTGGTGATGCAAAGACTTCAGCATCCAGCGGGAGCTTCAGCGATGCAGACTGGACAGTTGTTTCTTTGGTGCCTGCCAAGCAGGGAAACCACTCCTTGACCCCAAGGGAGATTTCTTTAGTCTTCTATTCGAAATAGAATGTCGAAGGTCCAGGATATATGTTGCAGAGTTTTGTCCAGGGTAATATAAAGTCCTAAGTACTGGGTTCCTATACTTATACTAAGATAGGGGGTTGGACATACTCTGGGGACCCACCTATGGGAGGGTTTGGAAAGAGGGGTGGCTACACCCATTTCCGTTGTCCAGTTTCACGCCAGATTAGGGGCAGGTAGCCCCTGCAACCAGTTTGAACTGGACTATGCACAGGGACACCAAATGCGCCCCCAGTGCAGGACTTCAAAGCACCAGAGAGTTCTCCCGCCCAGCCCCAATACACATCTGCCTGTCTGGGGAGGTGGTTACACCTCCCTGTGACAGGAAACCTATTGTCCAGGCCTCCCCTGCTGGAGTTTCGGTCGGCAGCAGGAGGCCAGACCCGTGTCTGTGGCAGCGGCATCCATTTTGTGATGCCAGGCTTTAGAAAGTCTTTACCGGTTAGACCAGTGTGTACATGTCTCTCCCTCTAGAAGGGTGGAATGCTACCCCCCACCAGAACTGGCGGGTGGGTAGTATTCCAAAGTGTTTGACACAAAACACGACATGTTTCCGTGCAGCCAGTCTAAAATTAGCATTTACCGTGAGGTTATATGAGGTTATATGAGTATATGGTCAGGCTGCACCACAAACAGCATCAGAGGATTGACTCTGAATGCTGCAGAGGGGCTCTGCTCATGCAGGGGCACCCTGTCACATAAAAACCATGCACTCTGCCTTCAGGATTGTTAAGGCCTGCCATAGGAGTGACTTATAGGTTTATATGTGTGTGCATTGGTAGTGCTATAGGTAGCCTATACCACAGTAAGGGGTGCATGCACCACCTTACCCAGGCTGCAGTAGCAGACCTGTGGTATCATTTTGGAGGGCTTCCCAAGGGTGGCATAATACATGCCGCACTCCCTGGTAGGCCTCTGGGGTACCTATGCCCTGGGTACATAGTATACCATATACTAGGGACTTATAAGGGCACTCCAGAATCCAATTAGAGATGCACCTAATGTACATGGAAACCATTTTAGAGAGGAAGCAGCTAGGCTGGGGTCCTGATTAGCAGGGCCACAGCCAGACTAAGGTCGAAAAACAGTGAAACATAAGCAAAAAGTGGGAGTACTCATGTGAAGCAGATCCTACTCTCCTACAGCAACTAAATCATATTTCTCACTAGTCTCCTCTCCTTTTCCTTCAGGCTGTGTTACAATTTTGAAAACACATACCACTGTCCCTGAATATTACATGGAAGCACATTTAGAATTTGGACCAGTGTGCCTCTGCAGGGTCGGTGACCTGGCCAAAAAGGACATGAAAAAGCTAAGATTGGGTCATAAATCCAAAGCTGTTCTAATCAGAGGCCACGGAAATAAGTTTGGCCCTGGCACTCAAAATCCTTAAGATGTCCCTGTGCATTTGCTAAACTTTTCATGTTAATCGCAGCACCCATCATGAGCTGCAATTAACATGAAAACCTTAACAAATGCACACAATCACCCCGCAGCCCAACCCTATTAAGAAAAGAAATGCAGCAACATAGCTGCCAAGGTTTCAAATTGAAATGTGGGATGTTTTCATAATTTCACTGTAATTATTAGTGCCATTTGAACAGGGCCGGCTTTAGTGCTGGTGGCGCCTGCTGTGACAATGTTTGTTGGTGCCCCAATGACCACCTCAGCCACGGATACTCTCATTACCAACCTTTAACAGTGACCTTCAAGTCTCCAAAACCCCTCTCTCTTTCATATTTATTTTGTTTAATAGCGCCACTCATACCAGTGTAAGGTGTTAAGCACTTTACATCGCATACACATTAAATAGAGACACTGAATCATAGTGTGTAAATAAATGTATAGGAAATTTTACATCAGACAGAGGTATAAAATGTCTCTTCTTAACAGAGCTGGGCTGCTAGAGTTTTAAGCAAACGTTTGTAGTGATATGTGGCACTGCACCCACCCGCGGTGTGATTCCTGGCGCACATAGCCACGGCTGCAGCGCACAGAGACCCTACACTGCCGCACACAGAGGAAAAAAATTAGATGGAACATTGCTTCTGACTGTCTGATATTAGTAGGGAGGCTGTTCCAAAGCCTTGCTGCCGCAATTCTGAAAGCTCTCCCACCTGATTTTACCTTTCTGAATTTGGGCATCTTAACCAGATTGGCCGAGGATGAGCGTAAACTCCGGGTGGGGACATACCATGCAAATTTGTACTGCATGTGTTTGGGTCCAGTACTGTGCATAGCCTTGAACACCAGGCAGAGGGATTTAAACTTAATCCCTTCTGACACTGGAAGCCAATGTAGCTCTGCCAGCGTTCACGAAGAGGATGAGTATCTTGGTCTTGATAAAGCCAGCTTGGCCGCCATTGTCTGGACCCTCTGCAGTCTCTCAATTAAGTACTTTGGAGACTCTAACATCAGTGCGTTACAGTAGTCTAGTCTACTCAAGATAGTGCTTCTGACTACCAGTGCTCTGGCCTGTGAGGGTAGCATCGGTAGGATCTTTCGGAGCACCCTGATGAGGGCAAAGCAGCATCCAGCAGTTTTGTTGATCTGGTTTTCCAGGCTCAGTTTGTCATCGAACACCACTCCTACATTACGCACCGTCTCTGAAGGTCTTAAAGGAATATCAGTCGGTATAGGCCAGAAATCATTTGGTAGTAGGCAAGGACCTTTACCTGTTGCGCAGCACAGGATCTCTGTCTTGTCTGCGTTAAATTGAAGAGAATGTTCTCTCAGCCAGTTTGATGCATCTTTCATGCAGGTGTGGAAATCTTCTGGGGCAGTAAGTTGGTCACCCTCCAATGACAGGATGAGCTGTGTGTCATCTGCGTAATTAATAAGGCTAACTTTGTGAGCTTTAATGTCAGCCAAAAATGGTCTCAAATAGACATTAAATATTATTGGGCTGAAAGCAGACCCCTGAGGAACACCATGTGGATTGTTAGTAAACTCAGATTGAAATGGTAAAAGAGCCACTGCCTGTCGTCTATTAGAGAGGTACGATTGGAACCATTTCCATGCTGTGCCTACTATCCCTATGCCCTTAAGCCTGGCTAGAAGTATCTCATGGTTAACCGTGTCAAAAGCGGCGGACAGGTCAAGCAGAATCAGTATTGCTGGCTACCCCCTGTCCGTCCGCTTTTGAAGATCGTCCAACACGGTGACCAGAGCCATCTCCGTTCTATGTCCTGGGCGGAAGCCAAATTGCACATCTTCCAGTATATCGTTAGTGTCCAGAAACTGGGAGAGTGCCTTACTGACCACCCGCTCTATGATCTTTATTGGGTAGGGCAACAGGGAGATAGGTCTGTAATTCTTAGGGCATGCGGGGTCCAATGTTGCTTTCTTCAGCAAAGGTGTCACTACCGCTTGTTTCCAGCGCTCCGGCACTGACCCACTGGACAGTGATTGATTACAGATTTGTCTAGTAATCAGAAATAGCTCCAAGCTCAGCTCTTTCCAGATTCTATGTGGTAATGGGTCCAACGGCAAGCCTGAGGAAATACCTACTGCTACTATGTTGAACTCCTCCATGGATGGCGGCTCAAAGTGATCTAGGCAATGGGATTTTTCCCCCTTGCTTTCTCTTTCCTTTCCCTGAGGTGCTTTTATTGCCTCTACCTCAGCATTTTCCTCGGTACATAACCTACTTACCCCGAAACCATCAAGAATATTGGTGATCTTTTCCTCGAAAAAGATCGCAAGGTTATTACAGAGATCCCGTGAAGGTTATATTTTATTTTTTGTGCACTCTGGATTGGCGATATCCCCCACTATTTTACAGGTACTTCTGGCACTATTTGAGGACCTTAAGATCAGATCTGCAAAGTACTCTGCTTTTATTTTGCCAATTGCTCCCTTATAGTAAGCTATTGCCTCTTTCCAGACGGTTTGTTCCTCCTCTAGGTATCCCTTTCTCCATTTTCTCTCTGCTGACTTACAACTCATCTTTAAGGATCTGAGTATTTCATTGTACCAAGGTGCGGAAGATCTGCCCTTTTTCTTATAATTCTTTAGTGGAGCAACCAGGGCTAACCTAGTGTTTATATGTTTGCAAAAGGTCTCATAGTTTTCCTCTACCTGCCTATCTCTGTCAAAAGTTTCCTCCATAGAAAATACCGGGGAGAGCTTTGCCCTTTGCAAAAGTCCCTTCCAGTCCCTAACTTGACACTTCCTCATGCCAGTGATGTCGGGGTTATTCTTTTTCGGGTTATATACCCGACATTTTATCAGGTGGTGGTCAGAGCAATCCATCAGCAAAGTGTCTACCCCTCCAACAGCTTGTTCTTCTGCAAAAATTAGGTCTAATATGTGCCCTCCCTTGTGTGTAGGTTCAATGACCTGTTGTATTAAGTTTAGGTTCTTACAGGAGTTGATAAGACTATTGTAATTTGAATCCAGACTCCCATTACACCATAAGTTAAAATTCCCCATGATAAATAATCTGGAATGTGTAAGTGCCATGTAAAAACGTCGATAATCGCCTGCAACTGTGTATGGCTAACTGCTCCAGGGAGTCTATAACACAGTATTCCAGTCAGCATTTGTCCCTTATGGTCTTTTAGTGAGAAGCCAAGTATTTCTATGCCATCGGCATCATCAACAGTTATGGGGGCAAAGTCCCATATATCCTCAAAGATAATCCCGACCCCACCTCCCCTCCCTGTGGGTCATGGCGTATGGAAGACTTTGTATCCTGGTGGACAGGCTACACCCGGCTCCAGGTCTGATCCTGGGTGTGTCCAGGTCTCGGTCATAAAAAAGACATCTAGATCGTGTGTTTCCAATAGTAGTTGGGTCTGTAGCCAGTGTTTGGACAGGTATCTGACATTAAGTAGACCACATGCAAGGGCATCCCTCCAATCCACGTTTGACTTTAATCCGGCTGTCTCTGCATATCTGGGCATACCATTCCGGCCTCCTATTTCCCCCAGGTCCCGCAGTTCTTTACTTGTATAGGTAAGTCTCCTTTCCCCAACCTCTTTTTTTCCCCAAACCGGCAGCAGATCAGCCACCAAGCATGCCACAGAGCTAGCGGAATCCATCCTCACCCACGACATATACATAGCATTCATCACTGAGACATGGCTCAATGACTCCTCATTTCCACTCATGGATACTCTTGTCCCCCCCCGGCTTTGTTATCGCCAACAAAGATAGGAAAGATCAAAGAGGTGGAGGCATAGCCATCATTCACAAAAACAATATTTCCATGACGGAAATAGACTCCTTCACCTACAAAACCTTTGAGTGCCTAACCGCCAACATTAACACTAGCAACAACAAAACACTCATCTGCCACCTCATTTACCACCCCCAGGCAACACCAACACATTCACCGAACACCTGTCCGTCCTGATTGCCCACTGCTCTTTCCGAGATATGAACAACCTTATTCTGGGTGACCTCAGTCTTCACTGGAATGAAGAAAGCAACCTGCTAATCCAGAACCTGGCGGAGCTGCTTCACAGCAACAACCTTACCCAACACTGCTTAGAGGAAACCCATAACAAAGGAGCAATCCTAGACGCCATTATCGCCCAGCACGACACTGTCATGATAGACCGCATCCTGCCCGTGGACTGGTCCGACCACCACTTAATCCTTTTCCACCTCACTCAGCCTATCACACCTAAACCCCCCACCCAAGGCCCTCCAAAATGGACTAGAAACTTCACCCAGATTAACATGACTGATCTAGAGGGAAGGGTTAACTCTCTCCTCACTGCCTCCACGGAAGATCTTTCCACAACAGAACTTACCGCCCACTACAACACAAACATGACATCCATTCTAGATCAAGTAGCCCCCTTAAAACTAAAAAAAAACAGGAACATACCATCCAGATCTTGGTTCAACACGGACATTAACAAAGAAAGAAGACAACTAAGAGCTACAGAAAGACTATGGAGGAGCAACCCCTCATCAAACCTACTCGAACAACTCAAAGCAGCCCGAAGGAAATACAAAAAACACATCAGCAGCGAAAAATCCACATTCTTCTGCGCCGCCCTGGACAACGCAAAAAACAGGCCCAATGAACTGTTCAAAATCATCAGACAAAAAACCTCCAAACCCCCGGAATCCTCCCTACAGGCCTCCAAAGACTTGTGTGAAAACTTTGCCGACTTCTTCAAAGATAAAATCACCAAGATTGAGCTCTCACTGGACATCAACGTCAACCTCGTCTGCAAAAACATGCCTCCAGTGGCAGTAGATAGCTCGCCCAAGCACCCCACAAAAACCTTGAAGTCCTTCAACCCCATCCCGGAAACTGAGCTCCTCAAACTGATCTCCACCTCCAAACCAGCCTCTCACGTCCTTGACCTGATTCCCACCGAACTGACCAAAAAACGGAGTCTCTCCATAGCCCCGTTCTGGTGCAAGATCATTAATAGCTCCCTGAGAACCGGCATCATACCTGAATGCCTCAAATTTGGCCAAGTCACGCCACTACTAAAAAAAACAGGCCTTGACTCCAAGGAACTGAATAACTTCAGACCCGTCTCCAATCTCCTCCTCCTATCCGAAATCCTGGAAAAATGCGTCCTCCAACAACTGACTCAGCACATGGATAACATCAACCTTCTTGACCCCCACCAATCGGGTTTAAGAAAAGGCTACAGCACCGAGACCACGATCCTTAACATCACAGACGACATCCACAAATCCCTCGATACCGACTAATGCTGCCTCCTCATCCTCCTAGACCTATCGACAGCCTTTGACACGGTTGATCACCAACTTCTCATCAAGGCTTTACAAGAAAGGGTAGGAGCTAATGAGGTGGTCCTACGCTGGTTCTCCTTCTTCTGACAGAGCCGCTCACAAAGGATAAAAATAAAAAACTTTACCTCTGACCTACACCCTGTCAACAGGGGTGTCCCCCAAGGTTCAGTGCATTCACCTCAACTGTTCAACACATACATTGAACCCCTCACCACTCTACTCAAAAATGCTTTCCACCTCTATGCCGATGACACCCAAATCTATCTTGAAACCTCCTCCATTGATGACATTCACAGACTAAATGTCACTCTAAAAGAAATCCAACATTTGCTGTCGCTTAACCACTTAAAACTTAACCAAGACAAAACCAAAATACTACTTATCTCCAACAAAGAGGAAAACCCTCATATTTCAGAATGACTAAAAGCTATGGATGCCCTTAACGGCAATCACACTCTGACCCACTCCGTCAAATCATTAACAATTACCCTAGACTCTAAACTCGACATGGCCAATCACATCAAGAACTCCGTAGAGAGTGCATTCGTCAACCTGAAGTTACTTAGCAAAATAAAACCATTCATCCCAAACAACGACCTCAAACAAGCCACCCAAGCACTGGTGCTATCCAGACTCGACAATGGGAATGCCACCCTCACTGGTACAACAAAATCTCACCTAGCCCCCCTCAAAACTGCTCTCAACGCAGCAGCTAGTCATGGTCAATGGTCAATGGTCACTGGAATCAGAAAATACGATCAAATCTCACCAGCACTCAGAGAACTAAAATGGCTCCCAATCGAACTGCGTGCCAGATACAGAACTGCCTGCTTCACACATAAAGCCCTGCACACAGGAAAACCTGAGTATTTGCATTTAAGAACGCTTTTTTAGTGAAGAATGCTTTTGATATAGACCTTGCTTTTATGGAATTTTTTTAAGGCTTTTAAGTGCCTTTAGTATGTTTTTATTATAAATAACTGTTATGCCCTTTTTTATCATTTACTCCATCATTACCTAGCTGACTTTGTTGACCTTTTGATGAGTGGGTGTCATGTCCTTGAGGATAGTCCCATCATGTACATACAGATGACATACATTTTGTCCCATCCACTTGAGATAACGGTCCTACACAGCTGCCCTTTTATCTGGTAGCTTACTTCTGTCTCTTCGACACCAGGCTCGCGGTACCCTATCTTAATCCATGTACCTGACATACATAAACATGTCCCCAGGCACAGCAGATTTATTCTGTATATGTGTCACCACTTTTTTTCATCCATGGCCAACAGCCAGCTGTGCATGAGTATTTTGTTTAGAAAAGGATTAGCGAAGGATTAATGAATGTTTTCAAAACATATCGATTCTAGACGAAACCCCGGAGTGACCACTTTAGTATAAAATACCCTCACTCCCCCATACAAAGGACAGAGGAGAATTCCTTCCAGGCTGGACCGAGACTGTGCAGGCTGATCCTTCGACAGGCAGAGACCTGACATCCCTTGCAGGGTGCCATCCACGATGCAGAGACGGGGTCCTTCATTCTAAACCATCAGGTGAGGGGTTAGCTCTTCCCCGGGGGATTCTTGGCTCCGTTAGGATATATCCTAGCACTTACACACACGTGCTTCACCTACATATCTAGGCTAGGTACATTTAGGTAGGCTATGCATCGTAGGAGTATGCCAATGCTGTTGTTTTATATAATCTGCTTTTATTCATCTCATTAGCACTATGGCAAAAATGTATCTACTATTTACAATATTGGTGCTAGCAATCACATTTGTCTGCTCCTGTCTTTTGATTGTCGCAGCGAATATGTTTCATACTAGACTGACGCTTGATCAATAAATAATTATTGAAACCGTTCCAATCGTAATTCTCTGTGTATTTTGAGAAAAGTAAGCATGAGTGACTGAGCGACAGATTGTTATCCATGATACCTGAGGAATCAGGGTTGTCATGTTCAGTGGTGTAGAATATAGGGGGTAGTAGTGGTACCGTAGAGCTAGCATGTCTAATGGCTGACTCATCCTGTGGGGGTGTCCAGAGTCTGTCTGCACACTAAGCCCTCAGTTTAGGTCATCAAAAATGCGCAGGTCCTGGGGGGTCCTAGCAACTACACAAGTTTGTGGCGGCAGAGGCTGGAGCGTGTCCAGCTGGAATACCGGCTGCTGGTGGTCCTGGAAGAGAAGGAGGAGGAAATGATTGCACAACAGCTGGGCCCCAGTGCAGCCGCCCCCCTCAGCCTCCAGCCATCCCATCGCTGGAATCACCGCAAGCCAACTGCTGCCACCCCACCACACTGGCAAAAGGCCACTGCTGCTCCGCATCCTGCAGTGGCTGGTCACCACTGAGCGCGGTCTCACCATGATGGAGCAGAGTCTGGACCAGATCCTGACCGACATCCTTAATGCCCTCATCTAGCCCTTTTTTTAAGTTTTTGTTTTGGTGTGAGGGATTTGTTGTTTGTTGGGGCTGGAAGGGAGTTGGAACTGGAGAGACTTTTTCTTGGACATTTTGAGTTTTGGCCCTCGGGTCATTAGGTCTCGCCTACGCAGCGCACATGCGTTGCATAGGAGGAGACCTTTAGTAATCTATTTCCTTTTTCTTCCAAAAACGTGCACGCTTTGCATTGCTTTCAACAGCAACGAGTGCACGTTTGGCGATTCCCTTGCGGGAGCGAGCTTTGAAACCATCTGTTTGTAATTAACAGATGGTTCCCGCTCGCTACTGCAAGGGAAACAGGCGATTGCCCCCATCTCTCTCCGCTCCCCCTGCTGCCTCCTCCTCTCCTCATCTTTTTTCTTGCTTTCAACGCGAGGCGCGCACGCTTGTTAAATTTGAAATGTGATCAAATAAAGCACCAAACAGAGCTTTTGCCAACTTTCCTCGAAACCTTCAATATAAAAAACTCCAGACATCTTGTATTTACAAGACGTTTGAACTCCGCTGACCTTGCACCTTCTCTGCTAACTAAGAAACCGGGCCACATCCTTCTGTGTAAAACAAGCTGTGCTAAGTTGCTGCTGTAAAATGGGACTATAAAGACACTTGAGGGTACAGCAGCTGACATTAAACACATCCCCGCAGGGCAGGCCCTTCCCACAGTAAATCTGACTGAGAGACAGAGAGGACATCCAGTTGGAACGGTTTCTAAGAAACGCACCCCACCAGGGACTGAAATGTGGGCACTTGTCCTGTCTGGAAATTAGATTTACGTGCATGGGGAATCTGTGAGGGTGAGGACAGGCTCCAGCAACACTTCCTTTTCCCGGGTGCCTCTCACAACAAATCACCCAACCTGCGGGCGAGGCTTTGCATTAACAATGTGCAGGTTATCTCCTGTGCTCCGAGGACAACTTTAACATGCTTAGTGAGAAGTCAGAGGCCAGCGAGGTGAGGCAATGCCCTCCGGCGAAGATCCATGGCGGGAAACCTTTCCAACGGGCAGGGGTTTGGATGACATATTCCACCCCAGACTTGAAACATGGCGCTGGAGGGCACTGCCGCCGTAGGTGTTTGCACCTTTGTGCCTTACTGCCCCACCTCCACGCTAAGCCCTCAAACAGCTCTGTGATCTGGCAGGTCCGACTAATCTCGCGGGAGATGAAATGACGCTTCGCTGTGTGGTTTACATCTGTTCCCGTTGATAGTCATAGATTTATAGCAGGGCATCGATTCTGCATCTGGGGACAAAGTAGCCCCTGCGAAATTCACCCCTAAATCAAATTGTCGCCCTCAGTGTTCAATATACGCGTCAATCTTACCACTTTTATGGTGCACACCCCTCTGCATTCATGACTGCGCATTCAAAAAACCCACTGTGATTCACCCTCTGCCCTCGTAGGGTCTGGCACAACAACCCCTGCCCTCCACCTGGCTCACATTTCTCACGCGTGGATTATTCACAACACAGATGAAAGGCACCGAGCACTACAAATATTAGCGCCCAGAGAGCCAGTCTCAACAACTTTCAGCCACCCTAGCCGGCCCTCACTCCCCAGGAGCACTGTGACGTCTTGCCTGGCGTCACTATCCCTGGGAGCCTTGTTTGGAAACATCATATCCCAAAAACACATAATATCTCCTGCACCCAATGCAACAAGTGCTGGTTGTCGTGTGATTCTATCATGTGTGGGAAAAGCCCTTACAGGGCCCTGAAAGTCATTATAAGCATCAGTATAAGGCTTGTGAGCATCACATTTAAAAAAAAGCATTCACCCAGTCATCCATAACGTGTCCATTTCCTCTGTGTCTCCTCCTCGTTCCCGCCTTTCCCCCTCCTGTTTCTTCTCAGTGTGTCTCCGGTTGCCTTGCTCTCTCTCCTGCCTATCTGTCTGTCAGTTGGATGCATTTTTCTCTCCTCTCCGTCTACTTCTCTTCCCTTCATTTTTTCCCTCTGTGCCCCCTTCTAGCTGCCTCTGCCTTCCCTGCACCCCCCTCACACGGTATTAATACAAGTTTAGTTTTCAATTAGCCCTCTTTACCTCTGTGATTAGGTGCCTGGTGCTGACAAAGATTATACCATTGGCGGCGTGGACTATCAATAGAAAGCTAATGACTTTATGCGCAGCCGAGCAGTGAGATGTGCTGCGCAGTCTCTGTCTCGCGCGTCTCTCACTGACCCCCTGCCCCAAAATATCTTTTAATTCACCCTTCATTGCCCACCTCTCATTCCTTCTATTTCCTCTGTCTCCCCATACTCTCCTCATGCTTCATATTAATTCCTTTCCCACCAGTGGCGCTCTCCCCCATACTCCTTTCCTCTCATTCACAGCATCTCTCCCTCTTCAGCCCGCCCTCTTTCCCGTCAGTGGCATCCTGTCCCCTCCTTACCACATATCCGTCCCTTCACCTCTGTTTCGCCTTAGCCCGCTCCCTGCCCTCAGTAGAATCCTTTCTTCCTCCTCATGACAACTTCTTCCCTCCTACTCTTCGTCTCTCTCCCTCTTCATCCTGCCCCTTCCCTCCAGTTACTCCTCTCTCCCTCTCTGTCACATCTTCCCTCCCAGACCAGTGTGCCTCACTCCCTCCTGATCTCACGCCCCTTCACTCCCTGTCTCAGTGCACTACAATAAAAAACAAGCATTGGCATAGCCAATAGGCCTCACTTTTGGGACCTTAGAAGTATATAGTTATTCAGCACAATATCCTTGGTGTAACAACATTAACTGTTGCATGGTTAAACACTTATAAGGTCCCAAAGGCGAGAACTATTGGCTATGCCAATGCTTGTTTTTGTTTGAGAGAGGGGTGGGCATTTTGTTTGGCTGTAGAGGGTGGGTTTCTTTGTAGATAAATAAAAGGCAAAACTATATTTTTTTATCTAAATTTACTCCTGAAGTAGTTTCTTTAACTTTTAGTTTGCACTGCTGCCTTCAAGCAGTTTTATACAGCCTGTTTATGTGCTTGTAACTTAAGAGGGAGAGTAGCACTTAGATATAGAGTCTAGGTTTATACTTCTCTAACTATCTTGAACATTATGGGAAATGCTGACAAGATGATCTTTATTGAGTAGAACTATCTACATAAAAAACTATCTACATAAAAAACAGTAGCAGTTAATGTATTTCTTACTAAGTTAAATGTCATCTATACTGGTTGTTTTACCTGAATATTCATGCAGCATTTACACAGGAGGTATTACAACCCACTTCCGCTTCCACCCAGATGAGCTCCAACTGTAGGATTGATCTGAATGATTGATTAATTATCCATTTTAGGCAACTAAATGGAAGTAGAAAGACTGAGGAAGTGGGTTAAACCTGTATCAAAGATTCACAAAGAATTGACAATACCTGAGTACTACGTGATGCACAATGAAAATGGCTGCTTGTTCTAAAATAGAAAAAAATTGCAATGCTAGTAAGATATGGTTAATGAGAAGTTAGCAGTAATATTTGTGAAACCCTCTAGTTATAAAAAATTGACTCATAGTCTGGAGTAGACAAACTTAGGTTAGGCGTTTATGCAACACAAGGCCTGAACGATGATGCTACCTACTGATGTTCTTCATTCTATATCTAAAAAAATATGGATCATTTTTAATGCGCAGCTTGGTAATGGGCTGGTGTGGGTTACTGCTTAGAACATTCTACAGTAACTTGGTGTTGCTTTCACACATCCGCGACGCCAAGTATGTGATTCTTTGATGATGTAATTTAAACCACATCTCAAAAAATCACACAGCTTGAGGGAAGAAGGTTAGGGGTTAGATGAATGGATGGGTAATGGGATTTGGAAAAAGGTTTGACAAAGACAAACTCTACAACACAAGGTCTACAATCATCTGGGAAATAAGCAGCAGCACATCATTTGCCATCAATCTGTTGTTAAAAGGAAACATAGGAATGAGTATGATAGAGTACAGATAAAATGCATTGCAAACAGTCCTTCTGCCCCAAGACCAAATTTATCACATAACTAAATGTTCTGTCTTCTAGGTTGGAGAGTTCGCCTACCCACCCACTTCTCTAAGTTAATATGATTGTTAAAAGAAAAATGATATTGTATTGCAAAATTGGGTGGCGCATCTGCATTCTCCTCTGAAACGTCCACTCTTTGGGGCCTGTCTGCACTAGTCTGGTAGGTAAGCAAACATATTGATGAGCTCAGCTTGCTTTCACATTTCGTTCATGAAGGAAACTAGAAGAAGGCCTGTGGATTGTAAAAGAGAAACTGTATTTTAGAGTCAAGGAGAAGGACAGAAGGAAGGCAAGCTTCATGAAGAGTGTATCAAGAAGACTCAGAGGCTGAGTAAAAAAATCTAAAGGGGGACTCAGAGTATTACTTTTGCAACAAGTCCAACACACACACATACACACACACACAGCAACATTTCACGAATGCACCTCTCTCTATTCCACACAGCTGAGTACTAGGCCTCAGACTCTTGGGTTACCTTCGAACTGAAGTTGATACTCGATAACTTCTTGTTTCCTGATATTGATGAGATAGCCCTGCAGCTTTCGACCTGAGATCTTTCATGATACTTTTCCTGAATCCCAGTAATGCCGTCGCAGACCAGTCATCATCATCATGAATCACGATGACCCGAGCAAGATAGACCTGGAGTGCACTTCTGTTGAAGAACAAATAGAGAAGCAGAATTGCAGTATTTTGCATAAGGTTTTGTATGTTAACTAAAGTGCCTGTTCTGGTCTCTGAAGAACCAGAAAAAAAGGACAACGACCTGCAATTAAATCTGAATAAGTGTGAAAGGGCTGATCACCTACATAGAAAACAAATGAGCGCCCACCACTCAAGCCCAAAACAATGCAACTCAATAATCATCTCAAGAAATTTCCCATATTATAGTTCAACAAACCCTCTCCCTCTGTCTGCCACCCACCACATGAATCAACTTAAATCATCATTCACGCAATCAATCACTCACCGTTGCAATAGTTTAAGTTACCTCATCCAGTCCTAGCACAGGTAGTTCAGGTAGGTATTCAATCATCTTTGATGCAGACATCACATTGGAATTTGGTATTGGCAGGCAGTCTTGTAGATAATAAATGAGTTTATGGGGCAGCCCTTCTAGTGCTAAGTGATGCAAAAAGGAATAGGCATTAGGCAATAGGCATGCGAGGAGGGCAGGCATTGTCCCCAATGTTGTAAAGGAACTGTGGCGGCATCTTCAATGCACAATGGTCCACCTGCAATCTCGCTATAAATTTGTGACACATAAAAAAGGTGGGGAAGCATAAATCTGACACAAAAATAATAATATTCCTGTAGCTAATTTTATTTATTAGATTTTTTTGCAAAGAAGGAAATAGGTTCAAAGAGAAAAAATATAAAAGTTCTATGGAAGAACTGGCATACTTAGTCAGGAAAGTAGAGTTTGGCTTCAAACTCAAGTGGTTCTCCCAGAAGTTGGTCAGCTAAAACATTTGGTTCAATTTTGGACCAATCACCCCCTCCTCCTCCTGTGCCGCTGTTTCATGAACGGTGTAATTGAGTGGTATAAAATTTGGTTCATTTTGATCATAGTCAATTTTGAGGCAAGAGACTGGTACTTCTCACTGTGACGACTGCACCAGCTGCACTGAACACATTCAGCAGACACACTGATGACAGGACAAGCCAGATACTTTATTGCCAGCCTGATGAACTCTGGCCATTGGCACATCTTCCCATTCCAATACATACAATGGATTTTGATCCACATAGACCTATCTTTGATCATCCTCTTACTCCTGGAACATCCTGTGCATGGCCATAGGAACTACCACTTACTCAACCTGTTTTGCCATCGCCTCTGCACTGGACTTGAGCCCTGCTAAGTGAAACCAATACAATGCAGAGGTTGGGTCTGGTCATTCTGTTGCTGTTGTTGCCGGTGTTGAGGTTGATGGTGTTGTTGGCTGCTATGAGACCAGACTGCCCTCTTTGGAAGTTGAAGGTGGCACCACAGAACTGTGAGGTGTGACTCGAAGTAACTTACAGCCGTTCTTCAAAGTCTCCGGCTTGTTCTACAATCCACCTCTTGTATTTTAAAACGTCCCCTTCAGAAAAAGGAATGAAAGTAGTCAGATTTATTTGTACCATCGATCAAGTAGTGTGACACCGATGTACTCTTTGGACTCGATGCTGTCATGTTGGAGCCTTATATTAGACGCCAAGCAAAGTACTAAGGTCTTAAACAAGGCATATGCTCTGTGTTTTCATTCACAACTGCAGAGGCAAATCTTTCAGACACCTTCTTAACCAGGCCTTGTAGGAGATGCAACAATAGGATAGCTTGGCCCATTGCACTGTCCTTCTTGCTAACTTCACATGTGAAAAACTCAATTGGAGTAGAATCTGTGTCAGGGATTTGACTAGGCCCCATTTGTCTGCATCTGTGATAATAGCTTTCCCAACTGCATCCCCTCCTCTTTGAATGACATAGTGATTGAACTTTTTGTGCTGCGCAAACAGACATTGCAGCATGTAAAAGGTGGGTTCCAACATGCTGGCACCTCCTGTATCAGGGCTTTAACAGGTGCTCAATTATTAAGCTGAATAATCCTCAGATGCTTCCTGACTTTCAAAGAATGGCTGAAATGAGTGCAGATTCTTCTGCAGGTGGTCAGTATGTTGCTGACTATGTCTTCCTTTTTGAGGAAGTCTTGCACCACCAGGTTGATGCAATGGGCCAAACATCGGACATTGCCTTGACTATGTTACTGCCGTTGCCTGTGGCAACAAATCCAATTCTAAGACATTTGGGTGGCAGCCAATCATACACCCTGCTGTTAAATTCCTCCAAGATATTTTCAGCTGTATGTGATTTCTCCATCGCGAACATGGCTACTCTTAAATGTCACTGAACACTCTTAAAATGTCTTCAGGACCAAGACCTGAATATATCTTTGCTTTACCCCTGTAAGAGAGATACAGTGTGCAGTGATGCACATGTAATTAGTTGCCTGACAACTGGCCCACATGTCTGTTATCTGGTAGATGGTGTCTACAACACTTTGCTGCAAAGTTTGCCTAACCAACTGCAGCACATTGTGATGCAGTGCCGGAACAGCCACTCTGGCAAAATAGGTTCTATTTGGTACCCTCCATTTTAGGCAGATGGCTGCCACAAATTCTAACAATCCCACTACTTCCATAAAAGAAAAAGGAAGGAGGTCCAGTGCTAACATTTTTGCCAGCTTCCCATTGTACAAACATGTGGTAGGTTTGTTTAGCTCGAAGGACCCCTCCTGCCTAAACATGCCTGTAATAGTAGCCTAGAATTTCTTCTTTTCTTGAGGCACTGACACAGGCGTCTTTGGAGAAGTAGATGTTAGTGGTAGACTCAATGTCCATCATGGTGGTGGGGTAGTCACTGTATGAAGTGGTGTCTCCATCTCACTCTGAGTCTTCTTGTGCCACTGTGAAGTCGCTGAGGTGGGTGAATCTGCTGGCACACTGCTGGGGAAAGGGCTGCTTTTATTGAAGATGTCATCCTCTTCTTCCTTATCATCACCTTCCACCATGTTTGGACTTCTGGCTGATGTTCCCTGGCTCTCCCCATCACCACCACTGCGTTCAGCAATTTTTTAAGGTTCTCCTCCCACCTAATTGTGTGGTGTTTTTTTGTATATTGTGGAAGAGGTGTGGCACAGCAGCCAGGGCGGCTGACTCTGGAACCTGGGGGCTCACAGTTTGATCCCCGGTGCCAGCGGCAGATTAGCCCAGCACCATGTGACTCTGGGTAATAGCTCACTTAATCTTCCCGACGGCCCCCAGCGCCTTTATACCTTTGGGTAATTGTTTGTGTTGCGTAGTCAGTCACGCGTCATGTCGTGCACAGGCCTTCTTCCTGGCAGTATCGTGGGTGATGTCTCTTCTCTTGTGCACCCAAAACCAAACAAGCAATTTAGTGCAGTGACATAGCAATAATAAAGTCTAACTATCCATTCATAAAATCACACCAACAAACTTTCATTGTGTGCTGTACACTCAGGAAGGATCAGAAAGGGCAACATCAACAACATACTGATGTAACTTTTTGCCTTACGTGCATCACAGTGGGATGTGGTACTCAGGGAGGTGCAGGTGACAATGGAATAATCCTTTGACAATCAATGCTGCTGTGCAGTGCACCTATTTCAGTCATGGGGTTGAAGCCAGATGTTAGGAAAATTTAGACTTTTTTTAGATCAAAATAACAAAACAAAAAAAAATGTAATTAAAGAATTTTAAACAATTTGTGAAGAAACAAAAATGGTCAAATAAAATCAAAAATTAAAATTTTAAATAAATATTTAAAACTAAAAAAGTACATTAAAAAATCCAAAATCAAATTAATTTTAAACAATGTAAATCAAAAATTAAAATTAATATTTTTAAATTAAAACAACATCAATTCAAAAAGTCAAAATAAACAAATTGAAGATATGTGGAAATATCCACAAGCATATTCATTTATTAAACTGCTATTATTGCCAACCAACCATGCAAGCCTATGGCAAAGAGCCACACTAGCTGAATGCACAAAATTGCTGCCAGGCAGTGCAACCTGGTCATCAACAATAACTAACACTGAGCAAGGAACATAGTCACAATGTCAGAGAAGTCATGCTGGCTGTAGCAAAAGTACACTGGCTGTCTACACAAATGGACCCCAGCCACATGGTCAAAACACTAACAACAAGCAAGAAGGCATGGCCACAAACAGAGAAGACATGCAGCACCCATGGCAAAAGCACACTGGCTGATTACACAAAATGGCCGCCAGTCACATGGTCACAACCAATGTTCCCTCTAATTGTTTTCCTCTGTGTGCGGCAGTGTAGGGTGTCTGTGCGCTACAGCCATGGCTATGTGCGCCAGGAACCAGACCGCTTGTGTGTGCAGCGCCAAATATTACTCCAAACTTTTGCTTGAAAAACCAATCACCCGCAGCACAGCTCTGATAAGAAGAGAAATTGTATTCATCTGTCTGATGTAACATTTCCTATAAATTGATTTACACACTATGATTCAGTGTCTCTGTGTAATGTGTATGCAATGTAAAGTGCTTATCACCTTTCACTGGTATGAGTGGCGCTAATAACAAAAAAAATATGAAAGAGAGAGGGGTTATGGAGACTTGATGGGCACTGTTTAAGGTTGGTAATGAGAGTATCCATGGTGGAGGTGGTCATTGGGGCGCCAACAGACATTGTCACACCAGGCTCCACCAGCACTAAAGCCTGCCCTGTTCAATTGGCACCAATAATTACAGTGAAATTATGAAAACATCCCACATCGCAATTTGAAACCTTGGCAGCTGTGTTGCCTCATTTCTTTTCTTAATAGGGCTGGGCTGCGGGGTGAATGTGTGCATTTGTTAAGGTTTTCGTGTTAATTGCAGCTCATGATGGGTGCTACGATATACATGAAAACTTTAACAAAGGCACAGGGATGTCTTAAGGATTTTGAGGGCCCTGGGCCAAACTTATTTCTGGGGTCCCTGATCAGAACAGCTTTTGATTTATGATCCAATTTCAGCTTTTTCATGTCCTTTTTGGCCAGTCACCGACACTGCAGAGGCACGCTGGTCCGAATTCTAAATGTGCTTCCATCTAATATTCAGGGATAGCAATATGTGTTTTCAAAATTGTCATATAGCAGCCAGAAGGAAACAAGAGGATACTAGTGAGAAATAGGATTTAGTGGCGGAGAAAGGGGGAGAGAGGAACAGAGGAGAAAAAAGTCATGGCCCAAAGATGAGAAATGGAGAAGGGGGTAATGGAGAAATTGGTAAGAGAGGGACGGAACGAGAAAGGCAGCCAGAGGGTCTGGAGAACTGGGAGGGAGAACGGAGAACGGAAAACCGGTAAGAGAGAAAGCAAAGAACAGGCAGCGGGAGGGAAATGGAGACAAGAATGGGATGGGGGAGAAGGGAAAAGTGGGTAAATGTAGAGCGGGACAGATATGAGGAAGAGAAGGAAACGGCTAGAGCAGCTGAGAAGTGGAAGAAAAAAGGACAAAAGATATGTCAGAGAAAACAGCGAGTGTGTATGGCAAGGCTTCAGAAGTAGCATCTCTGCATTTCGACGTTGGGGGTTCTAAAGGAGACTTTTTCGCCATCTTGTCATTTCTAAATGCTCGCTCTATGTAACCGTGCTCACTTGAACGAACTAAGAAGGGTGGAAGGCTGGTTAGGCCTTGCCAAGATTTTGAACCTTGCCAAGATGCATGTGTCTGAGCAGATGGCAGCTGCAAGTGTGTAAATGACTGATACATTTGTCGGGAGTATTCTCTTCACTAACACTTGCTCATTTCCTACAACACTCTCCAAACCACTTCCTGCAGGCACAAGCTTGGGCTGCGGGTGCTAGGGATATCCAGAGTGACCCCGCCTGCATGGAAGACCCCACGCTTGCCGCAGCTTTTAGCTTCCACCAAGAAAGCTCCCTTGTTCGTGACATTTCCTCTTGGTAGTCTCCAAATCTCACATGTAGTGTCAGGTCTCATGTGCTGTCTGGCAGATTTAGACTCTTTGTTAATCAGCACTTAAAGTGCCCTCCCTCACATTCTGATTGTGTGATGTTCCTAGCTGACAGTGGGTGACTTATGATGGACACTACGTTCAGGGCTCTAAGTGGGCCGGGTCTCACCGGTGCTGAGCACCGGCGGTTTTTAAAAGGGGGCTTCGAAACGGGTCTCTATCGGGCTCTGTTTTGTGCCCTGGCACAGACGGTCCATTTTTTTATAGGACTGCAGTGACAGAAGTGCGCGTGCTCACACTGTTCACCTCTCACTAGTGGAGAAGTTACGGCATGACGTCATGCCAGGTGAGCGTTGTAGGGGAAGGCAAACCCTTTAAAGAGTCATTTTCTCTCTGGATTTCCCTTCTTTCTTTGAAGCTCAGGAGCAGCAACATTGTCCTGGCGTCACCAGGGCTTTGAGTGGAAGCTTTTTCAATATTATATACAAGCCATAGTTGCTGCTTATTTATCTTATGCAACTAACCAACCACTGACAAAGCCAATAGTCCAACTTGTTGTAGGTATGATGTTAATTGTTGTATCAGAAATCTGGATGCAATGACGGAAACAGCAAAATACAAGTCAAGTGGCATACTATGCCCAGCACAGAAAAGTTTAATAAGTCACACAATCACCCCCAAGCTGCGCTCTATTAAGAAGAGAAATTCAGCAAGTCTACAAACAGGGGTGTGCTTTACACGCCATGTTTGTAGAGTTGCTACATATCTTTTCTTAATAGAGCTGGGCAGCAGGGTGATTGTGTGATTTTAGCTAAAGTTTTCAGATTAATCGTAGCGCCCGTCAGGTGCTGCAATTAACAGGAAAACTTTAACAAAGTCACACAATCACCCCGGCCGCAGCCCAACTCTGTTAAGAGTAGAAATTCAATTGTAGAGTTGCTGCATATCTTTTCTTAATAGAGTTGGGCAGCGGGGTGATTGTGTGACTTAGCTAAAGTTTTCAGGTTAATTGCAGCACCCGTCAGGAGCTGCAATTAACAAGAAAACTTTAACAAAGTCACACTATCACCCAGCAGTCCAGCTCTGTTAAGAGGAGAAATTCAGCAAGGCTACAAACACTGCGCGAGCTTTACATGCTGTGTTTGTAGACTTGAGAATTTCTTTTGTTACAAAAGCGCTGCTGTGGGGAGATTCTGAGCTTTTGTTTAACATATTCATGTTAATCACAGCTCGTGATGGACGCTGCAATTAACATGAATACAGGAACAAAAGAATAAAGCAAGTGCCCTCCATAATTCCCCAGGCTGCCGCAAGACTTACCTGCCGCTCCCTCGTCGTCTTTTCAAATTAGTCTATTCAGACATAGAGAGGGACCCAAACACTGGTCAGTTGTCTCGCTGCGTGAAGCAAAAAATTTTAGTTTACAAGCTTTAAGGTAAGCTCTTTATTTCATAGGCCACGCGTTTTGGAACATATTTATTTGGGTACCCCACCCCCGTTCCCTTCTTTCCACAAGTGCCCAGAGAGAGATGAATATAGGATACAAACCAGCGATAAGAGTGTGGGGGCATCGTGACTACTATAGAGGGGGACTTGTCGGAGCAACCTCGAACCAGAAACTTCAGTAAAGGGAAAACTTTTTTTTTTTTAAAGATCAGATGTGGCCGTAACCCTGTGCTGACACAACAGTAGCAGAGCTCAGAGAAAGCCGACTGCACTCCAAGTGGATGAAGTGTCCAAAGAAGGGTGCATGAAGCTTGCGCTTGTTCCCGAAAACAAAGAACAGGCACCCGAGCCCAAAAATGGGCTAATCACTTGAATAAATCAGCTGAGGGCCATGAAGCATTGTACTTAAAGCGGGGACAGGCAGTCACACAAGTGACTAAACGGAGCAAGGAGAGCACAGAAAACTGCGCACACAGTTTGTGTCACAAAAATCAGGAAGATCGGACTACACATAAAAACAGGAGGATCCATTGAGCGCGTACCAGCCATATTAGCAAAGAGAAATAGCGCTACCCGCAGATTCTTATTTACTGCTTGGCAGGACCGCATCCCCCCGCCTCCGGATGTTAAAGGAAATAACCCACCCCGGTCTATTCCGGCAGGGAAAATACTCATTTTTTTGCGCCGCTCGCTTTATTAAAAGCAGGGGCGCGAATGCTTTTGCGGTATCATTTGCTGTGTGCGCACTCCACACACGGCACTGTGCGCTCATGGCAACAGAGGTGCGTGGGCACGCATGCGCGCAGCTTATTGGGAACAGTGGTCACAACAACAAGCAGGAAGACTGGAAAACACATACAGGTCTAGGTTGAACACTGACTATACAAAATCGCCCCTGGCCACATGGCATGATGAGCAACAAAGACAAATGGTGGCCTACAGTAAACACACATATACACACACACTGGCCAGATAAAAGAAGCATGGTAACACAGAGGACACAGCATTAATTCGGCAATGCAAAAAATTTAAATTAACAGAGCTAGCAACACACATCCCCCAAAGCCATTACCACAACTACACACTGTTTGTAGGGACAAAAAGTGAAATACCACTAAAAAACACATTTTGTATTTTAATCCAGTGTCATCCATGGCCTTAATGATGTTTAAATTCAACAGTAAGAGTTGTTTCATGCACCCATGCATTGAACAAGGCATACTAGCTGGAAGGCCCATTAGCAGACTAGGCCACAAAATGTATTAAATCAATATTGCAAATTTATTTTTAAGTAACACGGAGAAAATGTAGTAAACTGCAACATTTTCCCTTCACAAAAGAAGAAAAATTAAATGCAAAAATAATGAGGCCCCTACTAAAACGTCAGGCCACTCGCCACAATAAATTTAAAAAATCTAATTAAAGTACAAATAAATCCAGGATCTTGCCCCCAATCAAACAAACAACACCCTTATACACCAGTTTTTGTGATATTTCAAACACAATGTCCTTAAATCCAATGGTATATATGCAGCAGACAAGGAGAGTGGTCCTTCCAGCTTGGAATCCCAATGAAAAGTGACCAGAAGAGGGGCTAAGCATTGGGATGAGCCAGCTGGACACAAACAGGAATTTGGAGTCTTCTGGTTTGAAAAAAAAGTTTTAAAAAATAGCTTCTTATACAAAAACGCAACTCCAATGCCAAGTTTGAGAAGAAATTCCCCTCCAAATTCCTATCATGTGCTTTCTTAAGCATAGATGCTGCTCAACCACTCCGTTCGTGATCATCACTAAGGATGCTAGATTGGTGCCGACGTGGCCAGAAGCTGTGCAAGTGAGTGTGAAGATTCACGGTAACTTGCTAACCATGTGAGAAGTCTCACGCATGCTTGCAAGCAGCCCGAGACTCTTGGCGCTCATGGTCAGCAAAAAAATTGAATTCAGTAAATCCCTCCATCCATCTCATGATTCTGGGAGTGACAGCCTCATATTTCTTAATGGAAAATATCTGCACCAGTGGTCTCTGATCCGTTTTGACCACAAAAGGTAAACCCAAAAGGTAAAACTTGAAGTGCTTTATAGCCCACGCATAGGCCAATGCCTCTCTCTCAATAACCAAGTACTGAATTTCCGCACCTGTTCAGTGAGCACGATGCGAAGGCCACCACTTTTTTCTCTCCTTCTACTATCTTTGAGAGATCAGTACCCAGTCCTCTAAGACTGGCACCCATAGTAACTTTGGTCTTTCTTTTTGCATCAAAGTATTCTAGTGTGTCCATTTCACGTATGTCTTTTTTGAGTTTGCAAAATGCTGCCTCATACTACTCTATCTACACAAACTTGGCCCCCTTTTTAAGAATTTTCCTAATGGGTTGAAGAACACTTGCAAAATTGGTGATGAACTTTGAGTAAAAGTCAGCCAAGCCTAAGTAGGATTGTATCTAATCCTCATCTTGTGAAGTCGGAGCTCTAATAATAGCCTCAGCCAGTTCCAACTTAGATTTAATACCTTCCCTAGAGAGAGTATGGCCTAAGTATGAGACCGCAGAAAGTCAAAACCTGCACTTGTCCTTCTCAAGAGTAAGTCCTGCTTTAGCCAACCTACCCAGAACTACTCTCAAAGTATTGTCATGCGCCTTATGGTCCTTGCCAAAACCAGAATATCATTTTGAGAAAAGAGCATATTGGGAACCTCATTTGCCCTTTTTCATTTTCCTTTGAAAGCATTCCGCTGCTGATGCCAGTACAAATGGTATTCTTACAAAGCGATAGGCACCAAGCGGTGCTACAAAGGAGATAAGATGCTTAGATGATTCTTGTATCTTGACTTGGTTATAGGCGGAGAAAAGATCTAATACAGTGTACACCTCTGCCATATCCCACATGAACAATGATTCAGAAATATTCGGTAGGGGTTGCCTATCCACCCAGATGTTTTTCTTCAAACCCCTCAGATCAGCATTCATCCTCATGTATTTGCCCCATCCTTAGGTGCCAAAATAATCAAAGCAAGTTACGCAGAATATTCTATTTCCTCTATGCCACCTTTGTGCAAAACCCAATTGATTTCCAACTTCAGAGGTTCAATCATCAGATTGGGAACATTCCTAACCTTATGGAAGCTAAGAATTGCTTATTCTTTGAGAATTATCTTATGTTCAAATTCCTTCAAGAGACCCAATTTGTTGCAAACCACTTCAGCAAATTCATCATACAGAGCTTTGTGTTCATTAACACTAGATACTACCAAGACTTGTTGTGCTGCATTCGGGTTCAGCATGATTTCCATGTCCCACTGGTGTCGCCACACCAACAAGTTGTCACCTCTTTTGGCTATGTAAACTTTTTCTACAGACTCATTATCTCCAAATTCAATACTCATGATATCACATCAATGTTAGTTCCTCCATATCTCCCAGGGTTAATGTCCGGAGGTTGTAAAATTATGGACTTCTTATCAAAATTCCTTTTTGCAATTCTCCTCATCCACCATTGAGTAGGGTCAGGCGGAATCAGCCAAAATGTTCAGACTCGTACTGTCCAAATTTTTGCTGCCCTCAGGCATAACAAAAAGACCTGTGTCCACTCCACTCACTCCAGGTGTTACATTGAACTCAAATTTGTGTACACCTTCTGTGACATTCTCAACATTTACGAATTAGACATTCTTACAGACTCGGGCATAGTGCCCCTTCTTCCGACATTTTTCCGGCAAGTTGCATTTGTAGCATAACAATTAGCATTGTCAAGGATTACCACACCTGAAACATTTAAACTTAATGTCCTTACTACTACCAGTTGCTGTCCCTTCTTCAGTCACTTTATACACACATGATATCTCACATACATCCTCCACATGTTTTCTATTAGCTCCAGTGAGCAAGGTGGCATGGGCTACTGTTCCATTGTCTCTTATTTCCCATACCCAACTGTTTGTAATCTCCATGCTTTCAATAATAGCAATGGCCTATTTTAAATCTGAATTTTTCACTGACAGTTTTTCCTGGACTCTCTTGCTATTTGTGCACCTCACCAGTTGGTCTCGGATCAAGCACTCTGTCACCATATTGAAATTAAAAGTGTGTGCTAATGCTCTAATCCACACTACATACTTCTGTATGCTTTCAGTTTTTCCTTGAGTGCTGGCACAAACTGTGTGACGTTAAGACAGGTTTTAAATTGTTATATCTATTGCGACATTCCACATAAAGATTGTGCAACAGAGCTCCTTGTTTCATAGCAGCAGAGAATCCAAAAACCAGTAAGTAGGAATCAAAAGGTTGTTTGCATCTCTTCCAAGATAGTAGTAGTTCACCTCTCTCTGAGAGAAAGTTGGAGGTTGGGGCATGCTGCCTGATGCCATGTCTGTAACTGTCTTACATAGAAGTAATACATTTGCATTGCTGCCTTTCAAAAGTTTTGTACAAAAAAAAGAATTTATAAACACACAAGGAATTCACTTCAACAAAGCTGTGCTGCAATGGTTATCTTCTGTATTGATATTACCTCAATTGTTCTGCTTTTTGATGCCATTGCTTGTTCCTCCTCTTTTTTAAGCATTGCACTTACTTATGGCTCACTGTGCGAGAACACCACTTCATCGTTCCACACAGCACATACGATTTGTGTAGCTTGATGTTAACTGTAAGATTTAAAGCAGTGTCACTTTAACCATTTACATTGCTGCCATTGTACAAATTCATGGTGTTGTTGATTTTTTAAAGATGGCTGCTGCACGCACATAGGATACGTGATCTACCTCCTACATCACACCTTACTCTGGTTTGCTTGTGCTGAAGTGGCTCCTCTGCATGGCCTAATGTGCTCGAGCTGTGAGCAGCTACAAACACTTAAGTTGTTCTGCCCAGAAAGGGAAACAATGCTCGAGAAAGTGCTTGAGCCTCATTGCACTCGTAGCCCAATGCACAGTCACAATGCTCACAAGCCACCATGTGCAGTCATAACAAATAAATGCCGAAATTCCAGGGAGTGTTCCCACAGCTCAAAACAACATTATTGTCAGCCTCTCACCTACTGCGAACCTTTGCGGTCCGAAATGATCGAAATGGCCTGGATTCAAAAGATGAGTTTGGTGTCAGCATGACCTCCTTCCAAGAAATGGTTAGTGATGGGTGCTTGATAATAAATATGAACTACTAAGTTAGACCATTCAATTAGGACACAACCAACATTGGCGGCCTGTGTCGTGTAGTTCCCAGTAATCCGTATTATCTGTGCATTTGCTGGACAACATAAACTTTGGGTGAGGTGTATAGACTGATAACGGGCACCCTGCAGAATTTATTGGCCTCACAGTGCCACCATAAGCCTCCCTTACTCAAACAGGGAGCGAATGGTTTCCGTCACTACTAAACATGAAAACCCTAGCCCCTCAGGGATCGTGGCAACAGATCAGAACCTTTCCGCTCAGTCACTTGCGCTTACTTGATCTCAGAGGAATATACAGAGAATAAGCACAGGGATGCTTTCAATATATTTATTGAACCAATGTTATTCTTGTATAGAATATGGACGCTGTAACAACCAGTAGATGCAGATGAAAGTGATTACAAGCAATAAGAGAGTAAACAGCTTCACCATGGTGCTAAAACAGTGTGTGTATACAGGCATATAAAACAAGATAATAATCAGACACACTCCTACTGTGCAAACCCTACTCTCTGTGTGTCTAGAGTGTATGTAGGTGTAAAGCCAAGAATCCTCACAAGGGATGATCCAACCCCATTACCTGGTGGGAGAGAATGTAGGACCCGGTTCTGGTCACGAACTGGACACCCCTCAGGGAGATGTCAGATCGCTGCATGGTGAAGTCTCAGCATGCAGGCACTCTTACTGTCAGCTGAAGTGCCTCCTTTGCTAATCCTCTGAGATGCTTATTATGTATAATAAATAGCATTTTTACAATGTATGTATTGATTAGCAATGTTATAGCTATGTCGAGAGCCATGTTGCCCCATCGATGAAGGTAAAATGATATTTGTACATCCTCGGCGGTGGCGATCGTTACGCCATCGCAATGAGCCCCTCAGTTAGGACATTGTAATAACTAGACATCTAAAACAATTTTGGACCTTGGGAGAAGGGAGTAACTCATTTTAGTGGATTGTGCTGTTAATTTAGAAATCTTGCTACAAGAAAATAGTAGCAAAACATTGTTTCTCAAGACACCTTGGTTATTATTTTGAGTGACCGACTAACCTGCTGGTTTGGTAGAAGCCCTGGAGGAGAACCACCTACAAATTAACTGAGCCCCACTAATGTGACAATTATATTTTTGCTAACAGCGCTCCCACTAGCAATGTGGGAGCACTTTTGTTCAAAGTGTTTTGCCATTATTTTATTTTTTCAAAAGCGGGGGGATGTTTCTGTAAATTAAAAAAAATATAGGACCCTAAAACATTGTACCTTTTCCGCTTGTATGTGATAGTCATTGTGCTATCTCTTATTTAAGACTGCCATGGTTCATGTGGCAGTTGTGACAGAAAAAAACACCAGAAAGGTCATACTAAGTAGGGTGGGGCTCTACGTTACTTCGCGACCTTGTGGGTGATGTGCTGCAACCATGTCATTTTTGACAGTGGAGCCAACTGATTCTCTGCCATCATCACATGTCCTACTCTAAACGAGGCCACAAGTGGTGGAGCAGGACGTCCACTGGTTTCTGGCAGCTGTCCCACATCTGCCACTCTCAAAATGGTACTTTATGTGGCTTAGGAAGTTTGAACTGCTAATCAATATGTGTTTCCTACGATAAATGAATTATTAGTTGGTGCGGATGGCTATTGCAGTAGTGCTTATACAAATTTTCTTCTAGGAGCTTTAAGCAGGGAAGAGGTAACTTTTATTATCTATTAATAATTTTACTTCACTATTAAGTTGGGCTTTTACTAAACATAATAAAAGAGTGTTTTAACCATATTTCCAGCTGGTCTCAATCCAGAGATAGTATAATAAATATTTTAACCTATTCCCATTGTTTCTCTTTGGGCCAGCCAGTATGGCTACAATGAAAATAGCTTTTGGGTGCTCTTCATTGTAAGGATATGGTAACTCTCTACATGTCCTTCATTCAAAAACCATAAACCATAAACCCATGCCTATATAGCGGTGACTAATTAATTTTTGATAGGCAGGTTTTATCCTGCATCACAGGGTTATGTTGACATGTTAAGCTGCAGGTTAAAAACTGCAGTAGCCAGGCTACTGTGGCAGACCTGGAGTCATATTTTCTTGGGCACAATAATGGATAACACAGCAGTGCTGTGGCCCAAAGGTAATATTTGACTTTCCCTGCCATGGGTGTATTTGTGGGTTCTTTAGCCATACAGGAAAGTTGAATATACCATTAAAGTGCTAGCAAAATTTACCATCGTTTATGGGTCAGACCACATGCGCTGAGTCTTGATTAGCGGTATCCCAATGCACAGAGTAAACAAGAACAGCATCAGCAGTCCACAATAAATGGGGATGGCCACACAAAAAAAGACACCTTTCCACAATTTTGTTTAATGACTGGAACCTAGGTTTCGCAACAGCTATGGACAATTCTGCATTTTGCAGATATCATTAAGCTATTGTTCCACTGTGCGTTATCATAATGGTCTGACCTCATTATAAATGATGTGTGCCACTTCATCAAGAGCTATATTACAAAAAATTGTCCAGTTGCAGGCTTGCTCTGATATTTGCATAAAATAATACTAGCCATCGTGTATTTGCACCTATTGTTTGGTGTGTGGCAGCGAAAAGCAACTTCACTGGTTTGCAATAAAAGGAACACATTAAATTTAAGGCCTTGCTGATGTGTTCCACGTGCCCCAGAAAAAAGCATCTCCATACCTTAGTGTCAGGATCCCTAGCTTAAGTCCCAAAGAGGTTCGCGATCAGATAGACTCTTGCGGGGCCACAGGGTTCACAGGGTCGAAAAACAGGCATCAGTGGTCGAGTTGGTGGCATGTCCGCAACTCCAAGATGGCCGCTAAGGTGCTGGGGTCAGTGGTCTAGTTGATTTGCAAATCTAGAGTGGGCTGATGTGACGCGCGCACACCTGAAGTATTGCGCACTTCACTAACGTGTTTCCTCAGAGGAGGTTGATAATTAGAGTGCCCGTAGTGTTTAAAGGTTAAAACCCCTAGAGTCCGAAGTATTGAGAGCCTTAACCTTAGTGACCTTTCCTTAGTCACAGAACCGCAATAAATATTAGTTTAAGAAAGAAGAAGCACTCGGAATTCCATGCAGAAGAAAAGACCGGAGCCGTGCTAGGAGCTTCATTTTCTCTTCACGTCGGAGCTGAGCAGTGATTCATTTGGCATCTGAAAAGAAATGGAAAAAAGAGCTAAGTGACTTACTGAGAGAGTTTAAGGAATTGTAAATGATGACAAGTAAATATTAAAGAATACGATATCGTGAGAGCAGATAAACTTACCGTTGACAGCAGTTGTAAAATATATTGGTACCTGTAAAGAAAGTAAGAGAAGATTAACGACCTTTGTGAGCAAATTTTTAAGAGGCACAAAATAAAAAGAAAAAAGAAACTGTTTAAAGAGTGAGAAATACGACTTGTGAAGAAAACTTACCAGAGTCATATCAGTGCAGAGAATTCCTGTGGAAAGAAAGCGAACAATAAAATATTAAGAGAATAAGGAAAACAACTTAAGTAGACAATCGCCATATGTAAAAAATACCGACGAGGTTAAAAAAAGTTAGCCAATAAAACCACATCTGGTAGGTTACAGAGTTGAGAAGTCATATAATAAGAACTAAGGAATAGAATAGGAGACTAATCTATGTAAATGTTTTACAGATGTTAAAAGACACATTCTAACAAGAAAGAAGGTTACGTCAAGCCAAGAAGAGGGGCAAGGTGTTTAAGAACCTTGGGTAGGTAGCTAATCACAAGAAATAATAAGGAATGAGAAGTAGGATAGAGTAGAGAAGGGAAAACATATAATTGTTGTGTGTTTAGTTTTCCTAGGAGACTTCGATAGGCTGATCAAAGGCAGAAGAAGATCCCCAGACAGAAAACCAGAAGGTTCAGGACCGGTCTCTTCTTATTGTTTGTTATTTTATCCACTTTTCCCCCTTCCCCCTCACTGATCAGTTAGCGCCAAGTATTCTTTCTGGAGCTGAATGGTTGGTAGTGGGAGTTGGGAAGTTAGCGACTTCTGTTCCTGTGCAAGACTACAGAAACCAGCGAGAAGCTGAAGGTGAGCTCTGACAGAGTGAAGTGCCCACGTCCTAAATCTTGCACACGAACAGAAAAATGGTTGAGGGAATAAATTTGCAGACCTTAGGGTCGGTCCTAGAGGCAATACAAAAGGAACTGGTAGCGGTTAAAGAAGAGAATCAAAGTCTAAGGCAGGAGGTCATGAATTCAAGGAAAGAGACGGCAGAACTAGCACAGAGGATAAGGCAACCGTACTCTGCTGGAAGGGAGGGTCCAACCACATCTATGGGAGACACAAATAAGCTAACAACACAAGTTATACATTCATTGTCACCAGTTATACCTTTGGCAGCACCCGAGAGATTCAGTGGGGACCCACAAAAAGCTCAGGTGTTTATCACGCAATGTTCACTTCATTTCATGTGTCGCCCTTCTATCTTCCCTGATGCGCAATCTAAAGTAGCCTTTATTTTGTCGTACTTAAGCGGAGATGCGGCGGCATGGTCTATGCCGATAGTCTCACGAGATGACGCATTGTTGCAGAATTTTGATGAGTTCAAGAAAGAATTTCGGAGAATCTTTGACCGAAGACGGATCTCTCAAGCAGTGGATAATGAACTATTGGAGCTGAAGCAGGGAAATAAAGACTTAGTGGCTTACCTGGCCCAGTTCAATAAACTTATAATGGAAACTGATTGGCCAGAAAGTAAGAGGACAGCAATTTTCTATCGAGGCCTGCGCGATGAACTAAAAGATGGTTTGGCTCAGATACCAAACCGTCCAACTGAAATTTCCGCCCCTATAGACCTGGTTTTAGAATTGGATTTCCGACAAGGGGAGCGGAGAGGAGAGAAAAAGCGAGAGTTCAGAGGTACGGTTCCACGTTTCGACAGAGCAAAGACGGAAGCTTGGAAGGGCTCAGAAAGTTCCTCTGGATCAGAACCAATGCAAGTAGGAACTATTCGGGCCCACTTACAAAAGAAGAAAAAGAGAAAAGATGAGTCAGCAACTTATGTATGTACTGTGGTTCTAGTGGGCATTTTGTGCGGAATTGTCCAAAGAAGCCAAAGGGTTCATTTAAGCCAAAGGAAAACTCGCAGCACCACCTGTAGAAGGAGTTGTGCAGGTGGATGCGAATCAGAAATCAACTCCTCAGGAACATCGGTTGGCGAATACCTTGCAGTCATCTTCACCGCATTTGATTCTATCCATGACAATACGATTCCGTCAAGAAACAATGAATGGAGTAGCGGTTATGGTGGACTCAGGAGCCACGGGCAATTTCTGCGACTTGAAATTTGCGGCAAAGATTGGGTTGCAAGCAATCGCCAAGGCAAAAAGTGAACCAGTTAGAGCAATTGATGGTACCAATCTATCCTCAGGGCCAATAATAAGTCACACTGAATTGGTAGAGTTGATTCGAGAAGATGGGCATGGAGAAGCTATTCACTTTAATTTAATCGATGCCCCTCAGTTTCAACTCATTTTGGGGCTTCCATGGCTTACTGAGCATAATCCCTCTATAAATTGGAATGACAGGACAATCGAAATGAATTCAGCGTATTGTAGAGAGAACTGTTTTGGAACTTTAAAGGAAATGAGTAAACAGAACCCGGCTCACGCCTTATGTTCGGCAGAAGTCTCAGTGTGCATAATCAATACGCAATCAATACCACCGGAATATCAAGATTTCGAAGATGTTTTCAATGAACAGGAAGCCGAGCAATTGCCGCCTCATCGTGTTTACGATTGCAAGATAGACCTGGAGCCAGGGGCGAATTTGCCTTGCAGTCGGGTGTACGCTTTGACAGAACAAGAGAATCATCACCTGAGAGAGTATATCAACAAGTATTTGGCTAATGGATTTATACGTCCTTCCCAATCCCCTGTGTCCTCGCCACTATTTTTCGTGCCTAAGAAGGAGCAGAGCGAGCTGAGGACGTGTATCGACTATAGAGCCATCAATCGAATAACAAAAAAGAACAGATATCCTCTTTCTCTTATCTCCGTCTTGTTGGATCAAATCAAGGGAGCGCAGATATTTACGAAATTGGACTTAAGAGGAGCGTATCACCTTATTCGAGTAAGAGAGGGAGATGAGTGGAAGACGGCTTTCAGGACTCGTTTGGGGCTGTTCGAATACCAAGTGATGCCCTACGGGTTGTGTAATGCTCCTGCAGCGTTCCAGCACTTTATAGATGATGTACTCAGTGAATTCATTGATCAATGCGTTATTGTGTATATTGATGACATACTGACTCACTCAGTAGATACACAGGAGCACCAGACACAAGTTCAAGGAGTCCTACAGAAACTTCGAGAGAACAGATTATTTGTCAAGTTGGAAAAATGTGCTTTTGGAGTTTCGCAGGTGGAATTTCTGGGCTTCGTGATCTCGCCAATAGGAATTCATACGGACAGACGGAAGATTCAGGCAGTTCTTGAATGGAAGTCACCTACCAGTGTCAAAGAAGTCCAAGCGTTTATTGGATTTGCAAACTTTTATCGGAGATTTATTGGAGAATTTTCTCGACGAATACTACCCTTGACGCGATTACTGAAGAAAGGGACACGATTCGAATGGTCTGAAGAAGCAGAGCAAGCCTTTAAGGAATTGAAGTGTGAGTTCACCACTGCGCCCATCCTCCTTCATGCCGATCCGATGGAGCCCTTTTATGTTGAGACGGATGCCTCTGATTTTGCGGTTGGTGGAGTACTTTCCCAAAGGAATGAAGAAACCGTCCAATTACATCCAGTGGCCTATCGATCTAGAAAGTTGACGCCAGCTGAAATAAACTATACGATTACGGAAAAAGAATTGTTGGCAATAAAAGACACTTTCAAGGAGTGGAGACATTATCTTATGGGAGCTCACCATGAGTTAACAGTTTACACGGATCATCGCAATCTAAAATTCCTGAAGTCCACCAGAACTCTGACACCTCGCCAACTTCGTTGGTCACTGTATTTTGCTGATTATGATTTTGTGATGACTTACCGGCCGGGTACGCAAAATGGGAAGGCGGATGCCTTGTCCAGAATGGGAACCGGAGAAGAAAAGAATCCAATCAGAGCTCAAGCGATCATACCAGATACTAAAATTATCGGTGCCACAGAAATTCTGAATTTCAAGGAGCAGGTGATCCAAGCTTTGACCCACGAAGAAATGCTGGATTGGGCTCAACATGAGGTTGGAAGAGAAGTTCGAGATGAATTACCTTACAAAGAAGGTGCATTGTATTTGCCAACTACAGCGTTGCAGAAGCAAGCCTTGCGGGAATGTCATGTTCATATGTTAGCTGGGCACAAGGGAGAGTTCAAGACAGCAGATTTAATCAAAAGAAAATATTGGTGGCCACAAATGAATAAGGATATAGAACAATATGTGAAAAGCTGTGAGATATGCGCTCAGGGGAAATCAGAACGGCACGCTCCCCAGGGACTGTTGCAACCCCTGCCCATTCCTCCCCATCCTTGGCGCACAATCACCTTAGACTTAATTACAGATTTACCATCATGTCATGGAATAAACACAATTCTAGTAGTAGTAGATGCATACACAAAAATGACACATTGTTTGGCCTTCAAAGGAATTCCTACAGCGAAACAGTTAGCAAGTCATTTTAGTACACAGATTGTAAGGTTGCATGGAATACCCAAGGTCATAATATCGGACAGGGGAACTCAATTTGTCTCACATTTCTGGAAAGCTTTTATAAAAGGGTTAGGAGTAGAAACTCGGTATTTCACCAGTTTCCATCCGGAAACGGATGGGCAAACAGAAAGAGTGAACCAGGAATTGGAGCAATATCTACGATTGTTCTCCTTAAAACAGGATGGGGAATGGCCTGACTACTTGTGGACAGCAGAATTTGCTCACAACAACGCGAAGAATGTGTCCACTGGGTACTCTCCGTTCTATTTAAATTACGGGAGACATTCAAATTCCACAGTACAAGATGTTGAGCTTTCAGTCCCAGCTGTTAAGGACTTGGTGTCTCATTTAAGTTCAGTACATGAATTAGCATCAAAGAACCTAGAACAGGCTAAGGAAAAGTATAAGATGTACGCAGACAAGAAAAGAAAGAACCCCCCCCCCTTTAGAAATAGGAGACGAAGTCTGGTTGAATACTAAAAATCTAAGATTAAAAGGGAATCGAAAATTCCAACCCCAATTCATTGGTCCTTACCCCATTGCAGAGCAGATTAACCCAGTGACTTATAAGTTGACTTTGCCCTCCAAATTCAAAATTCACCCAGTGTTTCACGTTTCTCTATTGAAGAAAGCAGTTCCAAATCTGAGAAAATAATCAATTCCACACCCAATTCAGCTAGACACAGGAGTGGAGTTTGAGGTAAAAGAGATTCTAGACTCAAAACTAGTTAGAGGAAAACTGTATTATCTAGTTGATTGGAAAGGCTATGGTCCAGAGGAGCGGTCTTGGGAACTAGATTCGGATGTACATGCTCCTAGATTAATAAAACTTTTTTATCAACGCTATCCAACCAAACCCAGAGTGGGAGGACCATCTTTGGTGGGGGGTACTGTCAGGATCCCTAGCTTAAGTCCCAAAGAGGTTCGCGATCAGATAGACTCTTGCGGGGCCACACGGTTCACAGGGACGAAAACCAGGCATCAGTGGTCGAGTTGGTGGCATGTCTGCAACTCCAAGACGGCCGCTAAGGTGCTGGGGTCAGTGGTCTAGTTGATTTGCAAATCTAGAGTGGGCTGATGTGACGCGCGCACACCTGAAGTATTGCGCACTTCACTAACGTGTTTCCTCAGAGGAGGTTGATAATTAGAGCGCCCGTAGTGTTTAAAGGTTAGAACCCCTAGAGTCCGAAGTATTGAGAGCCTTAACCTTAGCGAGCTTTCCCTAGTCACAGAACCGCAATAAATATTAGTTTAAGAAAGAAGAAGCACTCGGAATTCCGTGCAGAAGAAAATACCGGAGCCGTGCTAGGAGCTTCATTTTCTCTTCACGTCGGAGCTGAGCAGTGATTCATTTGGCACCTGAAAAGAAATGGAAAAAAGAGCTAAGTGACTTACTGAGAGAGTTTAAGGAATTGTAAATGATGACAAGTAAATGTTAAAGAATACGATATCGTGAGAGCAGATAAACTTACCGTTGACTGCAGTTGTAAAATATATTGGAACCTGTAAAGAAAGTAAGAGAAGATTAACAACCTTTGTGAGCAAGTTTTTAAGAGGCACAAAATAAAAAGAAAAAAGAAACTGTTTAAAGAGTGAGAAATATGACTTGTGAAGAAAGCTTACCAGAGTCATATCAGCGCAGAGAATTCCTGTGGAGAGAAAGCGAACAATAAAATATTAAGAGAATAAGGAAAACAACTTAAGTAGACAATCGCCATATGTAAAAAATACCGACAAGGTTAAAAGAAGTTAGCCAATAAAACCACATCTGGTAGGTTACAGAGTTGAGAAGTCATATAATAGGAAATAAGGAATAGAATAGGAGACTAATCTATGTAAATGTTTTACAGATGTTAAAAGACACATTCTAACAAGAAAGAAGGTTACGTCAAGCCAAGAAGAGGGGCAAGGTGTTTAAGAACCTTGGGTAGGTAGCTAATCACAAGAAATAATAAGGAATGAGAAGTAGGATAGAGTAGAGAAGGGAAAACATATAATTGTTGTGTGTTTAGTTTTCCTAGGAGACTTCGATAGGCTGATCAAAGGCAGAAGAATATCCCCAGACAGAAAACCAGAAGGTTCAGGACCGGTCTCTTCTTATTGTTTGTTATTTTATCCACTTTTCCCCCTTCCCCCTCACTGATCAGTTAGCGCCAAGTATTCTTTCTGGAGCTGAATGGTTGGTAGTGGGAGATGGGAAGTTAGCGACTTCTGTTCCTGTGCAAGACTACACAAACCAGCGAGAAGCTGAAGGTGAGCTTTGACACTTAGAAGTGGGTTTTGTGAGTATCAAAAAATGAGAGCCCTTAGCTTGACCAATCAAGGATTAGTCTGAGTATCCTGATTTAACAAAGCCAGGAGGGGCAGACACTTAATTGTGCTCTTAGCTGCCAAACTGTGGAATAGGTTGTCAGACGACCTAAGAATGTTCAAATCGGAAGCTCTATTGAAAAAAGAGTTGAAGACCTTCCTCTGTACTGAAAAGCAGATCTCCACCGAATGTCCCTGTTGGCCAGAGCTGGGGCACTTTTTTGTAAAGCATATGTTCATGCTTTACAAAAGGCAATTTATTCCTTGAAAGTTTACTGTCCATTCAGGATGCATGTTGGCGCAATATTGCACTGCACTTAGGAAAACATATGTAATCTGTCCTGAGTATAGTGTCACCTTTGCATATTTCCAAACAGATCACATCATTCAGAAGTATAGGTGAAGCCAATGGTTCACTGACAAAATATCGCCTTTGGAAATACTGCCATTGCAAAATATTGCAAAAACAAAAGGAAATGATGGACGGAGTGTTGAACATTGCAAGCACTCACCCCCAGTCAACTGATCTGGGTTTAATCCATCACCGTTCTTTAGCCCACTCTGCCACCCCAGTTCAGACATGGCCATATGCAAATCAGTCTGACGCTGTTCCTCATGGGAACAGTCCAGCCCGAACTGCCAAGCCATGTCTTCCCTGGACCGAAAACAAGCTTCCTAGGACCGGTTTCTGGCATTTCAGCCGTCTTCAGCCAGGCTTGTTTGAATCCAGTGGCAAAGTGAGCAAGGGACTCACGTCTGAGCATACCCTGCCAACTAAGGACGAACAAAGCAAAAACCAAAGGAAATGATGGACGGAGTGTTGAACATTGCAAGCACTCACCCCCAGTCAACTGATCTGGGTTTAATCCATCACCGTTCTTTAGCCCACTCTGCCACCCCAGTTCAGACATGGCCATATGCAAATCAGTCTGACCCTGTGCCTCATGGGAACAGTCCAGCCTGAACTGCCAAGCCATGTCTTCCCTGGACCGAAAACAAGCTTCCTAGGACCGGTTTCTGGCATTTCAGCCGTCTTCAGCCAGGCTTGCTTGAATCCAGTGGCAAAGTGAGCAAGGGACTCACGTCTGAGCATACCCTGCCAACTTAGGGCGAACAAAGCAAAAACCAAAGGAAATGATGGACAGAGTGTTGAACATTGCAAGCACTCACCCCCAGTCAACTGATCTGGGTTTAATCCATCACCATTCATTAGCCCACTCTGCCACCCTAGTTCAGACATGGCCATATGCAAATCAGTCTGACCCTGTGCCTCATGGGAACAGTCCAGCCCGAACTGCCAAGCCATGTCTTCCCTGGACCGAAAACAAGCTTCCTAGGACTGGTTTCTGGCATTTCAGCCGTCTTCAGCCAGGCTTGCTTGAATCCAGTGGCAAAGTGAGCAAGGGACTCACGTCTGAGCATACCCTGCCAACTTAGGGCGAACAAAGCAAAAACCAAAGGAAATGATGGACGGAGTGTTGAACATTGCAAGCACTCACCCCCAGTCAACTGATCTGGGTTTAATCCATCACCGTTCTTTAGCCCACTCTGCCACCCCAGTTCAGACATGGCCAGTGGCAAAGTGAGCAAAATATTGTCACATTAATTTTGTTGTCAAAAATATCATCATGCTATCTTTGTCATGTTAATGCCAAAATTATAGAATTAAAAGTATTGTTGGCATTAATACTGTTGTACAAAATATTGTTTTTCTAAATATATATACATATAATTATTAAACATTAAATATATTAAAAAGTAATACTAATATAATACAAATTAAATATATGGAAATCATTTTGAAATAAATATAACTATTGCACTTATTCAAAAATGTAAAACATGTGTATATATATATATATATATATATATATTACCTACTGGCGGTCGCCAGTAGGTAGTTATAGTTAGGACCACGTTTCCATAGGAAATCCGCAACATTCTATTTTGAATAACTTTGGCGCCGGTCGACGAATCCTCGCGAATGTTTCAAAATAGGTGGGGCGCTACGCCCCGCTCCTACCCTGAAAGTCTCGGGGGGATTCGTCAAGCGGGGGCTGAGATACACAGCTACAGCCCGAACGGCTGAACAGAATTACTTGAAATTTGGCAGAGAGGTAGTCCTCAGGTCAAGGAAGTGCCTTTTGTAGGTTTGGTGTAAATCTGTTCAGTAGATTCTGAGAAAATAGCCTTTAAATCAATATATATATCTGAGCCAGCTTACCGTGCGCTTACGGTGCGCTTACCGTACGCGTACGGTGGCGTGCGCGAGCGCGATTCTGATTGGCTCTTAGATCTTAGTAAACATTCGAATCGGTCGAAACCAGGAAGCGGCGGCCGCCATTTCGTGTGTTTCACTCAGAAAAAAAAGGGTGATATCTGGAAAAGGGGGCAAGGGAGAGAGTTACAGACCCCCTAACATTTGTAAGGGGGTCAAAGAAGGACAGAAAAGTACAAAGAAAACATTTATTGATTTTAAAAAAAATCGCGGGGTACGCGTACGGTAAGCTCAACGTACGCGTACGGTAGAAAAAAAATTTAAAAAAAAGAAATGAAATGCAGATTTAAGAGTTTAGATATTAGGGGGCTCTAAAAAGAGCCGTTGTGTTTATGAAGTGATTTTTTAGTGGTACCTACAAGTAAGTACCGATGCAGAGTCTAAGGTTCAAGAGGAAGACTCTGTTCCCTTCATCATTGAAGTGCACACCATCTCCTCTATAAATGTCTTGCATGTCGTAACGCAAGTTGTTGTGGTAAATGGAACCCATACCATAGTCACGGAGGAAAGCAGAAACAGATTTGTTGACGTGCTTTCTTGCTTTGTCAATCCGCGGACAGAAATGATTGGACCAGTTCCATTTTTGCCTTTGGCATATGTTAGAAAACACAAAGGCAGTTTTAGGGAAAAGTGAAAACAGTTGTGCAAAGGTGTCCTTCATAAGCATTTCCAGACCTACCCCAGTCAAAGTGCCTAGGTCATTGCCACCACAGTGCACTATTATGAGGTCAGGGTGTTGGATTTGCATGAAGGATTTCACCAATGGCATCAATTGGTGCCACTTTAACCCTCTCTGACCAATCCATTTAATGTCTACATTTGGCAAAGCAAGGTCTCTCACCATATCTGTTTTCTCTGCATACTTTTCACTCCAGAAGACATAGCTGTGCCCTACAATCCACACTGTGAACATCTTCAAAGGAGAACTGGATGCACTCAGGAGGTGTAATTCAGTAGAATGGTAAAAAGAAATGAAAGACAGTTTGGAAATGGAGGCATACATATTTTTTTTATAAAAAAAAGAACTTATTGGCTGTTTCATACCATTCTAGAATAAAAACTAGGCTGTATGTGTAAATTAATAGAAGCATGTTTTGTATTGGTACAGAAAAATGTGTTACCAAAGAACAGTACTATGGATTTGCTGTTAGGTTTGAAAAGTCAAGCACTCTTGCTCTGTGGAATTGAAACATTGTTTGGTGAACTTCTGACCTAACTCCACACAGCAGTGTTCCATGAGCTGTTGCTATGGTAGCAGGCAGAAGTCAAGTTGGGGGAAGGGTACTAGGCAGAAGTCAAGTTGGGGGAAGGGTACTTTTGGAAAAGGGTTGGTTTTCAACCAATAGAAATGTGTGATTACATTTGAAAAAAGGGGGAAGCACTGAGATTTGAAATTAACATGTATATGTGTGGAAAAAGAGAGGGAAAGTTTGCCATTATCTGGTTCTGCTGAGAGGAGAGAGGTGTAAAGAACAGAGATCCTGGCTCTGATAATCTGCTGTTTGAGTGCCACATTTCTTTCACAACTAACTAATTTTAAAGGTGAGTTTAGAGTTTGAGAGGGGATGTATATGGTAAATTAAGAAATGAATAATAGAAATGGAATTCCTTTTGTTGAAGTTGTGTTTATTATTTTCTGTTTTGGGAGAAATTTAAATGTGAGGAACATGTAAAATAATATGGACTATGTTTTCACAAAAAATTAAGTTGTACTGGTAAAAATAAGGAATACTTTAAGGGTTTGAGGTTGCACTCAGTAATGCAAATACATACAGCATCAGTAAGGCTGGTTGCCCTTGCTGGAGTGTAGGCAGTCACCCAGGTTACAAATGGTGCTGGTTTGAAAAAGCAGTTTGGACATGTGCTGTTTTCAGAATCTGAAAAGTGGATTCAAGATGTGTCAGTCTGTAAAAGTGTTTATCACTTGCCAAAAAAAAGAAAAGTAAGTGTGCTTTCAAATTGGAAAAGAAATTTCGTTTTGTGACTAATGTGAAAACATGACTCTGTGTGCAAATAGGAATTACAGACAGAGATTTATTGCGTATTGCTGTGGTGATTTCACATTTGCATTAGATGGAAAGGGGGAGCCATTTTTTTGTGCAGAAGCAGACTCTTAGCACACACCCAGCTGCTTATCCTGTGGAATCATGCACAGTATTCACAACCGAGTGGGGTTTGAGGTTTCAGTCAGTAATGCAAATACATTCAGCTTCACTAAGGCTGGTTGCCCTTGCTGGAGTGTAGTCAGTCACCCAGGTTACACATGGTGCTGGTCTGAAAAAGCAGTTTGGACATGTGCTTTTTTAAGAATCTGAAAAGTGGATTCAAAATGTGTCAGTCTGTAAAAGTGTTTATCACTTGCCAAAAAAAGAGTAGTAAGTGTGCTTTCAAATTGGCAAAGAAATTTCGTTTTGTGACTAATGTGAAAACATGACTCTGTGTGCAAAGAGGAATTACAGGCAGAGATTTATTGCGTATTGCTCTGGTAATTTTACAGTTGCATTAGTAGGAAAGGGGGAACTATTTTTTTTATGCAGAAGCAGACTCTTAGCACACAGCCAGCTGCTTACCCTGTGGAATCATGCACAGTATTCACAACCGAGTGGGGTTTGAGGTTGCAGTCAGTAATGCAAATACATTCAGCATCACTAAGGCTGGTTGCCCTTGCTGGAGTGTAGTCAGTCACCCAGGTTACACATGTTGGTGGTCTCAAAAAGCTGTTTGGACATGTGCTTTTTTAAGAATCTGAAAAGTGGATTCAAAATGTGTCAGACTTTAAAAGTACTTATCACTTGCCAAAAAAAAGAGTAGTAAGTGTGCTTTCAAATTGGCAAAGAAATTTCGTTTTCTGACTAATATGAAAACATGACTCTGTGTGCAAAGAGTAATTACAGGCAGAGATTTATTGCGTATTGCTCTGGTAATTTTACAGTTGCATTAGTAGGAAAGGGGCAGCTATTTTTCTGCAGAAGCAGACTCTTAGCACACACCCAGCTGCTTATCCTGTAGAATCATGCATAGTATTCACAACCGAGTGGGGTTTGAGGTTGCAGTCAGTAATGCAAATACATTCAGCATCACTAAGGCTGGTTGCCCTTGCTGGAGTGTAGTCAGTCACCCAGGTTATACATGTTGCTGGTCTCAAAAAGCTGTTTGGACATGTGCTGTTTTCAGAATCTGAAAAGTGGATTGAAAATGTGTCCGACTGTTTTTTTTTTTTGCCCGCTGTTAAATGATGAATGCAATTACTTTCACAATTTATAGTGAAATGCAATATATTCTGAAAACAGCAAAAAAAAGGCAAAAAATTTTTTGGGAAAAACATGTAAATTCGTGTACTGTGTAATATATTGATTTATTAAATATTAATACTTTTTTCTTTTTTTTCAGATTGTGAAAGAAAATTTTCAAAAAAAACCAACCATTTTTTCAAGTAATTTCAATTACATTTTAATTAAAAATTAAATTGTTGGGTGGGACAGGTAACTGAGAAATTAGAAGGTCTCTTTCTTCCACTTTATCTCAAAAAGATTTTTAGTATTTAGTTATTAATTCCTCAAGGATCTTGAGATGTGGTAATTGATTTTTAGTGTTTTTTAAAAAAAAAAAAAAAATACGCTTACCGTACGCGTACGGTAAAAAAAAAAAAAAAAAAGTTTTAAAGAAAAAATAAAAAAAAGTTGAGAGGTAAGGTTGGCTCTTAAAAGAGCCGTTGTGTTCATGCAGGGACAGAGGAAAGGAAGTATGGGAACATTAGCTGGTTGGACATTTGTGCTGATCTATTCTGTTGTTAATGAGGGAAACACTGGTCTCCCTGTGAACAATTAGATCATGGCAAAATGAACACCGCATAATAACCCTACCAAACCGAGGGTTCATTTCTAGAGGTTCAGAAAAAGGTGAATGTGCCCCCACAGATGAAGGGCTCTGCTGAGCTTCCGAAGAAGGACTCGGCTGAGCTGCTGTGGATGTGCTTGGTTGACTTACTCTAGGGTTGCCCCTAGTATGTCTAGCATGTGTCCTAGGGTGTACGTCGTGAAGGTGTCTCAACATAGTGTGATTCCCAAAGGAATACTTCTTGTTGGGATTACCTCGCGAAAGTACACGCTGGCACAGCTTGCAAGTCACCAGTGCAGCATTGACTTTTTTCTCACCCTCTGGAAAACTGAAATACTCCCATATGAAAGAGCCCTTCTGTTTCCTCCTTCTCTGCCTGATGGTGGTGCTGCTAGCCTCACTCTCAGCAGAAGAGTGCTGGTCTGCCATCGTATCCCAAAGACAACTCAGCTCCTTCTCCTAAGGGATCACAAGCAGAAATGAGGGGAATTGGTGTGGTGTAGGAGAGTTCTAGAACTGAAAGTAGTTTCAACCAATCAAAAGTTGTGTTTCATGATCACATGACCCACCGTACGCGTACGTTACGCTTACGGTGCGCTTACGGTAAAAGTGCGCATGTGCGTAAAAAAGACACGCGCTCGCGCGCATGCGCAAAACAGTCACTCTACAACACTTCCGCGTAACGTGCGCGTGTAGCTTGCACGCCTACGCGCCCCACGCGCAGTACGCGTAACTATACGCAAACAGAGTAGATAAATTACAAACATTGCGTAAACCGTAAGCTTACCGTACGCTTACCGTACGCGCACTAAAAAAAAAAAAAAAAATATATATATATATTTTCTATGTTATACTAATATATGTTACCTGTTTGGTAAAAAAAAAAAGAGAAAACTTGATATATTGCATATTTTTTATTAAAGAAACATAGTGTTTTAAGAGAATAAAAAGTTAAAAAAAAAATGTTTTTTAAAAAAAAAAAAAAAATTTAAGATAAGAATTTATAATAAAAAAATCATACAAAATCAAAAAAAAAATATGGGAATCACATATGTTTTAGGTAAGAATTAGCATTTAAAAAACCATACAAATTCACTGAAAAAACCATGGGTTTCACACACGTTATAGTTAGGAATTAGCATTTAAAAAACCTTGCAAATTCACTGAAAAAACCATAGGTTTCACACACGTTATAGTTAGCTGGACATTTCACTCGTAAAAAACCAATGAAATTTTCCCGTTATAGTTAGTTAAGCTAACTATAACTCGCGCGCCCGCAATGCACTGCTGATGACGTCACATATTACATCACTCATGACATGGTCAGTGACATCACTCATGACATCACTGATGACATCTCAAATGACATCACTGATGACATCACTGATGACATCATCCATGTGATGGAGTGGCAGATCTCCTCTCACCCTAATATAACCTTTGATACACACATTCAAAAAGAGAGACTGAAATTTTCAAAAAAATGGACATACCAATACCAATTACAACAGCCTCTTCAATAATTCTAAGAACCACATAAACATCCACTCATTCACCAACAGTCCTGTACAGTCACTCATTCGTGTACTCACACATCATATGTACACATACACCAATACATCCTGTTACACAATGCCACTCATCCACAGAGTTACTGACACACATAGTCACTCATGAAAAAAAGAAAGAAACATACATTTACTTGCATATACAGTTATACACACACCACCACACTTACTTCTACAGAAACTTACACATACTTAGTCTTTTAAACAATCACTTATAGAAACACATACTTATTCATACGGGAACTCTTTCAATCTCTCACTCTCACATATACTCACTTATATACACCAATAGTCACATATACTAGTTTAAAACATATGTAGTTACTCATGAAGACACTATTGAGACATCCATTCACTCACTAACACACCCATACACACACTCATCCACCCATACAGTCCTGCACATATGCTGTCTTCAACACATACAAACAGTGAGTCACTCATTCATGCACCTATGCACTACGTAATACCCCCCACCGAACCATATAGACACTGATACTCAAAAAACCAACTAATAACCTATATAGACACTCATGTAGCTACTCACCAACCCATGCAGCCACTTATACACAAAGTGAGAGACTGAAACAGATATTTACATATTTAAACATTACTCACTAAGCCATGTATTCACTAAGATACACTTAATCAGTCAGTTACACAATCAATTTTTAAAAAACAAATCATCCATTTAGACACTTATATACCCATTTATTCTTCCATCGACCTTGAGATATACATATATAAAACATATTTAATTTTCAGAAAAACACACATTCACTGGATGATGTCATCAGTGATGTCATCAGTGATGTCATTTGAGATGTCATCAGTGATGTCATTAGTGATGTCACTGACCATGTCATGAGTGATGTAATATGTGACGTCATCAGCAGTGCATTGCGGGCGCGCGAGTTATAGTTAGCTGAACTAACTATAACGGGGAAATTTCATTGGTTTTTTACGAGTGAAATGTCCAGCTAACTATAACGTGTGTGAAACCTATGGTTTTTTTCAGTGAATTTTATATATATATATATATATATATATATATATATATAATATATATATATATATTATACATATAAATATTAACATACATATATATGAATAAAAGTATTAGTTAACTTATATTTTCAATTTATATGTTAATTTAAAAACTTATTGTGAATATAAGAAATAAACATATATATATCAAATTACGCAAATACCATTTAACCCAAGCAGCATATAACAGAGAGGGAGTAAAAAACATGCCTGATGAAGGCGGTGCGAGCCCGACGGTGTCAGTGGGGGATGTGACCTTGTTGAGGGACTTGCAACAACTTCTTGATGAACAATATATAGTCCCAACAATGGAGGAAATCGATTCTGTTCAAACACAAATTGGGACAAATGCACAAACTTTAGAACTAAATCTAAGTTTTGTCCAATAATGCTTCGTGACAATGTGGACATTTTCCATGAGAAAGTCATTTATGAATTGAAAAAACTTTATTGTTCAAGCATGCGGTCCCAAAAGAAATATACCAAACAAGATCACATTTACTCCCAACTGATCAAGAAACTACAAGGAGATGACAATGTCATCATCAAGCAGCCAGATAAGGGTGGCAAGGTGGTCATGTGGCCACGTGACCTATATATGGATGAGGCCCTGTCTCAACTTAACGACAGGAACTGCTACAAAAGAAGCACCATCCAAACTGTCAAATGTGCATGGGGTGAATTTAACAGTAGACTTCTGGCATGGAAATCCGCAGGTCTGTTAAGCGCACAAGAATTCAAATTTTTGAAAGTGGACTACCCTGTTATACCAGGTATTTATTTCATCCCCAAAGTACATAAAAACATGTATAAACCTCTGGGGAGGCCCATTATATCGGCCCAGGGTAGTCAACTTGAGAACACATCCAAGTACGTGGATTTCTTCCTTCAGGACCATGTCAGGAAGCTCCCATCGTATGTCCAGGACACGGGGGACTTCCTGCGTAAAATTCAGAATGTGAACTGGGAAGTTGATTGTGTACTTATAGCGCTTGATGTCACCTCGCTGTAAACAAGTATATATAATTGTGATGGTATCAGAGCAGCTGAATTCTATTTGAACACAAGCCCTATGCATCATGCTGCACACAACAGGATGCTACTAGATATGATTTCCATTTGCCTAGAAAACAATTTTTTCCTTTTCCTTAATCAGATCTTCCAGCATGTCAGAGGTGTTGCCATGGGGGCCTGCTTTTCTCCCAGTTATGCCTGTTTGCATATGGGCATGTGGGAGGAGCGGGTCCTCATGGCAACACACAGAGAGACCCTAGGCAGACATGTACTTTGCTGGTATAGGTACATCGATGATCTGTTTTTAGTTTGGAAGGGAGTGAATGTGATGCGCAGGAATTTTTATCAGAACTTAACAACAATAACTTGAACAGTTTGCAGCTCAGATGAGCAAAGTTAGCATAGTGTTTCTCGATGTAGAGATATATGTTGAGAATTGCAAGTTGGAAACTCGTCTACACAGGAAGCCATCTGCAGGCAACACCGTACTGCATGCCTCCAGCCACCACCCCAGCCATCTGATCAACAGCATCCCCTACGGGGAGATGTTGCGGATCAGAAGGATATGTAGCACGGACCTTGACTGCATGCAGGCTCAAAAGGGAAGCAGGGAGAGGTTCATGGCTAGGGGGTACCCAGAAAGGGTGATTAAAAAGGCCATTTAGAAGGCAAATAAACAACAGCGCTCAGCAACATTAATGCCTAAAACATCTAAGGTGAATCTTACCAATGAATCCAATGAATCCATGTTGGAGCCAACCAGATTAATATTAACATTTAATCGCCAACATAAAAACCTCCGCAAAATGGTGAATAAAAACTGCCCACTGGTACTTAATGACCCTGTTTTAGGAAGCTCTTTGACAGCTACTCCAAGTATTTCCTATAGGAAAGCTCGTTCTATGAGCAATGCTCTTGCAAAGAGTAGCCCCAAGGTGACAGTAACCAAAAATTGGTTGGTTAGCAGGACTGGCTTTTATAAGTGTGCCACTTGTAAAGCCTGCAAACAGGGTTTGAACACAAAAACCTATACCACTCCCTTTAAACCTAGACCTGTTGCCATCACCAAGTCCCTAAACTGCAAAACAGAATTTGCAATATATGTGCTGGAGTGTCTGTGTGGCCTGTGCTATGTGGGAAGTACAAAGCTGCAGGTTCACAAACGGATACTCCAGCACAAGAGAGCCATCAACAACAAAGATGCCACTTATCCGATTGCAAGACATTTCTAGGAACACCACGATAGCAACATACAACACTTGAAATAGTTTGTTGTGGACACTGTCTTGTCTTAGAAGGAGTGGCAATCGGGAATACCTCCTTAGGAAACTTGAAACTAAATACATCTTGGAGCTCAACTGCAAAACACCACACAGTCTTAATATCAGTGAGGATTTGTTCACCAGCCTTTAAGCAAAACTGTTCTCAGGGCCGTTTCTACCATTTGGCAACACTAGGCGGCCGCCTAGGGCGGCAAAATTTCTAGGGCGGCAAAAGGGGGAAAAAATGTACTTAATAAATATTTGCTTTCTTTGCCCTGAAGCTGCCCCTGTATGCGCGCCCGTGCTTAGCGCAGATCTTCTGCTCACAGGCCCTTGAGCTTGTGTCCCTGATTTTTGTACCACATTATGCTTGTAGAAACCCGTTCCACTGGTCGAATCACCGTGTAACCCGACGGACTTGGGTACGGCTTGTTTTGTTGCTGCCTCCAAGGGCCCACGCATTCAAGTGTCCTGCCCAGCAGGGACACTCCTCTCCACAAATAATGTGAGAAAGCCTGAGCTCGGTAATGATAGTCCACACACCGGGATGGGAGAGGCCGCCATGGCTGCTAGCGCACCAGCGGCCCCCGGCATCCAGAAGCCCTCAGCTTTCCTCTGCACTGCCACTGGGTACTTCCCCAACCCAGCAGCTGCTCTCGGTGACGATGCTTCCTGCGTCATTTGCTTGGTTGAGTACTTCACAGATCCGGTGACCATAGAGTGCAGGCAAACCTTCTGCCTCTCATGCTTCACCCTTTACATGAAGCAGCAGGATTTAACCATCTCATGCCCGAGGTGCCACCACAGGTTCAGCCAGAGGAGCAGGCCCTACAAGGAGCTCTCAGCCGTCGCGCAGGCCTTTTAGCAGATCAGGATGGAGGCCTCGGCAAGGCTGCAGATGTGTTTTTGTGAAGGCCACTGTCAAATAAAGAAGACAAGTATATGTCCAGTGTGCTGGGAACCCCAAAATCATAAACGTTACACTGGGGAATCTGAAGAGGAAGGCCACAAAGAATACAAGGTACAGTAAAGTATGTCATCACTTAGTCAACACGTGTTGAAGTAGTCAATGCAAACAAGATAATAGTACAAGTAGATGGTCTTGGGTTGTGGAATTCTTCCCTATGTGCCAGGGTAATGAGGAGCCCTCTGCCACCAGGCCCCCGTAGAGCCCTCCGCATAGGCCATCCATGTGCCACAACCCACTAACTGTGCCCTGAAACTGCCCCTGTGCGCGCACTGGTGCCCTATGTCACCAGGCCCCTGGAGAGCCCTCGTCGTGCCATGCACCATACTACCTCCCAGATGGAGACTTCTGTAAAGCACAAATTATTAAATGCCAATCCCCGGGAGAAAGATTGTAATGAAAAATGTAGTGCTCTCATCAAAGCGACGGATAATTCTGCTTTCTGTAACCTCGACCCTGCGGTGTTGGTGGTGGGGAGTGAGCGGGGGAAGGGACTGCGCTGCACAGAATTTTAAGTGCAGTGAAAAGGCTTGTTTCCTTTTACGCACAAAGAAAATCAGTGCCTCTCTTTGAAGTACTTCAAAAATTGCACCACCAGTAATAAATGTGCGCCCACATGTGCATCATGTGCAGGGAAGCATAGCAATGATGATGTCATTATAAAGCGCCTACAGCCAAGGACCTGCAGCTTAGAGGCGCACTGTGATGAATACAGGCCCCAGCTAGGCCCGCAAGACACAAGGGTTCGCTCTCCTGTAATGGAATCTATAAGGAAGTTGGCACGGAAACTGCAAAGTACAAAGACAGCATTTATTAACCCTTAAGGGTGGTCCTACAATCCACACAACACTCTTCAGTATTGCATAGAGTAGCACAAAGAACTTGCGTACATGGTCCCCTTTTATACACAATAGAGGGGCTCATAAGTGGGTGGATACAACATGAGGCCGAAGAACATTACCATTTATGGTCATCTTTCGATACTGAATCAATACGTGGGCGGAGCTAACACACTCCTTGAGCCCGCGAAAACATGGTCAAGCAAGGCTAACTGATTACAGATGTGGTCAAGTCTGGACATGCGCCAGATGGACAAAGGAGCTATTTATAGACTGTTACTAGGCAGATTACAAGAGCAACTAACACAGAAGTTGGACTCTTCTCGTGGGGAACACGTGGAAGCATGACAATACAAAATGGAGTCCGAACTTCAGTCAACATAACAGAGGAAACATGCTCAAAAAGGGAAGAGAATTAATGTCTTTTGTAAATGCTTAATCACATTGCTGTTTCAATTTACAACCGACGACCCTTTCAGCATTTACTGAAGACATCCGGTTTGACAGGATAATCATCATATATGTCAATTGTCATCATTTCTTCGACTTCTTTAGCTAGACGTTTCTGGTGAGCAACATCGGCAATAGCTTTCTTATCAGGGATACAGAATGATACGCATAAGGAACAGAGCAAGGGACCACATTGGACACACATACAGCAAGAAAACAGGACTGCTACAATAATACAGAGACCAGTTAAAACCTTCCATCCCCAGGCAATAATCAATGCCCAAAACCATCCAGAAGGACCAAGTGCCGTTTTCTGTATGGATTTCAGCTGCAATTTTGTGCAACTTGTTGATGGCATTATAAACTGATGGCGTATGATCAGGAATAAACACACAACAGCTACTTCCAATAATTTTACATGCTCCTCCTCTGTCAGCTAGCATAACATCTAATACCATACGATTCTGCAATGCAACAATTCTAGTAATTTGCAGTTCCTCCGTAAGATTCCCAAGAGCAGCAGCGGTCTGGTTTGTCACAGCTTCCACCACTCTTGTTAATCTTCGGATCTTCCTACTGTTCAGAGCAGCTCCAACAAAGAAAAACAGTCCTAAGTTAAAATCAATATACTGTTGCAGACTGGTATCAGTCTGATCTACATCATCAATTGATAAAGTACGTTTATACCTATTTACAGTCACATTATTAAATAATTTCAGATCTTTATGATAAGATGCGGGTGCTAGGAATACAGGAGGTAATAGAAATGATACATAGCATACCCCAGACCACCCAGCCGGCAAACGGTAATAACCTTTATTTCCACACACAAAGTAGGTATTATGGGACGCTAGGAAGGTACTGTTGTTCAACCCATCAATATTCAGGACGGTGATACAATCGCTGACACCGACAGGAATAGAACCCACACTCTGGACACACAGGTCCGCTTGAGCTTGTGCCACTTGAATCACAAATTTGTCCTTTCCCACAGTGTCTCTAGTGTTCGTGAAGATATAGGGAATAGATTCATTGTCTGGTCGGTACTCTTCCCATTCCCAAATTGTCCCATTCGCTTGCGGATACCCATTTTTATCCTGATGACATTCTTTATTGAGTCTGAAGAGCAATCGTCCCACTGTCGGTTTCCGAGTGGCAAAAAGCAAAGTGTACCATGCTCTACAAGAGCCATTGTGAGAGAAAGGAAGTGGTATGAATGGCGTACCTCCTTTCTTCTGATGGGCTGGCATCATCCCACATATCCAACAGTTCGTAGTGTTCGTAGCAACGTGGGTATGATGCAGCATCTGGATGAAAGTGTTATTCAAGTAAGACTGTCGATGCTTCAACTCTTGATACGGTAATGTATAAAAGTAGTGCTCCTCAGGCACCGGAGTTGTCAACACAAGTATTTTCCGAGCAGGGGTTACATCCTCCACAAACCATGTGGTTATCCCAACAATAGCTACTGTCAACATGAACCCTGATGCACAAAGGATTTTCTTTTTCTCCATGTCGAAAAATAAAAACCCGATATCTTCCTGAAACTAAAAATCTGTCAGAACTCTTCCCCTTGGGCAGCGGTCGATTTCTTCACCAGCGGGCCAAGACGGGTGTCGCTACACTAATGCAGGGCTGATCCCCCCCCCTTGCCTCATCGGCTCTCCGTTTCACTAACCCAAGGGCCGTTCTGACAGCATGTCCCGGCACTGGAGAACTCACTTCCTTGGTCGAAGATGATATCGCCTTCCTCCAGGAGTCGCGTGGTCCGGAAAGAGCTCCTCAGTGACGTTCGGCTCCGCAGCACGGCCTGTCTCTGCAGCCAGGATTTCTCGTTGATCGGTCAGCACGGCAGGTTCCACCAATCCGGGCGGCACCTTCCTACAGTGCAGGGAATGGATCCAATTCTTTCTGTTGGAGACTCGCACAGCCGTCCTCGTTGCGAGGAGGACCTGCTCAGGGCCCACCCATCTCGGTTCCAAGCTGTTTGTTCTGTCAAATATTTTCACCATCACGTGGTCCCCAGGTCGGAGACCATGTCCTTCACCGGTAGACCGATCAGGGAGCGCCTCTCGGACCTGTTGATGAATAGAAACCAAGTTATCCGTTAACTGTGCCAGATAATCGCTCATCATTACACAAGGTACATCATACACAGCCTTAGGCTTTGGTGGACCCCAAATATTCATTGGGCGTCCGAAAACAATCTCGTACGGTGTAAGGCCAGTTCGAGAGTGCGGTACCGATCTAATTGACAATAACGCCAGTGGCAGAGCGTCTGGCCAAGTCAAGGACGTCGAAGCTTGAATCTTAGCGATCTTGAGCTTCAGCGTACCATTATACTTCTCGACTAGTCCTGCAGACTGAGGGTGAAACACGGCGTGAAACTTCTGAGTGATGCCTAGGCCCTTCAAGACATACTTTATAACATCCGCTACAAAGTGAGGGCCCTTATCACTCCACAGAAGTCTACAAACGCCATATCGAGGGAAGAACTCTTTCAGCAGCAGCTTCGCAGTAGTCATTGCAGTATTGTCTTTCGTAGGGTACGCTTCAACCCATTTACTGAAGGCGCAAACCACTACTAGAACATACTTCAAATTGTTACAGCGTTCAAGCTGGATATAATCCATCTGCAAAACCTCGAAGGGTGCAGTGGGTGTCACAAATCCTCCTGCTGGAGTTCGAGTACCCTTTCCTGGGTTATACCTCAGGCAGATCATACAGGTCTGCACCACCCTCTTTGCTGTGCTAGCAATCTCTGGATGCTCCCAGACTTGGGTAAGCAATTTCACAATTGCGGAAGCTCCAACATGTGCTAGCCCATGTGCCATCTGAACCATAGGCTGTACAAAAGCCGTAGGTAATTTCCATCTGTCCATCTGCTTATTTCTCCAGCAGCCTTCATCGTCCAATTCTCCCTCGCTAGCCCATTGCTCCCGCTCTTTATCAGAAGTTGTCCTTTGCATTTCTCGCACTTCCTCCTTCGCATCATGCCATCTTTCCACCTGTGACTTTACTACATACATAGCAGTAGCACCGGGCTGCATCGCAGTCTCCCGTGCTACTCGGTCTGCTAACGCATTCCCTTCTCCAACTTTATCAACTACTTTCCTATGGGCGCTACACTTAACGATGGCAATTTTCTTTGGGTATGTCAATGCGGTTAAAAGATTGTGAACTAACTCTCCATGCATTATCTGTACCCCATGTGACGTTAAAAACCCTCTCTCCTTCCAGAGTAGGCCGAAGTCGTGCGCTACTCCGAAGGCATAGCGGCTATCTGTATAAACATTCACACACAATCCGGTACTGAGCTCACATGCTCGTGTTAATGCTATCAGTTCCGCTGCTTGAGCTGATTTCTGTGGTATGCGTGATGTCTCCACTATCGTTTGTAATGTGGTAATTGCATACGCTGCTGAAGTCGTACCGTCTGGTAGCTTCAGGCATGATCCGTCCACCCACAGTTCTCCATCTACATCTGGAAAGGGCGTATCCTGGAGATCAATACGACCCTTTGTTTGTTCCTCAGTCACGAGAATACAATCATGTGCTTTCCGCGCCTCAGGCTGGGTTTCGGGGTATGGCAACAATGTTGCCGGGTTTAACGTTACGCACCTTTTTATCGTAATATGAGGAGCCAAAAGTGTCAACTCATATCCCGTTAAACGGGCACTGGTCAAATGCTGCGTCTTCGTTTGATTAAGCAGGGCATCGACAGCATGGGGGACTAATACCAACAGCTTATGAGATAACACAATTCCCTCACTTTGGCGTATTGACACAGCTGTCGCCGCAACCGAGCGAAAACACCCTGGTAATGCTCGGGCGACAGGATCAAGTACAGCCGAAAAATATGCACAAGGGCGCTGCTTATCGCCGTGCATCTGCACTAAAACTGATAATGCACATCCATCTTTCTCATGCACATACAACGAAAAGGGTTTTGCATAATCAGGGGTCCCTAACACTGGTGCTGAACAGAGGGCTTGTCGCAATTGCTGAAAAGCAGCATCACACTCATCTGACCAAGGGATCGGGATAGGCGTATCCTTTGTCAAAAGGGCTAACAATGGCTTAGCTATGTGTGAAAACCCCAATATCCACTGCCTACAGAAGGAGACAAGACCCAAAAATGCACGCACATCCTTCTGCGTGGATGGTGTCGGTGTGTCCAGAATTACTTGGATACGATCTGGTGTGAGTGCACGCCCCTCCTTAGACAAAAGGTGACCCAAATAAGTCACCTTTGGTCTACAGAATTGCAATTTCTTCCTAGATACCTTATGATTGTGGGATGCTAAAAAGGAAAGCAAGGATAACGTACTTTTTTCACACAACTCCAGGGTGTCGGCCGCCAGCAAGATGTCATCGACATATTGAATGAGGGCGACCCCCTCGAGCAGAACAAAGGAATCCAATTGTCGTTTCAAAGCCTGACTGTAAATACTAGGGCTTTCTGTGTAGCCCTGGGGGATCCTACAAAAAACGATAAGATCTATTATTTAATGTGAACCCAAAAAGATAGCGGCTATCGGGGTGAATGGGAATGGAAAAGAAGGCATTCTTCAAATCGATCACTGAGAACATAGTCGCCGTAGGCGGGGCTAAAGTAAGCAACGTCGTGATATCGGAAACCACTGGGTACTGAGGTATCACGATCTTGTTTACCTCTCTCAAATCAATTATAAACCGATAGACTCTGGCATCCGTATCCTTTTTCAGGATGGGAAGAATCGGACTGTTACAGATGTTGTAGGGAACTTCCTCCACCACCCCTACCGCAATCAAATCCTGCACTATCTGTATGAGAGCCTCCTCGCCCTCCTGGGAAATACGGTACTGCGGGAGGCGTGGTAACACCGCCCCCTCCTGGACACTAATGTGGACCGGTGGAATCACCATTTGTCCCACATCAGTATCCGAAGTTGCCCACAAAGCACGAGGGAGAGTAGCTAAAAGCGCATCCTCTGACATCGCACACATCCGTTCAGACCGGGGGTAGTTGTCATTCAATATCACCCGCACACCAGCAGGGGAGCAACGGATCGTAGCCCTAAAATGCTTTAACATATCAAGGCCCATAATGTTGTCTGGTGTGTACGGGGCAAGCAGAAACGGACAGGGTGCAGAAAAAGAATCAACCTTAAACATGAGGGGCTGCGAAAGAGGGCTTCGGGAGAGTGTACCGTCAAACCCTACCGATGTAACCATTAAGCCGGATGGGGGAGCCCCCGGAACCAATTGCTTAGACAGCGCACTACGTGTCGCTCCTGTATCCACTAGGAACTGATCAGTAGAGCCCAAGACCTCAGCCGATACATAAGGACCCTTCTGATCAACCGGCACCTCAACTGATTCTAACCCCCATCCAACGCATTCCTATGCATGCTGAGAATCATGGTACCCCGATCGGTCAATCCCCGCCACTTGATACTGATGCTGGCGATCGAAAACATTTGATCTATCTCGTTGCTGCCCAGCAGAGTCGAAACGAGCCCGTTCGTTAGAATTCCCTCTAAAGTTTGAGAAACTCCCTCTTCCTCTCGGGCCACCCTGACTATGTCCCTGGCGCGAAGCGTGCAACACCGGACAATCCCTAGCCCAATGGCCCGATTGCTTACAATACGCACATTGGTTCCTATTCAAATCAGATCGGCCCGAGGGAGGACCATAAGATCCTCCCCTACCTCTATTACTACCCCGTCGGGGCGGGCCATATACTTGTGCCAACATCACCTTTGTTTTTAGATCTTTCGATTTCTTTTCCTCCTGGCCCTTTGCTTCTTGCTCCTGACGCTCATAATACTGAGCAATAGTCAGGAGGGCCGTCGGGGTTGCAGAAGACCAAGAACTCTCGCTCGCCTTTAAACGGGCCGCAACTGCCGGCAGCAGATTAGCTACATATTTATCCGCAAAAAGATGGCGGCCCGTGTCATCAGTAAGCGACTGGCCACTAAAATCATGAAACGTCTCCTCAAAGCGCGTAAAGAAGTCCACAACTGACTCGTCAACTTTCTGTTTACATGCAGCTAACATATTCCAGTCAATCTTTTTAGGGGGGATAATTGTCTTCAACTTAGCCACAATAGCAGCAGGGAGATCTAAAATACTCTGGGGTGGTTTCTGCGCGGGCTTCCGCTCTCTATCCTCATCCTCAAGCTCAGACCACCGGGCCTTGAAGGCAACTGTATCATCTACCTTTCGGACAGATCGCCACATATCCGGTGGTAGAATAAGGCCAAAGAACAGGTCTATATCTGCTAAAGTCATAACGCAAGAATTCAAGGCCCCCTCGACTTCTTCATAGAAGGCCGCTGGATTCTTGCGGGGGTCAGGCAACGCATTCTTTAATGCCATAACATCAGCTCTATGCCACGGAGTATAAACCCAATTATACACAAAATATCCCTTAGCATCGGCGGAGGTAACGTCCGAGCTAGTCCCCGCTCCTTTAGGAGGAACATACAACGGCGCCGCCTCTCGCATTGGTTTAACATGCACTATGACATCCTTATCTGACTGGGAGGTGGATGGGTCGGCTTCTGCTGTACACGAATCCAACTGCTTCTCCTCCCCTGCTTGTTGGCGCGCTTTTTCTTTAAGGGCCAGCACCGCGTCCCGCAAGGCGAACAGCCGCCGAGCCGTATCAGGAGCCTTAGGGGGAGAGAAAACACCATCATGCAATGCTTTAGCATCCGATGTCACTTCTTCAGGCTCAAAGACACTAGAATATTTCCGGAAAGCAGCAATCACTTCCTCAGCGAAATGACTCAGAAAATACAATCTCTCTCTATCCTGCCACGACCCCCAAGTATGGAACAAGTCATCCACGGACACCTTGCCCTTAAGTGCACGGAAGGAAAGTTGCCGAAGCTCAGCAATATGCTCAGCCGATAACATGGACCGCGTATCCACCTTACCCGGACCCGGGACAGAATCTTGTGGCCTCGGAGCAGATGCGCCGACATAAGGAGGCGGAGAGCGATCTAGTAAATAAAAATCATCATCAAGATTATTAAGGACAGGATAAAGTGGCTGCCGAACAGCATATTGGCCCGAGACTTGCAGTCTACGCTCTTTCTCTTGTCTTTCTGTCTGTTCTCTATCCTCCCGACGCTTCGCTTCCTGTGCTCGCACATGATCATTCTTCCGTTGTTCTTTATCAAACAGCGCTTTCTCACGCTTCTCTCGCTCACGCACTTCCTTCACCCACAACCGCACACACTCAAACATATCCTGACGAGCACGCCGCTTACACATACACTGTTCCACATACTCAATCTTACGTATATCAAACGATCCATACAAAGGCCATCGCAACTCAGGATCTTTTTTAGTATATTTCCTCCATACTGTGCTGTACATTATGGAAGAAAGACCATGCTTCACATACATATCCCTATTAGGAGTCCCCTCCGGGGGAGCTGGAGCAGATTCCTCGAGGTTCAACCGGTTTCCAAAGCAGCAACACCACTTACGGAGTGCGCTAAAAGCAGGCATGCTCAGAAATAATGCAAAATATGCAATATTATAGAGAAAATGGCACTTAATCGTTGCGCCGTTCAAAGTTACACAGCTCCGGAGAAATCTCTCCACATTACCTGCCTATATGTGTTGCAACGCATATATGTTCACAAAGACAAATACAGAATATGACTAGTCATCACAAATCAAACTCAAATAACCAGATCAGGGTTCAAAACTCGGAGCAAGTACCGTACACCGGTTCTTACCAATCAAGAGTCCAGATTCCAACTGCCAAGCTCCAAAATCGCCCAAACGGCTTTCACGGCAGGACCGACAGAAGAGGTCTCAGTCGAGGACCGGCGCCACCCAGACGGTCAGCTCGGAAGGGAAGGAAGAAAAACCTCGGGATGCCAGGGCTAAGACGCCGCTGGCAGTGATCACGTCCCCGGCCAAACTCCTCACCTTCGTCGCGACCAGTCCTTCGAGCATCCGAGTCGCCGATGAGCCCCACGTGACGGGCGCCAATTGATGAATACAGGCCCCAGCTAGGCCCGCAAGACACAAGGGTTCGCTCTCCTGTAATGGAATCTATAAGGAAGTTGGCACGGAAACTGCAAAGTACAAAGACAGCATTTATTAACCCTTAAGGGTGGATCTACAATCCACACAACACTCTTCAGTATTGCATAGAGTAGCACAAAGAACTTGCGTACATGGTCCCCTTTTATACACAATAGAGGGGCTCATAAGTGGGTGGATACAACATGAGGCCGAAGAACATTACCGTTTATGGTCATCTTTCGATACTGAATCAATACGTGGGCGGAGCTAACACACTCCTTGAGCCCGCGAAAACATGGTCAAGCAAGGCTAACTGATAACAGATGTGGTCAAGTCTGGACATGCGCCAGATGGACAAAGGAGCTATTTATAGACTGTTACTAGGCAGATTACAAGAGCAACTAACACAGAAGTTGGACTCTTCTCGTGGGGAACACGTGGAAGCATGACAATACAAAATGGAGTCCGAACTTCAGTCAACATAACAGAGGAAACATGCTCAAAAAGGGAAGAGAATTAATGTCTTTTGTAAATGCTTAATCACATTGCTGTTTCAATTTACAACACACTGGCTCATTGGTTTTTATTTTGATTACCACAGCTACGTGTTACATAAGTTAATAAGTTAGCTACCCAGAACGGCTTATAGTCTGAATAGGCCCTAAATGATCCATTGCTAGTATATTCTAGTTATGCAAGTGCCCTAGCAACAGGCGTTGAACCCACAGGACTATCCTTGGCTGGTGGGTTGGTAGAAGGGTGGAACTATCAAGGTTCTCTTATTTTGTCATGTTTTACGCATAGCAAATGATTTGTATTTTGGCAAGCGTTACTACATGGATCAATATGCATTATGTAAATGTCTTCTAGCATAAATAAATGGGAGGCGGGCAATCCTTTTATATTTGCCCTCTCAACTAAACAAACATTTTCAAAGCCAATATGTTTCACCTGCGCAAGAGCTATTGGCTTTGCCAGTGTCTTTTAGCCATGTTGTGCAGCAGCATGGAATAAGAGGAGTGGCATAGAGTGGTGTGGCGTGGAGTTGAATTGAGTGGAATGGAATGACGTGGAGTAGAGTGATGTAGAATGGCGCGGCATAGAGTAGAGTCGAGTGGTGTGGCATGGCATAGAGTTGAGTTGAGTGAAATGCGGTAGACTAGAGTGAGGTGGAGTGGAGCAGAATATAGTGAGTGGAGTGGTGTGGCGTAGAGTAAAGTGGAGTGTCATAGAGTACAGTGGCGTAGAGGAGGGTGGTGTAGTGTGGTTCAGAGTAAACTAGAGTGGCACAGACGTAGAGTGCAGTGTTGTGGCATAGAGTGCAATGGCCTTAGAAAACACCATTGAAGTTAGAAGAGAGAAATTTTAAAACGAAATAAAATGTCATGAACAGTGCTTATTAAGTTATTTACTGTTTGGTGTGTTTTATTGTTTAATGTTGAATACAAGTTCTTTTATATCTAATGCATTAATTATTCTGCCCTGGATCACATGGGGAGAGAGTAATGGTAGTAAAAGGGAGGGGGTGGCATTTTTCAGTTCTCACCTAGGGCGGCAAAATACCTAGAAACGGCCCTGACTGTTCTCACAGCCAGTATCTTTCAGCTGGCATCACTTCCGCCTTTCTTGAATTCAAATGTAAGAAAATGTATCTTTTATATTAATGTTATGTATATGATTTCACGTCTTTGAATGACGGCTGTGATTCAAAGAGGGTTAGAGCACGTTTTTTATTATTTTTTAGCACTAGCACTTTTGGCACATTGAAGAGTTACGCATGAGTATTGGCCCACTTGGGCAGGACCTTCAAACCTAGGATTTGTTTTGACAGAGCAAGTGTGCAATCCAGTTTTGCAAGTAGAATTGGAGTAAGCAGGACAAGATGTACCATTATATTACCACGTGGTCTTATGACAGAGTTTTTAGAAGGGTCTTAATTGGCCGCTAATTAATATGATATTGTATATATTGTTATATGATCTATTTTAAGACACTTTTATACTGATGTTTTTATAGCACTGTCATTAACTTATTTAAGAATTTATTTTGTTTAAGTTGCCATGCTTGTTTTAAATATTTATGAATTCATGAATATTTATTGCGTATTTTGCACATATTTATGGTACCCCCGCAGTGGGGATCAATCATTTTAAGGCTCTGAGGTATCAGGTTCACCATTTCTTCATGAAGTGTAACATCTATGTCTATGATGCACTTTCCACTTGTGATTCTGTGCACTGTCACTTTAAAAATGAAAACATGGCTTTGTAACGCGTCATGTGATCAAGGCCTCGGAGGAGGCTAAAACGCGTTATGGCGGTTGTGCGGGCATTCTGTGAATAAACCCGTGTTTGGCACTGAACCTGGGTCTGCCTTCTCGTCTTTCAAACTGGTGGCATGAAGTGTTGTGGATATATATATATATATATCAACCAAATTCCTTTGCAGGAGAGTCGGAACGCACTCACAGATCCTGTATTTGTATTCCAAAATTTCTTTTATTTAAGCCATAAACCCAAAGTAGATCGGAAAGAACCAACGCGTTTCGCTATCAACCGATAGCTTGTTCACGGTCAGTTTCCCTTTAAAAAAACAACCAATAAAAACACAGTGATGCCAGGACATGTGACCACTGATGTCACAAGATTATTGCCCCTCGGGGTTCTGGTTATTGTAGTCTACAATATTATTACAACCATTCAATTTCAAACAATAACAATGATTTAGGTAATTACAGTTTCAGTGGTTAAAAAAAAAACACAGTGGTTAAAAAAACACACGAAAGGGGTATATAAAGACACTTCGCTCTTTAAACAAAAATTGCCCATCTGTGTAAAAGGATTTTTTTCCTCTCTTTTCACTTGTGCTTGTTGGTACCATCTGTTACTAGATTGTGTTCAGACAGGCCTGTAATTTCGGTTTCAACAGCACGAAGACACATACAACGTATGTATGGCAAAAAATCTGATGTTTATGAATTGATGCCCCCCGGTGGGCTTATGTGTGTCGAGTGTACATAATTGATGTTATTTCCCCAAAAAGTAACTGTAATGTTTTGCTAGTGTCCCCATTTATCCTCACATCGGGTATCCTCATTGTGGGGTGTTACTGTATTAGTTGTCTGGACTTGAATGGTTGACTAGTGAAAAATTATGTATATGTGGTGACAAGGGCCTAAAACCACCTCAACTTCCTCTCAAGGTATCAAACACAGTGTAGTTGCTATGGCACAAAAACTAGGTTCTACAAATGTATATACAATTCTTCGCTCTGGTTAAGACCCCATGGTGTATAGGTTCGAAAGTTCAGAATTTGTCGCGATTCTCTGCGTCTCAGATTCTTTTCCCGGTCTCCTCCTCTTTCATGTGTTGGAATTGTCTCTAGAGCATAGAAACAAAGAGTTTTCCAGTCCCCATCATGGTTACTTTCCATGTGCTTCGCAACCGCGTTGCTCCTGTCTTTGTTTACTGTTGCCCGCACATGTTCAAGTATTCTTTTTTTCAATTCGCACTTGGTGCTGCCGATGTATTTTTTCTGGCAAGGGCATTCGATTACATATACCACATATTGGCTTTTACATGTAATGAAGTCTTTGATCTTCCATTTTCTGTTGTCTGGTAATGTGACCTCAGTAACATTCTTTGCAATTTGGCAGACCTTACATGTGTGGCATTTCTTGAAGCCCTTCGTTGACAGCCATTGTGTTCCCTTTTTCTTTTTATGATCTTGATGGTGGCTGTGGACTAGTTTGTCTCGTAGATTCTTCGCACGTCTGTACGTAATCTGGGGATGTTTTCCCATGATTTCACTGACAGTTGGATCTAATTGTAAGAGTTTCCAATTTTTTCGGAGGATATCCCCTACTTGTTTAGCTTCTTTGGAATGATCTAAAATCAATCTGATTGTTGGAGTCTTTTGATTGGTCGTGTCGTTTTTATTGCTTTTGTAGTTGACATCCAAGATGGCTTCTCTTTTCTTCTCATTTGCACGTTTCCAACATTTTTGGATAGTTCCTTTCTTGTATCCTCGATGTTGGAATCTTTTAGCTGTATTGTGACTGTGTTCCACCCATTCCTGTTGTTCTGAGCAGATACGTCGCAATCTCAAAAATTCCCCATAAGGTATATTGTCCTTCACCGATGTTTTGTGGAAACTTTTGGCGTGTAGGGTGGAATTGGTGGATGTTTCCTTTCTGTGTAGGGTTGTCTCCAGTTTGTTGTTAGCCACATAAATCTCTGTGTCCAGGAAGATTATTCTTTCGCTGCTGGCATTGTAGGTAAATTTCAAATTTGCATCTGTGGAATTCAGTATCTCAAAGTATTCCTCGAACTCCTGTATTGACCCATCCCATACTATCAGGAGATCGTCGATGAATCTGAGCCATTTCATAATTTTGTTGACAAATCTATCATTGCTCGGATGCCATGCTACTTGTTGCTCCCACCACCCCATGGTGAGGCATGCGTATCCTGGGCTGAACGAAAAACCCATTGCACATCCTTTGGTTTGGATGTAGATTTCTTCACCAAAAAGGAATACGTTTTGAGTCAGACACATGTAAATCATATCCATAAGCATTTGATTGTGGTGTTTAAATTTGATATCCCTTTCCTTAAGGAAGTGGCTGCATGCCAATAGTCCAATGTCATTGTCAATGTTCGTATAGAGCGAGATTACGTCCATTGTAATCAACAGATATGATGTTTGCCAAGGAAGGTCCTGAATATGTCTGAGAAGATCCGTTGTGTCCCTCAAGTATGAATTTAAATTGAGCACAAAGGGCATCAGGAAGTGGTCGATGTAACTAGCTATAGGTTCGAGGAGTGACCCTTTGGCAGATACTATTGGACGGCCAGGAGGTTTTAAAGGGTTTTTGTGCACTTTCGGTAAAAAATAGATAGTGGCTGTGATGGGATGTTCAGTGGTTAGAAATTTTCTTTCATCATCATCAATCAAATTTGATTGTTGCCATCTCCAGATTTCTTTGTCCAGATTTTCTTTGAAGTTCTTTGTTGGATTCGTTTCCAATTTTTTGTAGTATTCTTTGTTTTTCAATTGGAGATGTGCTTCCGCCACATAATCTGAAGTGTCCAGAATAACAATATTGCCGCCCTTGTCCGCCATCTTGATTGTTATTGTTTTGTCATCCATTAATTCCTTCAGAGCTGTTCTTTCTTCTCTTTTGAGGTTGTCCTGATATTTGTTGCCCCTTATTTTGTAGATCCCTTGTACCACCGCTTCTTGGAATATATCGATTTTATTACCTGGAGGTAATTGGGGATAGAAGCGTGACGGAGGTTTCTTGCCGCTAAGGCCGGCTCCTTTCTGTGGGCAAGCCTGGGATTCCTCAATGGCGTTTTGATCCTCCCTGAGGTCCAGATTAATGAGGGTCAGGAGGGCTGGCATGTCTGTCGTTCTTAGGGTGGGTTCTTCTGCAATTGTCTCTCGATCTTTCGATATCTTGGAGGTCTTTATTTTTTCTTCATTTTCTTTGAAGGTTTTTGCCAGTTTTCTTTTTCTGATGTATTTATAAATGTCAATTCTGACTTGTGATAGGTCCATAGCTTGTGTTGGACAGAAGTTTATTCCGTGTTTCAGTAGGGATATAGCATTATCCGACAGGGTACGTTTAGATAGATTCATTATTTGTAATTCTTCCTTTGTTTGGGAACAAAGTCAAAACCAATCTCAAACACTAAGAGGAAGAGGCAGAGGGCGAAAATGGGTACAGAGGACACCCACATCAACATCAAAAAACCAACAAGAAGAAGCAAAAGAAAAAAGTGGACCCGAGGAGACTGGCACCAAAACAAGGAGCATGAGGCAGAAAACCTCGAAATAAATTGGAACGAAACACTGGATGACAAGGAAGAATTACAAATAATGAATCTATCTAAACGTACCCTGTCGGATAATGCTATATCCCTACTGAAACACGGAATAAACTTCTGTCCAACACAAGCTATGGACCTATCACAAGTCAGAATTGACAATTATAAATACATCAGAAAAATAAAACTGGCAAAAACCTTCAAAGAAAATGAAGAAAAAATAAAGACCTCCAAGATATCGAAAGATCGAGAGACAATTGCAGAAGAACCCACCCTAAGAACGACAGACATGCCAGCCCTCCTGACCCTCATTAATCTGGACCTCAGGGAGGATCAAAACGCCATTGAGGAATCCCAGGCTTGCCCACAGAAAGGAGCCGGCCTTAGCGGCAAGAAACCTCCGTCACGCTTCTATCCCCAATTACCTCCAGGTAATAAAATCGATATATTCCAAGAAGCGGTGGTACAAGGGATCTACAAAATAAGGGGCAACAAATATCAGGACAACCTCAAAAGAGAAGAAAGAACAGCTCTGAAGGAATTAATGGATGACAAAACAATAACAATCAAGATGGCGGACAAGGGCGGCAATATTGTTATTCTGGACACTTCAGATTATGTGGCGGAAGCACATCTCCAATTGAAAAACAAAGAATACTACAAAAAATTGGAAACGAATCCAACAAAGAACTTCAAAGAAAATCTGGACAAAGAAATCTGGAGATGGCAACAATCAAATTTGATTGATGATGATGAAAGAAAATTTCTAACCACTGAACATCCCATCACAGCCACTATCTATTTTTTACCGAAAGTGCACAAAAACCCTTTAAAACCTCCTGGCCGTCCAATAGTATCCGCCAAAGGGTCACTCCTCGAACCTATAGCTAGTTACATCGACCACTTCCTGATGCCCTTTGTGCTCAATTTAAATTCATACTTGAGGGACACAACGGATCTTCTCAGACATATTCAGGACCTTCCTTGGCAAACATCATATCTGTTGATTACAATGGACGTAATCTCGCTCTATACGAACATTGACAATGACATTGGACTATTGGCATGCAGCCACTTCCTTAAGGAAAGGGATATAAAATTTAAACACCACAATCAAATGCTTATGGATATGATTTACATGTGTCTGACTCAAAACGTATTCCTTTTTGGTGAAGAAATCTACATCCAAACCAAAGGATGTGCAAAAGGTTTTTCGTTCAGCCCAGGATACGCATGCCTCACCATGGGGTGGTGGGAGCAACAAGTAGCATGGCATCCGAGCAATGATAGATTTGTCAACAAAATTATGAAATGGCTCAGATTCATCGACGATCTCCTGATAGTATGGGATGGGTCAATACAGGAGTTCGAGGAATACTTTGAGATACTGAATTCCACAGATGCAAATTTGAAATTTACCTACAATGCCAGCAGCGAAAGAATAATCTTCCTGGACACAGAGATTTATGTGGCTAACAACAAACTGGAGACAACCCTACACAGAAAGGAAACATCCACCAATTCCACCCTACACGCCAAAAGTTTCCACAAAACATCGGTGAAGGACAATATACCTTATGGGGAATTTTTGAGATTGCGACGTATCTGCTCAGAACAACAGGAATGGGTGGAACACAGTCACAATACAGCTAAAAGATTCCAACATCGAGGATACAAGAAAGGAACTATCCAAAAATGTTGGAAACGTGCAAATGAGAAGAAAAGAGAAGCCATCTTGGATGTCAACTACAAAAGCAATAAAAACGACACGACCAATCAAAAGACTCCAACAATCAGATTGATTTTAGATCATTCCAAAGAAGCTAAACAAGTAGGGGATATCCTCCGAAAAAATTGGAAACTCTTACAATTAGATCCAACTGTCAGTGAAATCATGGGAAAACATCCCCAGATTACGTACAGACGTGCGAAGAATCTACGAGACAAACTAGTCCACAGCCACCATCAAGATCATAAAAAGAAAAAGGGAACACAATGGCTGTCAACGAAGGGCTTCAAGAAATGCCACACATGTAAGGTCTGCCAAATTGCAAAGAATGTTACTGAGGTCACATTACCAGACAACAGAAAATGGAAGATCAAAGACTTCATTACATGTAAAAGCCAATATGTGGTATATGTAATCGAATGCCCTTGCCAGAAAAAATACATCGGCAGCACCAAGTGCGAATTGAAAAAAAGAATACTTGAACATGTGCGGGCAACAGTAAACAAAGACAGGAGCAACGCGGTTGCGAAGCACATGGAAAGTAACCATGATGGGGACTGGAAATCTCTTTGTTTCTATGCTCTAGAGACAATTCCAACACATGAAAGAGGAGGAGACCGGGAAAAGAATCTGAGACGCAGAGAATCGCGACAAATTCTGAACTTTCGAACCTATACACCATGGGGTCTTAACCAGAGCGAAGAATTGTATATACATTTGTAGAACCTAGTTTTTGTGCCATAGCAACTACACTGTGTTTGATACCTTGAGAGGAAGTTGAGGTGGTTTTAGGCCCTTGTCACCACATATACATAATTTTTCACTAGTCAACCATTCAAGTCCAGACAACTAATACAGTAACACCCCACAATGAGGATACCCGATGTGAGGATAAATGGGGACACTAGCAAAACATTACAGTTACTTTTTGGGGAAATAACATCAATTATGTACACTCGACACACATAAGCCCACCGGGGGGCATCAATTCATAAACATCAGATTTTTTGCCATACAAACGTTGTATGTGTCTTCGTGCTGTTGAAACCGAAATTACAGGCCTGTCTGAACACAATCTAGTAACAGATGGTACCAACAAGCACAAGTGAAAAGAGAGGAAAAAAATCCTTTTACACAGATGGGCAATTTTTGTTTAAAGAGCGAAGTGTCTTTATATACCCCTTTCGTGTGTTTTTTTAACCACTGTGTTTTTTTTTAACCACTGAAACTGTAATTACCTAAATCATTGTTATTGTTTGAAATTGAATGGTTGTAATAATATTGTAGACTACAATAACCAGAACCCCGAGGGGCAATAATCTTGTGACATCAGTGGTCACATGTCCTGGCATCACTGTGTTTTTATTGGTTGTTTTTTGAAAGGGAAACTGACCGTGAACAAGCTATCGGTTGATAGCGAAACGCGTTGGTTCTTTCCGATCTACTTTGGGTTTATGGCTTAAATAAAAGAAATTTTGGAATACAAATACAGGATCTGTGAGTGCGTTCCGACTCTCCTGCAAAGGAATTTGGTTGATGAATTATTGACGGCTTTGGCTCTGCCGTGGAACTGCACCGAAAGAAGAGGCGCCAGGGGTCCATACAAACGGAGCTGACTTCGAGTGGATATATATATATATATATATATATGTTTATTTATTACATTTAAAATTTTAAATTACAACATAAGTTGAAAACAATTGTTTAATAATACTTTTATTTAAAATTATTATAAAAAATAAAAATCACATATAAATATATATATATATTACCTACTGGCGGTCGCCAGTAGGTAGTTATAGTTAGGACCACGTTTCCATAGGAAAACCTCAACATTCTATTTTGAATAACTTTGGCGCCGGTCAACGAATCCTCGCGAATTTCTCAAAATAGGTGGGGCGCTACGCTCCGCTCCTACCCTGAAAGTCTCGGGGGGATCCGTCAAGCGGGGGCTGAGATAAAAGGGGGGTCCCAAAACGCGTTTTTCCCATGCATTTTTCCATAGGACCTTTAGAACGAGCTACAGCCCGAACGGCTGAACAGAATTACTCAAAATTTGGCAGAGAGGTAGTCCCTAGGTCAAGGAAGTGCCTTTTGTAGGTTTGGTGTAAATCTGTTCAGTAGATTCTGAGAAAATAGCCTTTAAATCAATATATATATCTGAGCCCGCTTACGGTACGCTTACCGTACGCTTACGGTAAGCGTACGGTGGCGTGCGCGAGCGCGATTCTGATTGGCTCTTAGATCTTAGTAAACATTCGAATCGGCCGAAACCAGGAAGTGGCGGCCGCCATTTTGTCTCTCGCACTGAGTGTTGTTTATCAAACATGATGGCCAAAAACATGTTACGGGGCTGTTTTGACAACTCCCTCCCACATAGTCATGTTGAGGGAGTCCACAAACATCCCCCAAGAGCAAAAACGGTTTTATTTTTTTTTCGGCAATTTCGCGGGGTACGCTTACCGTACGCTTACCGTAAGCGTACGGTAAAAAAATAAAAATAAAAAAAACACTATCCACACTTACCCCACCCCCTGTGCTTTTGGTGGCCGAAGGCCACCAAATGTACAGGGCTTATTAATAGGTAAAAAAAACTAAATTTTGGCAACATGAAATTATAAAATTGAAATAAAAAAAACACTATCCACATTGACCCCACCCCCTGTGCTTTTGGTGGCCGAAGGCCACCAAATGTACAGGGCTTATTAAAGTTGATAAAAACCGTGCACGGAACGAACTGCGTTAAGTGGGCGCGCACGCCTCGAATGGCGTAAAGTAACTTAGCATTTAAAAAACCGTACAAATTCACTGAAAAAACCATAGGTTTCACACACGTTATAGTTAGGAATTAGCATTTAAAAAACCTTGCAAATTCACTGAAAAAACCATAGGTTTCACACATGTTATAGTTAGCGGAAATTTTACTGATAAAAAACCAGTGAAATTCCCCCGTTATAGTTAGTGCAGGCAACTATAACTCACGCGACCGCAATCTTCTGCTGATGACATATGTGTCTTTATGAAAAAAAAATATTTGTAATATATGTATAGCTAAAAATGTATGGAAGAAGACATGGGCATATAAGTGTCTAAATACAGTATTAGCATCAGCAGAGGATTGCGGTCGCGTGAGTTATAGTTGCCTGCACTAACTATAACGGGGGAATTTCACTGGTTTTTTATCAGTAAAATTTCCGCTAACTATAACATGTGTGAAACCTATGGTTTTTTCAGTGAATATATATATATATATACATATATACAATAACATAATAAAATTAAAAAACATACCAATTTAATTACAATCAAAAAGTAAACAATATAAAACATTATCGCTTTACTAAAGATATTAAATATTAAATATATTAATAGTTATAAATATTAGATTTTTACATACACAAAAACATTATTTAATTTTGGACAAAGTAAAGTGAACTATAAAATTCTATAAATTATACATATACTAATCCCACTCCAATATATACAACAGTAGGAAAAATGTTGGACTCAGGAGGAGTATAATTTACTAATCCCACTCCATGCAGTGCAACAGTATGGAAAACGTTTAATTGCAGAGGGGTAAAATGTTCTATTCTCACTCCATTTTATGAAATAGTAGGGAAAGTATTGGATTGTGGAGGGGTAATCTTTACTCCAATCAGTGCAACAGCAGTGAAAGTGTTGGATTGCAGCGGGTAAATTAGCTTTGTTGTTTTGTTTGTGAAAAACGTTATTGTTGGGAGAGCTGGTTGTGCCCTGGTTAATCTAAAAATCACATTGTCTAAAATCAAAAGTAATTTTTACTCTCAGAAAACATGCATTGCCATAGTAGTCCATGAACTCAAAGCACTGCTTTGTGTGAGGATGTTCACCCTGTGAAAGGGTAGAATGTTGTCCCTCATAGTTAAGTAAGCCAGTGGCAGAAACGTGCTCCATGCTGGAAGTTGAAGTGGATGGATGAAAAATGTGAATGTCTCAATAACATACCAATGTTTGGAGAGAGCTAGATGGCAACCACTAAGAGTAAGTTACACATATGATTTTAGTAAAATCAAAAGATAGTGGTTAAAGCAATACTTAACAATCAGTCATCAAGGCAAGATACTTGAACTTTTAAGGAGATCTTAAGGACATAGGATTGAACTACATTATAGTCACAATAGCTTAATTCACATGTGCTGCTTTATGACCTGGAACAATCAAGACCCTAATCACACATGACTCCATCTCTCTCTGCTATAGAATTCTTATGGCAAGAGTATCGCTGCACGCCGCGCCTCACCCTCCATCCCCCGCACACCCTCCTGCTCCGTCTCTCATTAGAATTTATTTCATTTCCAGCTTCTTTAAACTCTTTAATGAATGTGGGTCTTCTGGGAGAAATAACAATGCACTAACATGGTCTTTGAAAAATGGGAGGAATAGCCGAATGTGAATTCCTCTTTATTGACTTTTAGTGAGTCGTTTAATCCAAACACCTCATTACAGGCAGTAGAAATATACTGCCTAATGGAGTTTTGTAATACGAGCAATTAGCATTTGCAATTAGGAGGAGAACAAGCTCTCCTAGGCAGTAGTCAAACAGCAGAGACTGATGAAATGTGTTAAATGAATGCAGGTTTTTAAAAATGTTTTATTCTTTTTTGTAACATTAAACGAAAGTGAATTACAAGCAGTACTAAGCGGGCGGGATTGATGGCCAGCCAAGAGCATTCATATCTGAGGCACATAAATTGACCAAGTTAATGCATGTGGCATTTTTGCCCAAATTATTCTCACCAACTAATTGCACATGCATATACATGCGTGTACGCACAGAGGGTATATCAAAGTAGATCATCAGTTATTGTAGCTATCTAACCTTAAATATACACCGAACTAAGTTTTAATAATCGGGTGCTTTTTATTGCAGATAGTTCCACTCAACACATCCATTATGACATCACCATTGATACTGTCGCTGATCCGATTGATGATGACACTTTGACTATTATACCAGTCACATCATAAGCAGTACTAGCGAGGATAGAACCTTAAAATACCAATATTTAACCCTTTCATGGCCTCCACGTCAGCAGCTTTGCAAGTGCTAGATCACAAGATCTTCCATCTTTACAGGATCTTCCAGTACCACCTTTTCACCTATAGTGTTTGCTTGTTAATGGAGATTTGTGTGAGTGAGTAATAAGAACAGGAAAAACTTTCAAAATAGAAATCAAAATAGATATTTAATGCTTCTCTCCAAACAGTGCACTGAAGTGAAATGGATGGAATGACTGCATGTAACAAGTGCTTAGTAAGTGAGAATTAACTATATGCATAAACTCACGTGTATCTCCCCAGCGCAGTTTCTATGAGTTTTACAACTAGCTGTAGTGGGCACTTAAGTGAGAAGAGGTATATAGGTATCTTTACTATTTTTACAGGCATTTTAGTATCAAGAGTCTGTATGTACACTGCATATGTGGCTGCAACAAGAATCCAAAGACATACATCGTACAGTGATGAGGGAAAACAAATGCTTCTCAAAGTTGACTTCTTGACTGACTGACTCACTGGTAAAGTTCCGTGGACACATAGGGGCATATGTACAAGCCCCTATCGCCACGGGAACGTCACTTTTTGTAATGTTCTCATGGCGATAGGGGCCTTGCCTTATGTACAAGGCAGGGTTAAGCCACTTAACTCTTTCACACTATGGTTATCGTGAAAGGGGCGTGCAGAGGGTTTTGCGGTGGGCGTTCCACCGCAACACCCATTGTATTTGACGCTGCCCCCTATGTACAAGGGTGGCTTACATAGGAGGCACAGGGTCAAGACTGATTTGCATATGGCCAGGTTTAAACTGGGGTGGCATGGTGAGCAAAAGAATGATGGATTTAACCCAGATCTCTTGACTGGGGGTGAATGTTTTGATTTGTTCTGCATTCCGTCCATCAATTGTGTGTCTTTTGCTTTCTCGTACATAAGAGGCAGCGCTAAAATTAAGATCAGGAAAATCCTGGTCTTAAGTTAGTGAAACAAAGTGAAATGCAATATTTCTCCTTGTTTTTGCATTTTCCATGTGTGCTGCCTTGTGCAGCACACATGGAAAAAGCAAAATGCCGTTGTTTGTTTATGTACAGGAAAGTAAGCCTTCCTGAACATAAACAAACCTTTTTTTAAATGCCATTTTGTAACTTTCATGGGTGCTGCATGAAGCAGCACACATGAAAGTTACAAAATGGCACTTTAGGCTTGTTTAGGCTTGTTTATGTGCAGGAAGGGACACCTTCCTACACATAACCAATCCTCCCCTGCATGCAGAAAACCTTGCACTCTGGTGCCAACGCAGGGCGAAATGCAAGGCTGCACCACATTCTTGTAAATATGGCGCAGCCTTGCGTTTCTGAAGTGGCAGACCATGTTGTTAAGTCGAGGAGGCTAACGACACGTTGCACCACTTAACTGTACATATCCCCCTTAGAAACAAGGAAAGTGGAGATATGGTACTGGTATCAACACAATGTGCAAGGTACAATACTGTCTGGTGTTTAGACTGAGGAAAATGCTACCAGAGAAGCTTAATTACAAGGGGAGAGGTTGTGGCCTTTCGGTCAGAGCTGCCGACTTTGGAACTGGTGAACCAGGTTCGAGCCTCAGCATCCTGTGATTCTGGGCAAATCACTTACTCTCCACGTGCCAAAAAGAAATTAATGTGTCCTTGTGTAACATAACTGGTGCTCATGTAAAGCGCTCCAATACCTTCGGGTCAGGTTTGTACTATGTAAATCTGCAAAACAAAAAACAAAAAAATGAATACATTGGCTTTAGGGTTTGCATTAAGGGAATGTTGATTAACAAGTATGTCAGTATTGAGGGTCAGATGTACAATTTGCAACCAGTAAATCATTTTCTATACCAACCTATGTACAAATATGGTGGTTTCGAAAATTCAGATTCAGAGTGGGTCGCAATCTGGTCCACCTCAGAATTATTCATGAGTCAGCTTGCAAACTGTGACTTAATCAGATTGGAGGCCATCACAGGGATAGTGGCCTACTGGTGTCAACACATCAGCATGTCTGTGGTTACCTTTGAATAATGTAAAAAAAGATATTTAGTGCAGCCCATTTTCCATAAAGAAAACAGGACATTTACAAGAAAAGTTAATATTTTTTAAAGTTGGCTCGAGAGCTGGCAGTGGTCCCTTGGACCGCTGCCTCCTCCCTAACAAACTTGTTAACATTCACAAAGGGGACAGGGGTCTCAAGAGGACCCTATTCCCTTTTGCGAATGGGTTATCACCTCAACCTGTGGGTCAGTATCTTTTCAATTATTTAATACCACTATTTCAGACCCAAATCATTCATACATAAGGATAGGAGTCTGTAGTTGGAAAAGAAACCTACAACATGCCCCTTCCACATAGCAATTCATTATCCATTTCTAAACCCATTTTAGGAGTCAGAAAAAGTTACAGACTCCTAAAGTTGTTTTATAGCAGTGCAAAAGACATTTGTGCAGTTTCAAACTCAAACTCTTGAATCGGAGCATTTGTGAATGCAAAAGTGCTCTGTACATCTGGCCCTTTGATCAGTCTGGTAAAAGATGGACATTGGGAGCAGCAAACGGAGCAGCAAACAGAGAGGGGTGGACCTCCTCCATACCTGCAGAGGTGGCCAAACTATCAGAGCAAGGGGGTCACAGTAGAACTTCTCCCTCTGTTACAACCAAAGCAAATCTGAAGATTTGTGCTCGAAAACTGAAAATATTCCCATTTACAGAGGTTATAAAGCATTTAGGTGCCGATCACGATCCGGTAAAAAATATCCCCGTGCGACTCGTATCCGGTCTTTTTACCGTACGAATCGTACAAGTGCCGTACGAACTGGCAATCACGATTCGCATGGTAAAAAGTCCATACGAACCGCATTGGGAATCATTCCCCACACGTCCTCGGGTCGGAAAATGTGTCCGACACGTCCTCGGACGATTTACCGTACAAATGTGAAAGGTGAAGTCCGACCGGGGAATCACGATCCATCCCGTGCGTCCGAGGTTACAACCGGATGGAAAAAACACCGTCCGCACCGAACACCCATAGCAACCATGGAGACGTGCCCGCATACGCGCCGACACCCCCCCAGCCCCCGTAGGTACGTGCCGACCCCCCCCCAGCCCCCGTAGGTACGCACCGACCCCCCCTGTATGTACACCCGTGTACGTGTCGAACCCCCCCCGTGTACGTTCGAGTCGTACCCCCACCCGTGTATGTACGGTGCGTACCCCCCGTGTGTCGTACCCCCACCCGTGTATGTACGGTGCGTACCCCCCGTGTGTCGTACCCCCACCCGTGTATGTATGGTGCGTACCCCCGTGTACGTTCGAGTCGTACCCCCACCCGTGTATGTACGGTGCGTACCCCCAGCGCTACACGCTGGGGGTACGCACCGTACATACACGGGTGGGGGTACGACACACGGGGGGTACGCACCATACATACACGGGTGGGGGTACGACTCGAACGTACACGGGGGGGTTCGACACGTACACGGGTGTACATACAGGGGGGGTCGGCGCGTACCTACGGGGGCTGGGGGGGGGTCGGCGCGTACCTACGGGGGCTGGGAGGGGGGTCGGCGCGTACCTACGGGGGCTGGGGGGGGGTCGGCACGTACCTACGGGGGCTGGGGGGGGGTACGGTGCGTTCCGGGCCACCTACTCTGGTCGATTCGCGCCGTACTTCGCTTTTGCGGCACTTTTTGGGTGCCGTGAAAATATTGCCGTCCGGACTGCTGTCGGTTCGAATCGTAATTCCTGGGTCGTGAAACGCTGCCTGAAAGCGTCCCGACGTCACGTCGCAGCATTCCCGGATCACATTCGTATGTATGTTTTCGTCGGTCGGTGTTTTTTACGATTCGTACGGAAATGGTGTTTCCGTGCGAATCGTAATTCCATGTTTGTACAGTTTTACGACCGGGTACGAGTCGGACGGGGAAAACGCTCCGACCGACGGTTCGTACCCGGTTTTTACCGGATCGTAATCGGCACCTGAATGTGATAAATGTAAATACACTAAACAGAATATGCTTGAAATATCACTTGTCGGTGAAATATGTTTCTTATCATCATAATGGCAGCCCCCAAACCACTCTCTGAAGCTTTTACATTGCTGGGGCTACTAGAATAATGCGGATCAAATTATGTGCCAAAATTATCTAAATTAGTGGCAAAAACGCAAATTATGAGGCTCATTCTTTGTCAGTATTATTTTTATCCATTTTAGATAGAACCAACTCTTTGGGTGAAATCTGCAAGTTATGCTGTAAATGCAGTAAATCCATAATGATGCAGTTAATGGTGCAGCTTGAGGATCGCCTAAATACACTAAACCTCCACCCAACTGCACATTGCTTTATTAACAATTTATTCAAGAAAATTAAAAAAACACCTAAAGGTTCTTATTCCAATCAGTGCACATTGTTGGCTGCACTTTAAAAAAGGAGCTTTTTCAAGATAAATGCTCCAAAATTAACATGTTATATTAAAAAATATAGAATGCTTACTATGTATAATATGGACCTACTTTGCCTTCTCTGGGTTCTGGTGACATTTGGCCATGGTAATTGATGTCATCACAATGTCTCAAATGCAATACTGGACCTCATTCCAGTCATCCTTATATTGTCTTTCTCCTTAATAAAAGTACACTCACACATTTTTTTAAAAATTGCAAAGATCAGATTTGAGTTTCTCACCACAGCACAGTGAACCTGACAGGACAAAAACACTTTTTACAGCCTGACAGATACCATGCAACAATTTCTTTAGACATGGAATCATCTTTTTTAATGGTCAAAATATTTCTTTGATTCGGTCTTAATTGCTGCACAAATTGAACCACGCGCATCCTGGTTTTGAATAAATACCTTTTGTTAAAACAAATACACATGAAAAAGTGCATTGCGCTGATTATAATTTTCTATGTATGAACATTGTTGCGGGGGGCGCATCTAGTGGTGCCTCCCCACATGTTTTACACTGTGAAAGTGCCAGGTCACTTATGGATAGGTCAGAGTTTAGGAAAGGATTTTTTTGTTTGTCTTAACTTTGTTGCTATTTGATGAATCTGTGCAAACTTTTTCAATAAAGTAAATGCACTTTGGGTTCTTCCTGGTACGTTTCATGCAGAACCGTCAAACAGGGCCCAAGAAAAGTGGTTGGGCGCAACAGTGGGTTTCCCGTTTTATTTCCCATAGGATTCCTTGCTCTTTATACAGCAAAAACGACTAAACAGAATTACATCAAAGGTGGAACAAAGGTAGAAGATACTCAAGGATTGGGCTTTTGTTGGGTTGCTGTAAGTCTGTTTAGGAGTTTTTGGGAAATTTAAATTCAAAAAAGGTGCTTGGGTCGAGCATGATGAGTTTTAATTTTAGAAATATCTGGACCATATATTTAATGAATCTCCCATTTCAAACTAAAGGCACACCATTGGACAAGAGAGATTTTCACCAGTAGGGCACTGCAGATTTGTGTTCCACTGCACTTTGATTGGCTGACAGCCCCAGAAAACATTCTACAGCCAGCTGCAGCCGGCCGGCTTGACTCACAGGTGGGGGCGGGGGGGGGGGGAGAGGGGAGGCATGAGGTAGCACAATGCAAAACAAAAAAATTAAACACTTACCTTGCCGGTGGGTCTCGCCACTGCGTCTGTGCTCCCTGCTGATACTCTTTTGTGGGACAGGAAGCCTGTAAAACAGCAAGGCTCCCCTGACCAACTACAGAGCTCCAATGCAGTGTTGTGATTGGTAAGCTCCCAGGCTCCCCTGACCAAACACAACACTGCAATGCACCAGGGAATGGGGGCCTGGGCTTGTTCTCCGTGCAGTCTGTAATGCAGCCTGCATGGAAAATGGGAAAAGTGTGCATGACTGGTTTTCGCGGTCCAAGACGGCTGACCATACAGTATTGCGCACTTAGCAGTGGGCAAAACACTCCTCCACTGCCCTGCTCCTTAAAAGTTATTATAATTTTATATTTCCTTTCCTTTAAACTGCCCAAAGCAGTGGGGCGACGCTCCTCTGCCACAGCGAAGGAGCCACCACTGTGTATAGCATCTAACACTATCCAACAGAAGACCGTGCTCAAAGTGGATCGGCTGCTCATTGAGGGCTGGTTTCCTGTTCAGACCCAGTTATGAGCTCCACCATCTCATGCTCAGGAGTCCAAAATATGAGAGTAAAGAGTATGTGCCCCCAATTATCGTTTACACAATTTTCATTGAGTCTCACTTCTGGACTAGGGAAATGAACCAGTGAGAAACACATTAGTTCACTTGGTTTAAATGTATGTTAACCAACACTGGTGGCCGACTGGTTACAGCATGTCTTAGTCGTAGTTTTTAAACTAACAGGGTGTCAAAGTTATTCATCTACAAGAACACTCCAGGCTTCTGAGGCTCAATATACTGTCTGTACTTAACAAAACAAAGGGCACCTTCCCCAGCGCCACATTCATCATTGGACGATTCCCTGCTTGGGCTCTCATTAAAATGAGAGAGGCCTGTCAGGCTTTTAAGTCGATAATAACCAGCCAACTATTTAGCAGATGCAAAATCATTTGTATGGCAGAGTTAACAACAATAGCTTGCTTTGTGCTGCCCGCTGTTCCATTGCGTTCTTTCAGTTCCTTTTGACGGAAGCGCAGCGAGATCCAGCCAAAGTGATCTCGCGTTATTTTCTTTGGCGGGCAGACGGCTTCCCGGATTGATTCCCCGCACCATTTCAAAGCAAAACCATTCCCACACTTTTTTCTTTCGATTTCAGACAATACTCTTTTTTCTAATTATGTCATTTTCCGGTGCTCAAATAACGTGTGATAATTTCGTGACATAACAGGGCATATTGATTTTTTTTCACGTATTAACTGCAGAAAACAAAATTGGAACAGCATTCATCATTATATGTACCTGAACATTTGATTGTACCAACATCCACTTATGTAAACTCCGATTATTCACAACAGGGATCTTTTAAGTGCTCTTTCAAAACATGCAATATGAAAAAATACACACAATACGCAATCTATTCGTGAGATTTCTTGCAGGGCTCATTTATTAGTGGGGGTTTGAGCATAAGGTCTATTTTAAAAGCGTTGAAAGATGTCCCTGAGTCTGGATACCTTTGACACGACAGATTGCAATTCATAGTGGGCCCGTGTAAATTGTCTATATTCCGGAATAATTATTGTGTAATTTCCAGCATTTAATGTTGCGCTTTTTGAACCAAACACCTGAAATTATGCCATATTGTATCATTTTCCATCCAGGAAAAAAAATCCAATTGCTGATGCATGAGAACAACGTACATGTACAGAATGCGAACGACTGCTGTCCACAAAGTGCGATTTAGCTGTCTTTTTTAGCATGAAATGCCTACTCCAAAATGATTACATTAAACTCTATACATTAGTTCTAAATGTTGGGTTTACGAAACGTACATCACGTTTTCTCAAATATTTTCTTAATTACATAAAAGGCAGACGATTTAACTTCAGCATACCGCTAATTATTTATTTCATTTGGTAAACTTAGTTGCCACTGTACTGTCAGGAGCCACATAACGAAGTAAAAAGCCCGTGGTTGATTTATGTAGGAAACTTAGCCTACAATATGACAATAATATATATTTTTTTTGACACCCTGAATGTGACATTTATTAGCTCACAATTTATCCTCCTCTTTCTTAAAATGTATTTTCATTGGAGTACAGAAATATTTAAATTCTTGCAGTATTCGATCTTTCCCTCTCTGCAGTGTCACACTACAACCTTTTCCCTTCGCTCCCTCTGTTTTGATGAAATCGGTTTTGTTGGCTTTAGAACTCTATGGCCCACATGCATCAAGCTAATTTGCGATCGCAAACGTTCCGAATCGCAAAAAAAGGCTACTTGCGTTCTCAAAATAGCTTCTTCCAATGCATGAAGCAAATTCGCAGAAAACCTTTCTTTTTGCAAAATTTGCGATTTCTAATTTTCCGATTCTGTAATAGCGATTCTGTATCATGGAATCGCAAATAAGAAATCGCAAACTCCTATGCAACAAGAATTTGCAAATACAGAATTAGTCAAGAATCGCAAATTGCATCTCCTAAATAAGAACAAATCATATCAGATGGTAAACATTTCACATACAACAAATCAGGTGTGAATCATTAACAAACTACTTAAACAGTCCCAGAATGCATCAGAGTGTCTCACAATGGCAGTGCTCTATGTCATGGCGAGGAGGATGAGGCTAAGAGCACCTGCACAGAGAAGAAGGAGGATACAGGAAAGATTCTTCAGAGTGCGCGTCACTTTGCTAGGGCAGACAGAGGAAGAGATTTATGATAAATATAGGCTGAATGCTGACACAATCTTAGATCTCATTGCTGGGTTAGACCCAATACTGCAGTGTCAGACTCTCAGGACACATGCCATCCCCACCCATGTGCAGGTCTTATGCTCTCTGCATCTCCTAGCTTCAGGGACCTTCCAGGGAGTAATTGCCGCGGCTGGCGGTGTCTCTTAAAGTGCCCTATCGCGCTTTTTCAACGCTTTCCTAAATGCCATGTTGCAGAGGATACAGCACCACATTAGGTTCCCCACAACACCACAGGAATTGGTGCAAACTAAATTAGGTTTTTATCAGGTCGCACAATTTCCATATGTCATTGGTTGCATTGATGGGACACATGTACCCATATGTCCCCCCTCAGTGAATGAGCATATCTACCGGAACCAGAAATCATATCATTCATTGAACATTCAAGTAATCTAAAATTCCAAAACAATAATCACAGACATAGTTGCAAGTTATCCTGGCAGTGCACATGACTCCTACATCTTCCGGCATAGTGGTATACACAGACGTCTGCTGGCGGGTGAATTTGGAGACGGATATTTGCTGGGTAAACAGATGTAATACTGTCTTGCACACCTGTCCACCATGGTGACACATAGCAGTAACTAATGTATATCTGTTTTTCACATGCTAAAGGTGATAGTGCATATGCTGTAAGGTCTTTCATCCTCACTTCCTATCTGAATCTTACGACACAAAGGGAGCAGCTATACAATCATGCACACATTGCGACACGCAATGTGATTGAGAGGACATTTTGTGTACTCAAATCCAGGTTTCGCATCCTCCACAAAACCGGTGGGGCTTTACAGTATAGGCTGGAGACATGCTGTAAAATTGTTGCTACATGTGCAATGTTGCACAACATTGCCACTAATAGGGGCATTCCCCTGGAAGACTCTGATAGCGAGCCCTACTAGACATCCAGCCAAGACAACCACACCAAGCAGCACGTGGTCCAAATGCAGCAGAGGGGAGACTGAGACGGGCAGAAATCACGTAACATTACTTCTAAGGTGAGTAATCACGACACAACACAGTATTTTCATGAAGGTTTATTTTGTTAGGTGGGTAGTTGTGTTGATGCACACATACCATTGTCAGACAAGTGCAGTGTAGGTGCAGACAATCAAATGCCATTGTCTTGGCACTGCAACATCAGTGTGGACAGGATACATATTTCTGGTTACGTCACCAGATTCGTACAAGTCCAATTGTCTAATTCCTCCTGCCACGCACTCCTGTGGCCCTGTCAGCAGGCTCTGCTTCCCCTGTCAGTGACCCCTCTGTGCCGGCTTGACTCCTGGTACTGCGCCTCCTGCCATGTGACACAGGTATCAGTAGGCTGCTCAGGCTGGAGCCCTCCTTACTGTCTCCCCCTGCACGTATGAGGCTTCCACTAGCTGCTATTGCTAGAGCAGAGTTTTCTGTTTGAAAATTCATTGGTTTTTGAAGCTCTGGCTTGTCTATTTGTCATATTAATTATTAATTATTAATTATTAATCATTTGTTTTGTGTAAGTGTTTTATATTAATCAACCTGTATGTTTTAACAAGAGAGAATTACACGTGGGAACGCATATGTGTGCTGTTTAACGATAATGTGCATGTTTACATGTTTAAACGTTGCTGAGTGCTGTTTATTTTTAAAGCACGAAACGCTTTCGAATTAATGCTTTTCTATGTTGCAAAGGCTAGATAATTACATACACATAAGGGTATTAGTGGGGTTAACACTGTTTAATCACTATGCTGTGGTAACGTTGTTTTTGTCTCTTTTAATTAAGATGGTCTATTGTGGCCTATTGAGGCCTAGCTAAAAGATGGCCGACATTTAGAGCATGGTGTCGAGTGAGCGTTTGAAATGAAAAGGCCTTGCTGAAAATGGATGCGAGTCATCTGTCCACAGTCCTTGCCTGGTTAAAACTTTCCGTGAGGACAGCAGCAGTTCTGGGCATGTCTCCAAATGCTCTGGGACGACAGCCTTGGCAGCCTTGGAAAACAAAGGAGCTTTAAAGAAAGACTCTGAGTTCTGAGCTCATCGGAGGAAATGTGTGGAAGTTAAGAAGATACTTTCGAGATGTTTAGTTCCTGTTCTGTCTTTTTATTTTTGTGATTTTTCTGAGCGGAGATTTTTCCAAATGTAACGAAGCTACATCCTTTCCTTCTCGCTTTGCTCGGAGACTCAGCGGATGCAATGAACATTTTTGTATCTTTCCTTTGTTTAAAATCCTATAAAAATTATTAGCCTAGAGAGGGTCTTTGCCACTTGCCTTTTGCCGCCTGCCATCGAATCTGCGTTGGTGAGGATCGTTGCTGAGAGGACTACGTCTTGAGAGACTTTACCGAGAGACTTGTCCTGACCCGTTCTGACATTTAGCTAGAATAGGTAACTATGAGAAAATGATTTATTCTGATTTACTTTGTTTGACTAATTTTAGATAAAGTACCATACTTTTGAATACGGTGTTGGTTATTATTTCTTGTCAATTATTGAGTACTATGTTTTGATTATTATGGTATAGATTGTTTAGATATGGTATAGATTGTTTAGACTATGTTTCAGGGCAGTTACAATAACCAGGTCTTATCGACCTCGATATAGATGCAGGGTGTTTAGGAGTTTCTTTCCACAGGTTTAGTGCTGGTAGAGATTTGAGCGTATGTTAGTGAAATGGGCCCTAGTGTGTGATGAGTGTATGTGCGTTTAACTGTGAAATTACTTTATCCGTGGAAGTGAGGATATTATATACACCCTGATCTCTATCACTATAGTCTGTAGTCATTCCACAGCAGTGGTGACCTGGATGAGACCCCGCTCCACATCCCCTCAGCAGTAGGCCATCTCCACCTGTATGCTGACTGCACGCCTTGAAAGCTGGGCTGTGGTCTGACTCTGCCTATTTATGGCCCTGGTGTAACTTTGCATGCATCCCATGGAAGTCTGATGCCTCCTGCCATTTGAGACATGCTCAGCCGGCATGACCCTGCACATATTTTCCATGGCAGGCGCAACACGGTCTAATCTCTCGCTGTTGGCCCTGTGCCCTTCAACTACTCCAGTAGTTAGCTCCCTCAGGCAGTCATGAATACCACCCATGAGTCTTGACATTGTTCCAAGCTGGCTCTGCATGATACAGACGTTCTTCCCTTGCAGGCGCTGGACCCTCAGCATCTTGGACTCCAGAACACTTGCGGTGGTTTTGCCATCATCCTCAGCATGCGTGAGGAGTGTCATGGACCTTCGCCTGTGGAACTGCACGGAACTGCGCCGCATTTTTGGCTCTGGTGATGGTGATGGTGGTGTATGTGCAGGCTGCTGTGTGTGTGCTCCTGTGTTGCTGTCCTCATCTCTCTCCAAATCAGGGAGTGGTTGTACTATTCTCCTGCGGTGAGTGGGAGAAGGGATGGATGAGGATGCTGGCATATCTTGTCTCTCATCATGCTGTTCCATGTGTCCCTCGGACTCGTGGTTGTCAGCCACGTCACTGTCCTGTGCTGCATCTGTGATTGGAACAGTGCAAGTTCAGTTAGTTTTTGTTTGCACTTGTTTGTATCATTGCGCCTGCGCAATTATATAAAATCTACTTCTGTAATGTAAATAGTCTACTGTTGTCACTTCCTTGCTGTGCTCTGGTGCACTAGAGCTTTGTTAGTCCCTCCATGCCTTGCCCTTACATTTGTTTGCATACAACTCCCACAATGCATTGGGGTGTTGCAAGTAAAAGGTGGACTGGACTCAGGTGTGCTACACTACGCAGGGTATGCATTTGAGGCAGATTGTGATTACATTTGACATACACACATGTTTAGCTGTGCACTTACCTTGAGAGGTGCCCCCATGTCCTGAGGTGTCGATCTGTGTCACACCAACAACTGCCTCTGGCTGGAAAGTGGATTCCACCATGTCCTCCAGTGGGGTGTTTGGACGCTCTCTGGATGGTCCCCCTCCTGTTTTTTTTTGCTGCGGCTAGCCTGTCTGCCACCCTCTGTTTTGCTTGGCTGCGCAGGTCATACCATTTCTTCTGCAGGTTAGGTATGTCACGGTGTGTCACCCCCACAGCATTCACCTTGGCTTGTATCCCAAGCCAAATCTTCCTCTTCACTGACTCTGCAACATGCAGGGATTGTTTCCCAAACAGCTGGTGGTCATGTCTCTGGAGAACTTCCTCAGTGAGGGTTCAAGTTCCTTGTCACTGATCTTTCTCTTCCTGCTGTCTCCTTCTCTTTGTGCTTTTTCAGTGGCCATGGTGTGTTTTCTCACAGCTCCTAATCAGAAAAAGTTCCTCCAGGGTGTGCTTCACAAGTCTTCCTTCTCCTCCTCCTCTCCCTGTGTACAGGTGTGTTGAATCAATGAAAGACTTCCTGGTTGTGATGTCATTGCAATGCAGCAATATGGGTAATTCACAATTTCTGATTCTGTAATTGCGAATTTGCAATTACAGATTTGGTAAACATGGAATCGGCAATGGTATTTGCGATTTTTACCGAATCGCAAATATTTACCGATCTCATTGCTGCATTCGGTTTTCCAACTCCATAATATCGATTCCTTATTTTTCGCTATTACGGAATCGCAAAAACATTTTTTGATGCATGTGGGCCTGCATGTACCCCAGGCCTATAAATTAAACACTACTATTTGGCCTGTAGCACTATTGTACCACCCTTGAAAGTAGCCTTAAAAAACGTGGCTCAGGACTGCCAGTACAGCCTGTAGTGCATTTCTAAACTTCCAGTAGGACCTGGCAAAATACATTTTTGCCATGCATAAACCTTCCTTTTAATACATATAGTTCACCCCTAAGGTAGGCCCTAAAGGCTCATAATGAAAGGTGCATTGGTACTGGTAGTTAAAACCTCCTAAATTCATTCTCACTTTTATAAGGCCTACCTTTCCCATAGAATAATATTGGGGGACCTTATTACACCTAATACGTTTTAACTTAAGTTTGGAAGCTGACAGGAATATAATATTTGTAGTACTCAAATGATTTGCAATTTAAAACCCTCATTATTGGTAACGTTGAATTTAAGTCACAATTCTGAAAACAGCACATTTTGGAAGTTGACCTTTTCTTACCCTAATCATTTGTGCCTTCTTACATTATCCTAGGTCACATGACCGGTACTAGCTTAGCTGTTTGACTTTGTGGATTCCTCCAAGAGAGTAAGAGAAAGGGGGATTAAATATTGGTATGATGGGTCATCCTGACAAGATTGTTGGGGTGCAGCTGTTCCCTGTCCCAATTACATTTTAAAGAGCTGTCTCAAGCACACACACAAAGGAACATGGCACTAGTCTTTGTCACCCTAGGCTACTTGGATCCTTGACCGTGGAGGGGAAGAACTTTCTAGAACTAGTGGTGGATGAAGAATAGGGAGTCCCCGACCTCAAAGGCTGGCATCAGGAATAAATATTGGCTCTTCATCACCCTTATGGACCTGTGGAAGACTCATGTCTACTCTTCTGCCCTGCGGCAGGTACGACTGCATAGCTGCAGGGAGGAAAACCAAACACAGGGGCATAGATTCAAGGAAGTTGTGTGCAGTTTTACAAACCACCCCCACCCCAATAAATCATTTTCTGATTAAAATTGCTTTCAGTTGGTTATAGTGAGATGTTTGTCAGATTTCTCCAGGAATCTTTACAGACAAACAAAAACACACACACTCTATCACTCTAAAGTTGTTAGAAATGGCGTTTCTGGTTGGCTAGGGTATGCATCTAAGCCCAGCAGAACCCACTACTCTAGTCAGGGTAAGTAAGTTAAACACCTAAAATAACCCCTGCTCACCCTCTTGGTAGCTTGTCACAGAGCAGTCAGATTTATCCCAGAGGGAATGTGTAATGTATTTGTACACACATGCACACGCTCACACACACACACACACACACACACACACACACACACACACACACAGCGAGTAATGCAGTGAAAACACTCCAAAAGGACTCCACACCAGTATACAAACATCACCAGTATTTATCTGAATAAAACATGAACAAAATAACAAAATCCAACATACACATAACAAGTTATCACGTTTTAAATCCCTTCTGACAGCTATCCAGCTCTTATTTCTGGTAGAATGTTCTCAACCCAGAAGTGTTCTGAGTTGATGGTGTCACAGTTCCAGTACTTATACCCATTTCAGTCTTTGAAGTAGGCAAACTTCAAAGGGAAGTCTTTGTAGTGCACAAGTCCCTGCCCTTCCTTGCCCTGGCCCCAGACACACAACAGGGGGCGGAGATAGATTTTTGTAAGGACAGGCACAGCCCTATTCAGGTGTCAGTGTCAACTCCTCCCATCACTCTAGCTCAGGAAGACCCATCAGCCTGGTGATGGGTCATCAGGATTTGCAGGGCACACCTCAGCTCAATCTGTGTGACTGTCTAGAGTGAATGCAAAAACAGCCCAAATATTATCCTGAGCCGGACGTGTATTCAGAGGCAGGCAGAGTCACAGAATGGTTAAAGTAAGAAAATTACACTCTCCAAAAGTGGCCTTTTTAGACCTGGAATCTAAAAACTAACCTCATCAAAAGATGTATTTTTAAATTGTGAGTCTAGAGACACCAAACTCCAAATTTCTATCAGCTCCCAATTGGCAGATACACTTACAAGGCAGCTCCAATGCTAACGTATGGGAGAGATAGGCTGTGCTGGAATTATAAAACGAAATTAACAGTATTTCACTACCAGGACATGCAAAACACACCAGTACATGTCCTACCTTTTAAATAGACTACACCCTGCCCATTGAGCTACCTGGGGCCTTCCTTAGAAGTGCCTTGCATGTAATAAAAGAGAAGGTTTGGGACTGGCAAGTGGGTGAACTTTCCAGGTCAAGATGGCAGTTTAAAATTACACACTCAGACACTGCAATGGCAGGCCTGAGACATGTTTGCATGGCTACTTATGTGGGCAGACCCAATCAATGCTGCAATCCCACTGTTAGAATTTGATTTACATGCCCTGGGCATACACAGTGCACTGTACTAGAGTGTTACTAGTAAATCAAATATGCCAATCATGGAGAAACTAATTACCATTACATTTTAGACAGGGAGTAGTTGCACTGTAGCACTGGTCAGCAGTGGTAAATTGCCCAGAGCCCTAACACCAGCAAGAATGAAATGCAGCACACAGTCAAAAACAGAACAGAGGCAAAAAGACAGGGGAAACCGCGCCAAAAGATGCCAGGTCCAACAAAAGTCTTAAGAAATAATAGTTACTTTACAAAATATTGTGATTTTTCTCTTAGTACTCCTACCAATCTACATTACTTTCCCTTTTCATTGCCCTGCAGGCTCCTCTCATGCACCACTTCATGTGGTATAATGCATTTTAACATTACATGCCAGCCTGATTTTTGGAAATCTGAAGCTACCCCCTCACCTCAATCTTATGGACCAAGCTACACCCCTGCCCAAACAGGAGGGTCACTAGCAGAAATTAAATTGAGGTGTTTGCCCTTAAAGTACGCAGGCAAAAGGCTGTCCCAGTGGTGCAATTGATGTCAGCTCCACCATTAGTAATACCATCTTCACATTGACTTTAAATGAGTTGGGTCAGTGTGGAGGTAGATGAACGAGAAATATGCCATTGCATAGCAGATGTGCACTCTTTAATTACCCTTTTAACGCTAAGGTGACTTTACTCAGCATGCATTACTGTAGCCATCAATATACAGTCTATGCCCAAGGCTATCAGTTCCAAAGCCTTGTGTCAAAAGCCTTCCTCTAGGGTTGCAATGTAGTCCCAATCAGTTTTGGGGCTCCTCTACACTTCAGGAGGCCATTCGTTCAGGCTAAGATCATTACATACTTCTCAAATGCTAGAATCTCAGAGGCCCCTTAACATTGTCCACAATGTCATTGACTTACATAAAAGAGTTTTCACTTTTCAGTTTTCATGGTGTTTTTCCATGATTCGCTCGCTTTGAAAGGCACTCATAGGGAGCGTTTCTCCTTAGGATTTAATGCATAGTTCCCAGAGTGAGATAATTTATTACTGATATTTTATTAAGAGTAGTGTCTCTACAACATACAACACTTTGTATCATTATTTTACTTGCCCCTTATGAGTCAAATTCCAATTACAGCAACAAATTATTGCATGCATGGCTTAAGCCTTTGCCAGTGCATAAGTTATAACAGTTTGGGAATTCACAGGCATTAAGATGAGACTTATCAGTAAACAATGCATGCCACAGTATGCAGGTGGAATTTAATGTTGTTCAAGAATATGGCCAAAATATACCCGTTATTCTACCCTATCTTTACAGGTAACCATGTTCTTACTAGGACAATTACTAATATTTTTATATTTTACATTTCAACAAAATATTCAATTAAATGTTCCCTTATAAATGAATTTTTAGTTCTCTCCTTTTGGTTACATATAGTTCACCTGACAACTCCAGAAAGCCAAGCAAAACAACTAAAGCTAAACTTTCATTTTATGGCTATATCTACAGAGCTCAATTGCCATTGAGAAGTTTTTCTTTTTAGTAGACACCAAAACATCCAATAAGATCTAGTTCTTCGGTACGCTCCTGATCATATGCCCATATTTTCACTTGTCTGTGAAATTCAAGATGTTCACAAATGCTCCTATAAAAGATGACGGCAAGTTCCAAAGATCGGCTGCTTGAACTGAGAATACTCTTTCACCTTTCATAACACTACAGAACTGTGATCTTGTGAGTAAGAGTTAGAATCAGTTGTAGTTCCGTTGGCACTGTGCTTTGTACCCCAAAGGGGGCACCCAGGTACATTAACTGGAGTGGTGGCACGCTACACTGTGTGGGAATGCATGGTTGAGAGTTTAGTTTTCTGAGATCCTCTGAGGGAAGCGTTTTGTTGTGGTTCATCGGTGACCCTAGGAGTTCTCTGGTGTGCAGTGCTTAGCAGTATAATGTGAGAGACAGGCACAGAGTATAATTATACTTTATTGCAGTTACAAATGTATTCTGCAGGCTCACATTAGCTGTGTGGTGATAACAGGGAACATTTATTTTTTGTGCTTTTCTTGGTATTCCATGTGAGATCAGTGCTGTATGCCATGGTGTGGGCTACCCATGCTCACAAATTAGGAGCAGAAATTTGTGAATACAACATTTTGGACCCTGAAGTTCAAAGGCCCAATAGGCAGAATTGGTAGCAAAAATGATTTACCTTTAATGTCTTTGGGCATAGACAGAAAATGCACAACCATCATCACAGCTCTAGACCCCCAAGGGTATTAGTGTGCTTTATCAGTTTCATTTTCATTTCATTCCATCATGTGGCATAATCAATTATGTTTTACTTTTGCTAAGAGGCATGTCGCTGTATATTGGCCTCTTTGTTCCTGATATAGGTTGTGAGGTTGCACAACTGCACCATAGGTGGTTGTCATAACTGAGACATCCAATTTCAAAGTGGAAATGGAAGAAAGAGGTGATCGCATTTTGACCACACACATATCTCAATATCTCCTGAAATGCCCACGGCACTCTTTTGAATGTCAACAATGAACAACTAGTGAGGAAAACACTTTATCTCAATGGCACTAACATAAATCAAACAGCCAAGGCTTTAATGAGATTAACAATTCCTATAGGTTTCCTGAATTAAGAATCGAGATTTTATTAAAGACTAGGAGGCTAGCATTATGCATAACTTTTATTTACAACCTCTGAGCAGCAAGACCATTAAAAGCTTGTCCAATAGAACTTTAAAACATCACAAACGTTTCCCAGAAAAGAAAGTGAAGAAAATTATGCTGGAAGTGAGGTCAATGTCAAGGAAAGACAAATAGAGGGGGCCTCTAGGATCCCCTCTATTTAGGATGAATCATCCATATGTCTTTTTTTCCTGCAATATTTACCTCTAGGCCCTCTCTTTGTGTCATCCAGACACAGAGAAAAACACTTCTTCATGAGCGACTCCTAAACAGCCTCAACCACCATCGTTCTCAACATTTCTTCTCTTTTCTCCTCCTCACTCTTATTTATATCCATTTTCTTTTTTTATGCCGCACAGTAGTAAAAATCTATTAATATCCTAAAATCTTTAAAAAAAAAAACTCTTAACCCTCAATTCTCTCTAATACCTTCCTTATCAAAATTACAGCAAGCGCTGAAGAGTCAAAACTATCTTTAAGCAATATACTCAAATATTGCTCCACTTCACAAAATATGCCTCCTCACATCAAAAACGCTTCATTGATGACCGCACCGAGCTAACGAGCGCGTTCCCAAGTGCTTTGTTACTATGGAAACAGCCTAGCAACCCTATCGCCTCTTGAAACAACCATAAACTCAAAAAAGATGCCTATCTACCACCGAAAATAGCCCCAATGCGATTCGACGTGAAGACTGCTCACGCTGATCTGCCCACAAACTGGGCTAGTTCCATGGGAAATAGAGCCTTAATCAAAAATGGACTAATTATTTTCACGTGTTAGATTCAAAGTTTGAAGTAATTTAAATATTCGGGGCTACAGCTGCCTACAATTAATATTTCTATCAACTTTGGGATATATTAATTTGGTGGTTTTGTTCATTTGGCATGTTATATAATTGAAATTAAAAGGTCTTATACTCACTTGTTCCTTCACTCAGAAATATGTCAGGTTTCAGGCATGCATACTGCAACGTGAAACTTACTCAAAAAGCTGATGGTGATGTAAGCTATAGAGACAAATCATAAAAAAGAGAAAATGGAACAATGTCAACTCTTCCCGATGTAGGCCATAGACATTTTTAGTGTTCATGCACAGTGGATGGGTGTCATAAACCATGGAGAAAGGTTGCTGTTAGAGATAAGTAATGAATTTAGGGAATATATAATGGGTTACCATTTATAATGAGTTAACTTCAACTAGAACAATGCCTCATTATAAAACAAAGTTTGCTATGTCATGTGGGGAACAGAGTGCTTTTCAATGGAAAATTATGAAGAGGAGCATCAGAATTTACTGTAGATAGAATACAGCTAAAAACGAATTTTAATATAATTCCAAAATTATTTTGTTTTATCCAAGCCAGTATTATATTCTGCCAAAATGTAATTTTCTTTATTCTTTTTATTTTCTTTATTGTTTTCTGAAAGTTTTTAAACTGTTACTACAATACAATGCAGAGTAGTTGATCTGTAAAATTAAGTACCCTGTTATGACCCTAAATATTGAATTGAGATTTCTGTGATTACTTAGGGGTCTATTAGGATGGCGATCAAAAAACCACCCCGACCGCCATGGTAGCGGAAATCACCCGCCCGCCGGTACCGTGGCAAAACCGGCGGTCCTATTAGGATCAACCGCCCCAAAAATCCGACCCCGGTGGAAAGTGGCAATGAAAAAATGCTCATAGTGGGCGGAGCTGGTGAAAAAACGTCCGCGACGGTCAGATTCGCAGCAGAAACACACAAAACTGCAACCAGGCCCGTGGAGTAACTGCCCGTGAAATTCGCTTCCCCCGATGTGACAGCGGTACGCTCTGCTGTTTCCGACCACCGCGGTCTCAAACAGTGATGAATGGGAGAGCAGGCGGAAGAGCTGAAGCATAGCCACCACTGCGGACGCTTTGTGACAAATATGGTGGTCGACCAAAAAAACTCACAACAAGGCCACCAAGTGATCACAGAAAACTAGCCCTGCCCCCAAAAATACCTAACACACCCCAATGACACACCCCCATGGCAAAAATACAAAATCAAAGCACAACCCACACAACACACCTGACAGCAATACCCCATTTTGACACACCCACATAGTTGAGTATAAAACCAGCCCCTTCCCTGACCACAATCCTTTGCAATACTCCAGAAGTGAAGGGCCAAACACCACAGCTGAAAGGAGAGACAAATCAACACACAATCACTACAAACACCACACACATCACCACCACTACCTCCACACCTGCACCTCCAACCCCTCTGCACATCACACACCATACACATCACCCCCACCACTTACACACCTTTACCTCTAACCCCTGTGCACATCACACACCATTGCACTGCAGAAAATGCCCAAATTCACAGAGAGTGAGTTGACAGTCATGGTAGATGAGATAATCAGAATAGAACCACAACTGTTTGGTAACCTGGTCCAACAGACACCATTAGCCACCAGAAATCAAATGTGGGTAAGGATAGTTGACAAGGTCATTGCAGTAGGGACCACCCCGCACAACAGACAGGAAATCATGAAGCGGTGGCTTGACCTGAAGAGTGTTGTCAAAAAGAAGAGGAACAAGAACCATGAGCTGGCTCAGAGGACTGGTGGTGGCCCTCCCATTGCACCCAAAACATTCACTGCATGGGAGGAGAAGGTGCTTGCCATACTGCATCCAGAGAGTCTCACAGGAATAGCCGGGGGAGTGCAGGCTGGTAAGTACCAACAAATGTATACCATTACACTGCTATGTACTGTCCAGCACAACTACAAAGCTACATCTCCGAGGCCCAAGTACATTCATATGCACCACAATAACCATCACATGTCCCACAGATGTAACATTCACTCCATCTGATTCACCCCAGAGGTAGCCAACATTTGCAGGGTTGAATGTGTCCAGGCAACCAGCACAACAACTCCCAACAGGCCCCCCGTCCCACCCCTGAGCAGGATGTAGCTCTCCCCACCACCCAGAAGCATGTGTCAGCCATTGTATGGTTCCCCCTCACCTAACAGATAGGTAGCCATCTTCCCAGGGAGGGCTGTATGGGTGTGGGAGGCCTGCACAACAACTCACACCAGGCCCCCTGTCCCACCCCTGAGCAGGATGTAGCTCTCCCCACCACCCAGAAGCATGTGTCAGCCATTGTATGGTTCCCCCTCACCTAACAGATAGGTAGCCATCTTCCCAGGGAGGGCTGTATGGGTGTGGGAGGCCTGCACAACAACTCACACCAGGCCCCCTGTCCCACCCCTGAGCAGGATGGAGCACTCAACCTCACAGAAGCATGTGTCGGCCATTGTATGGTTTACCCTTACCTAACAGATAGGTAGCCATTTTCCAAGGTTGTTCTGTTTGTGGTAGGGAAGCCTGCACAACTACTCCCACCATGCCCCCTTGTTCCCCAGCTCATCAAGATGGAGCACCATCCCACCCAGATGTATGTGTTAGCCATTGCATTGTACACTTCAAACTAACAGGTAGGTAGCCATCTTCCCAGGGAGGGCAGTTTGGGGGTGGAAGGCCTGCACTGCATCTCCCACCAGGCCACCCTGTCCCACACCTGAGAAAGATGGAGTACTCCACACCCACCCAGAAGCATGTGGCAGCCATTGTATTACAACAACCAAACTTACAGGTAGGTAGCCATCTTCACAGGAAGGGGTGTTTGGGGGTTGGAGGCCTGCACCACAAATCCCAACAGTCAACCCTGTCACACCCCTGAGCAGGATGTGGCACTCACCCCTACCATAAAGCATGTGGAAGCAATCATAATACACCAACCAAACTTACAGGTAGGCAGCCAGTTACCAAGGTTGTTCTGTTTGTGGGTGGGTGGCCTGCACTACTATTACCACCATGCCCCCTTGTACCACAAATCATCAAGATGGAGCACTAACCCAAACCAGATGCATATGTCAGCCATTGCATTGTCCACTTCAAACTAACTGGTAGGTAGCCATCTTATGCTCTCTTGTCTCACCCCTGAGCAGGATGGAGCCCTCCACCACACACACACGGATCTATCACAAATTTCACCCAATTGAGAAAACAGAACAGGTAAGTAGACAGTACATGCACCCAGCCATTCCTCTCAAAAAGCATGGTGACATATGACAATCCCAGCCCTCTCATCACACAAAAATACACACAGACCCTATTGCCACTTACAGTGTGCAGACAGGTAAGTGAATGTAACTGTTACAGCAACCAAAGTGTGACACACCAATTCACACATTGAAGAAAGTCTGTGCAAAATCATGCACAACACTGAATGTCATGTGTAAATGCCATGGGGCCAGAGCAGCAAGGACCATATGAAAAAAAAGCAAGCATGGTCGGTAGTACAAATTGAGATTTGCACATGACATGACAAAGGTATGCATGAGATAACAATGGCCAGGTCATGCTCAGATGTTACGTCTGCCAGGCAGAGTAATCAACAAAGACGCTTCACATAAATACGATGTTGCGCTAGTCGTCTGATGGCAACATGTCCTTGTAATCACAAAATATGCACGTGGAGCATGGTATGTATTGACACGTCACACCATGGACAAGTAAAGCATGTACCTCAACATCAGGTGAGGATGCACAGTAGTGATAACTAGTCAACTGTGTGGTGTATGAACAGTGAATAAGATACATCTAACACCAAGCCTGAGGGGTGCACTTCAAAGACCATTTCCAATCTGTTCCACAGGTGACCAAGAACTGACTGCAGAGGACAACAACAGCAACCAACAGAGCCAGTCCCCCCCCCCCTGGAACATGGACTCTCGGATGTTGACTCCCAGGATTCTGAAGACGAGGATCTCGAAGCCGGCCCATCTGGTGTACCAGGGTGCAACAGGTCCCAAAACCCCATCGTCCCCCCACCACATCTGCAGCAATACCAACTTATCCGCAGACCCCTGCTGTAATGGCCTGTGGGTCCTCCACCACCACCAGTGCTGCCTGCAACACTCTCCATGTCCCAGAGGATTACCACCCCACACCAACAACTTAGGAGGGCAGGAAGAGGATGCGGGTGCCTACAGTGGTGAGGCAACAGGTCCGTGTCAGCAGGGCAGGTGGGAGGGCAAGGGTCAGTCACAGACAAACAGACATGAACAGGCCCAGGGACAAATGGACCAGGCTGAGGAAGATTCACCCGAGTTCCTCCTGCTGATGAGGTCCATGGACACCCGCATGGGCCAAATTGTGGACCTCTTGTGCCAGCTAGTGGCGGTACTGAGGGACAGGCCTGCACCACAACCAACAACTCCACCTCCCTCTGGTGGGCCGCAGGATGACAGTTCATTATCCTCCCCTGCGGCCACAGAGAGGGGTGAGTCCTCAGACCCCACTGGCCCTTCAGCAGAGGCCCCCCTGCCAAATGATGAAGGGGCCGTCTCAAGAAATCCTAGGGAGGAGCACGTGGCAAAGCACCTGCCAGTCACAGGGCCAGCCATGATGGCAACACTCTTCAATACTGCATTGACTGATTTGGACTGTCCTTCCCCACACTGCCTTGTGAATGGCATCTGTCTGTTGGACTGGGTCACCACATCAATTTGGTGACTACTCGAGTGTCTCATGTACCATAACTGTCAACCCACTGCTTCACTAATCACCTTATTGTAGATATTCACCCCCTCACATGTCACTATTGTAAATAAACAGTCCTTACACACACGTCGTTGTGTCTTCTCTGTGTTAATTCCAGGATGTGCAGTCCTCACCATGATTACAATGTACCTGGAGTATGGAATGTATGTAGGCAAGGAGAGGCTGAAGGGACCTAGGAAAAAACAACAGAACAATATTCACTAGTCAGGGGTTGGCATCACAGCCATCACACAAAACTTGACATCCAGCTACTCCAATATGCACACATTACATTGAGCAACAGTGCCGATATAAACATCCTGTAGATGTGCCAAACCACCCTGTCCCAGAAACATTGTCAGCCACCACTGAGTCAACAACCGGCTGCAGTCATTAAGCTCACATACACCTTGCCAACAACAGCGACATCATCAGACAATGGGTCTGTTGTACATTGTCACTCATCTTCAAGTGAAGTAGCGGTTGATGAGCTGTTGACGCAGGCCGACACATTCCTCCTCTCCACTATCCTCGTCACTAGACATGTGTTGGTTTGCAGGCGGGGGCCTTGGCTGCTCATCAGCATCCAGGAGCAGGGGGATTTCCTTGCACAAGGCCAGGTTGTGGAGCATGCAGCATGCAACTACAATCTGACACACCTTCTTGGGCGAATACATCAATGCACCTCCGATCTTGTCCAGACAACGGACACATGACTTCAGGAGACCCAAAGTACGCTCCACCACACGACGTGTCCTGCCATGGGCATCATTGTAGCGGACTTCAGCTGGTGTCCTGGGATTCCGTAGTGGGCTCAGCAACCAAGGACGGTTGGGATATGCTGAATCACCTAGGTGTGAGAAACACAGAGAAACCTTGAAAAGTAACTGTGGCAGAGGACAGCATGTCACACACACAGCATGCTACTAGACTCTTCGTACTCACCCACAATCCATGCATGCTCCAGAAGTAGATTATCCATCAGTCGTGGCACGCATGATGTACGAGTCGTGTGCCGAGCCTGGGAATTTGGCACTGACGTGTGAGATGATCATATCTGCATGGCACACCACTTGCACATTGATGGAATGGAATTGTTTCCTGTTCCTATAGATATGCTCACATGCCTGTGGTGGAACCAGGTCAACATGTGTGCAGTCAATGGCACCAACAACATTGGGGATGTGCCCAAGTGCATAAAAAATCTCCCTTCACAGCCGCCAATTCATGCCTCCTGGGAAAATGGATATATCTGTCCTTGTAGATCATAATAGCGGATAGGACATCACGTAGTACCATGCTGAACATAGGTTGCGACATCCCACCTGCGTTGGACACCGTGTACTGGAAAGACTAGGAAGCAAAGAATGCAGGGCTGCCATCACCTTAGACGTTGGAGTGAAAGCTCCCGGATATGTCCTGCGAGGCTGCAGGTGGGGCTCCAACATAACACATAGGTCTTTGAGGGTGTCTCGATCCCGACGGAATTCTGTATGACCTCCTCATCATCCATTTGGTTTCCTCCTAGGTGAGATGAAAGAGGACACATGTCAATGCAATCCAGCAGGAGATGTGTCCGACATCTTACGTTTTGACTGACACAACGGAAACAATGACTAGCATCACAGTCAAGCTTACAGCACAACTCACTTGTAGGGACACCTTCAGCTACACCATCCGTACACCTGTCCACTTTACACACAGCTAGCATCTCACAAACAATATCCGACTTTGTGAATGCCCAAAGGGATATGGCCACATCTTGCATGGGCAGCCCGGAGAGTAGTATCAACAGCATATGTGTTTAGCTGCCACACTACTGTCTCCTACCATAGCTACTGTACCTGCCACACATTCTTGCGTAAGTCACACAGGGCACACATCAACCACACAATGACCCAAGACTGTGCGTTTATTGTCAAGTATGTGCATGAGCCATGAAAAGTAGACAGTCAAATCTCCAGAATGTGTAGTAAGACATTCATCACTGTGAGTTGCTCAGCCCTTTAACACGTTGATATGTGCACCCATTGGAGAGTCCATCACAACACTGTTCTGTGTACATGCCCAGCTAAGTTACAAGTGACATGTGAGTGAGTACATGCCAATGTTTCTAATCATATACAACAGCATCACATGTGTAGTCAGCAGTGGGGTAAAGGTTCAGATTGCCATTGAGTGCACAATCTTGTGCCATGAATCATGTGTCTACTGTGCACTGTTGAGAAATGGCCTCTGGCCATTCACACTGCATGATGTGTCCATAGGTGCTGTCAAGGTGATCTGATACCCAAAGCACGGTCATTCTAGCAATGCATGGCACACATATCGTGCGGTAGCTACCGCCTGGCCCCTGCGATGTGTCACTGCCAAGGACCATGCCCTTACAGCCAATGGGAACCGCAATCGTGGTAGCCTAATGCAATTTTGAAAATCGCAGTATGCGTGCTCCGCCACCGCGGGGCCGGTCATTGGATGCAATTGAAAGATGCAGCACCGTGGTAGTGCCCGCCTGACCCCTGCGGTGTGTCACCGCCATGGAACATGCCCTTACAGCCAATGGGAACCGCAATCACGGTAGCCTAATGCAATTTTGGAAATCGCGGTAGGTGTGTGTTAACCTTCACTCACCTGAAAAGCAGGACGTTCACCTTGAGAGACGTGAAGCTTGTTCTCGACTTCCCCCAAGAGCTTCCCCTTGGCGCAACTGATTATCTGACACAGTTTACTCAATGGAAACTCTTAAGGGAAGGGGGAAGAGGGACAAAATAATAAACAGAGAAAACACTGCCATTCTCTCCTGGCTTCAATTTTCCTATCTGCTTTCTTCAGGAAAAGATTTCTAATAATAAACAAACAATAAAGACAAATATTAACATAAAATAAAAAAAAGGCGACAATAAATATGCCAACTGAATTGAATCAAAAAACTATATACCTTAGGAACATTCAGGTAATTGCAGAGACCTGATTATTGCTTATAAATGGTATTTCTGCAGAAATAAAGAAACAGCTGCTTAGTTGTTTGCTGTTGAGTCTGTATTGCCACACTGCTATTATTTAATCTGTCCTTTTTCTTTAATTGCGTGCCACTTACAATGAATGTGCCAGAAGGTGTGCATAAAAACGTTCTGCTAATGGAGATAATGTCTTTCCTTCTTTTTAGAAGCTTGACTGCAGAGATGACGAAGCAAGAGTGAAGATTTTCACAAAATTCAGATAAGCACAAAGTTTTTATACTCAAAATCCTTGTCTGATAATTAAACAAATTGTTCTGCAATTCTGCGCTGATAACTTGATCTAAGTTCTGAATTATGTCAGGGACTTACTGTTTAGTCTCTCGAATCTTGCCGATTACTCATGATTCTTTAAAAGGCTTCTTGTTTCCTTTTTCAGCATGGGAAGGTTTTTCTCGCCGCTCCGGAAGAAGCTTGCTTGGTTTCCAGGACTACGGGGAAGATTGTGAAGAGCGGACCGGAAGCGGGAGCTGGATCGGGAAGAAGACGGATTCCTGCCTTCAGGTAAGAGTTGGTTGCAACGAGCGCAAGCGCTAATGAAAGGGAGCCTGGGGTTTAAATAGACGCGTCTACAGGGTGGGGTCGGCACAGGGGAAAGACCGGAGTCACACGTGCCAGCATTATTAATCTCGTCTGTTCATGAACGTGAGCTGCAACTGCCGGTAATTCTAAAACGTGATGTTCACGTGCAGCATGAACAGAGCGAGCGAATCCCAACTACAATGCCAATGAGCCTAAAGAAAACACGTGTTAAGTACAGAATGTTGAATCATAACGAGTCCCAAATACAAACAAGCATTGGTTAACACAAATACAAACAAGCATTGTTTGACACTTTGGGAAAAGAATATACAGAACCAATATTTTGTACAAAGAACAAACATTACTTTAAAGTTCTTCCAAATGAGTCTGAGCATGTTTCAGTTTCTGAACATGAATGTTACTACACATTGTAACAGTCGCTCCCCTCAAAGGCCGCCCCACTGGACGAGGCTTGAGGGGGAATCGTAGGTAAAATTGTCTCAATAGTCTTGGAGCATGAACAAATGACGCAGGTTCCCATGAGTTTTCAGTTGCGTCAAAACCTTTCCATGCAACCAAATAATACAGTTTACCTGGCATTCTTTTGGCATCCAGAATCTTTTGCACTTCATATTCCAAATGTCCATCAAAATGAATGGGTGGGGGAGGAGGTTCAGGCCTCGTGTGTGGATCATAGGGTTTTAATAAAGATACATGGAAGGCAGGATGCACAGGATATTCTGGAGGCAAGTCCAACTTAACAGTTACAGGATTAATTACCTTATTAACAATAAACGGTCCAATGTACTTTGGTAACAATTTTCTTGCTCCTGTTAATTTTAAGTTTTTGGTTGAAAGCCAAACTTTATCTCCCACTTGATATTGTGGAGCATCCAATCTATGTTTATCTACTTGTCTTTTCATGGAGTCTTTATACTTGTTTAAATGTTTTTTAGCCTTTTCTTGTATGTTTAGTAATGTAGAAAGTCTCTCCGTAACTCCTGGAGTTAAACAGGGAGTTACTGACATGGGTAATGCTTGTGGATGATACCCTTGCAAAAAGTAAAACGGAGTACACTTTGTTGCAGAATGCATTTATTATTATAAATAAATTCTGCAATTGGTAATACCTTATCCCAATCAGTTGTAAATTCTGCCATTAAACAACGTAGAGTTTGTAATAACGTTTGATTAACTCTTTCTGTCTGGCCATCAGTTTCTGGATGAAAGGCGGTGGAAAGAGCTATTTCCATTTTTAGACTTTTTCCCAAATTTGTCTAAAATTTCGAGGTAAATTGACTCCCCCTGTCCGAAAGGATTTTAATGGGCAAACCATGTAACCTCACAATTTCTTTAATAAAAATATCTGTCAGTTCTGCAGCGGTAGGGAGTTTTACCAAAGGAATGAAGTGTGCCATTTTTGACAAATAATCTACCACAACTAAAATAGTTGTGTAAGTGTTTGCTTTGGGTAGATTAACTATGAAATCCAAACTAATGGTGTGCCAAGGACTCGGAGGAGTAGGCAAAGGTTGTAATAACCCCATTGGAGCCTTGTGTACAGATTTATTTCTTGCACAAATTGGGTAGGACTTGACATACTCCTTAATGTCTGCAATCATGGAAGGCCACCAGAAATGTTTTTTACAATTTTCCAGTGTTTTTTGTGAACCTGGATGACCTGCTAAAATCGAATCATGATGCCATGTCAAGAGTTTGTCTTGTAAACACTTAGTTGGAACATATAACAAAGAGTTATGGTATAATAAACCATCTTATATGATATTGTGGGGATCTTTTAACCATTCTTGTGTCTTTATTTTTAAATGTTCATCCCTGACTTGGCTTAAAAAGCTTTGTTGTAGAATTGGTGCCGCTATTTTTTGCGGAGGAATTATGGGCGGATCTGTTTCTTTCTTTAAATCTGTAGTGTGTCCATATCTAGATAAAACATCTGACTGAATTTGTTGTGCCCCAGGTCGATAAGTTATAACAAAATCAAAGGCACTAAAAAAATTTAACCACCGCATCTGTCTAGGTGTTAAAGCTCTTACAGAACTAAAAAACTGCAAATTTTTGTGATCACTAAAGATAGTGACGGGAAATTTTGTGCCCATTAAATGATGTCTCCATTCAGTAAAGGCTAATTTTATGGCCAAGAGCTCCCTCTCTGCCACAGTATAATTTTGCTCCGCTGGTAACAGTTTTTTAGAGTAAAAGGCCACGGGGTGTAATTGCCCATCCTGAATATCTCTTTGAGAAAGCACAGCACCCACCGCCACCTGTGAAGCGTCTGCCTCTACAAAGAACTGAAGGTCTGGGTGTTTTAACAAAGGTGCCGAGGTGAACTTTTCCTTAAGAGTCTCAAAGGCTTGAGCAGTTTGTCCTGACCAAATGAACTTCTGTCCCTTATGTAGCAATTTAGTTAAAGGTACCACAGTTTCAGCAAAATGAGGAATAAAACGCCTATAAAAATTGGCAAAACCCAAAACCTTTTGTACTTCCTTAACAGTGGTGGGCTCTGGCCAATTCTTTATGGCTTGTACCTTTTTAACATCCATCATTATTCCTGTTGGAGATAAACAATACCCCAGGAAATCTACAGTGTTAGTGTTGAAAATACATTTTTCAAGCTTGGCGAACAGATGATTTGTCATTAACTTTTGTAACACTGCTCTCACTTGCTGTACATGTTCTTCCTTGGTTTTAGAATAGATTAGTATATCATCAATATATACGATTACACATACATCCAGAAATTCATGCAACACCTCATTGAAAAATAATTGAAATGCTGCAGGCGCATTACATAAACCAAACGGCATCACTGTATATTCAAACAAACCAAACTTGGTCTTAAAAGCTGTTTTCCATTCATCATTCTCTTTTACTCTTACAAGATGGTATGCACCTCTTAAGTCGAGCTTTGTATAAATAGTGGAATGCCGTAACTGGTCTAAAAGAACAGGTATCAGAGGCAATGCGTATTTATTTTTAATAGTAGCCTTATTTAAACCGCGGTAGTCTATGCAAGCACGAAGACTGCCGTCTGGTTTAGGAATGAAAAATAAAGGCGAGGATACTGGGGAGGTAGAATGCCTTATAAATCCTGACGCCAATAAATCATCAAGGTATGTTCTTAAATACTTTGTTTCTTCCTCCGTGAGAGCATACACTCTAGTATTAGGCAAAGTAGCTCCAGGAATTAAATCAATACGACAATCGTATGACCTGTGTGGTGGTAAAGAGCTAGCTTTAACAGGGTCAAAAACATCTTTAAACTCTTGATACTCAAGAGGTAGACCAGTCAACTGCGTGTGTGTAGTCGCGCAGTGTAGAATTGTCATGGATTCATCGAGAGCTTCTTGATAACATGATTCTCGACAAAACGTGGAATCTAGAGTTACTGTTCTTAGAGTCCAGTTAATCCTAGGATTATGCTGAGTTAACCATGGTACTCCTAAAATTAACCCAAATGTAGGTGTGTTAATTAAATCAAAGCCGATCTTTTCAGTATGACCATTCTGACATACCATCACCAGTGGAGTAGTTTTCTCGGTTATCATTCCTGAGGATAAGGCTGTTCCATCAACAGCACAAACTGACTCAGGTTGAGTCTTCCACTCAGTAGGTATCTCCAACTGCTCTGCCATGTTAATGTCCATAAAATTCCCTGTAGCTGCACAGTCTAATAAGACTGGAACAGAGTGTCGCACATGGGCACTAACAATAAGGACTACCTGTATTACAAAATGTCTAGGTATTCTTGGTACCATATTAGTGGAAACATTGGAGGCCAATAAACATTCCTCACTCGAACAAGAGACCTCCCTTCTTGACAAGTTTCTTAGTTTTCCTGTTCTGTAGGATTTGAGATTACTGAATTAATTTTCTTTTCCCCTTTAGGTTTAATAGGACACTCTTTGGCATAATGCCCAGATTTAGCGCAATATAAACAGAGGTTTAATTTTCTTCTTCTATCCTTTTCCTCTGTTGATAAAGGACCCCTGACTGTCCCTATCTGCATAGGTTCAGATTCAGAGAATTTAGCATCAGTTTACTTCCTATCATTTTTGGACACGGCAAACCTTGGTTCAAATTTTTGATCACCTTTTCGTTCTCCTATTCGGTGATCTAATTTTACAACTAGGTCTACAAATTCAGAATATTCCTCTGGAAGATCCACAATATGAGCCAGGGCATCTTTCAAGTCATCACGTAACCCTCTATAAAACAAGGAGGTACGTTTCTCCTCTGGCCACTGAGTTTCAGTCAGAAGTCTATTAAACATGGTTACATAAGTTAGCAAATCCTGTTTGCCTTGTTTTAGATTTAGTAACTCATTGTCACTAGCCTGCAAATAGGTGTGTTTTGCAAACAATTTAGTCATGGTATTTTTAAACATGGGCCAGTTGTGTAAAATGGGATCGTCTCTATCGATATAGGGTATAGACCAGTTTGCAGCCATGCCTCCCAAATAAGAAAGCACAAAAGCTACCTTGGTGGCATCATTAGGAATAGGAAACAATTGTGGTTTACATATAAAATGTAACTGACATTGACTAAGAAATACATTATACTTATTTGAATCACCCAAAAAGCGTTCAGGGGCTGCCAAAGGAACCACATTAGGAACTGCTACCGTTACTTGCATTGGTGCTGAGTTTGAATCCGAACTCATAACTACTTTAGAGGCCTTAGACCTAGCACCAAAATCAGAGGAATCAGCATGTTGTGAAAACACAGGATCTCCCCATAAAGAGTCTCTTGGTTTATAGCGAAGGACTTCTTGTCTTAACACAGAGTTCTCATGTTTCAATGAATCAATTTCTACTTGCATCTTTTGCAGCATCTCGGAAACGGACTGATTCCTAAAAACATCGTCTGCAAGTGCCTGAGCCATAGCTTGGCCATCGATTATTTCGGAATCAGAATCCATATCTCTCAAGGTGAATTAAAATGTTGTGAAGGCTTGCGCTTCTGTTAACCTTCACTCACCTGAAAAGCAGGACGTTCACCTTGAGAGACGTGAAGCTTGTTCTCGTCTTCCCCCAAGAGCTTCCCCTGGGCGCAACTGATTATCTGACACAGTTTACTCAATGGAAACTCTTAAGGGAAGGGGGAAGAGGGACAAAATAATAAACAGAGAAAACACTGCCATTCTCTCCTGGCTTCAATTTTCCTATCTGCTTTCTACAGGAAAAGATTTCTAATAATAAACAAACAATAAAGACAAATATTAACATAAAATAAAAAAAAGGCGACAATAAATATGCCAACTGAATTGAATCACAAACTATATACCTTAGGAACATTCAGGTAATTGCAGAGACCTGATTATTGCTTATAAATGGTGTTTCTGCAGAAATAAAGAAACAGCTGCTTAGTTGTTTGCTGTTGTGTCTGTATTGCCACACTGCCACACTGCTATTATTTAATCTGTCCTTTTTCTTTAATTGCGTGCCACTTACAATGAATGTGCCAGAAGGTGTTCATAAAAACGTTCTGCTAATGGAGATAATGTCTTTCCTTCTTTTTAGAAGCTTGACTGCAGAGATGACGAAGCAAGAGTGAAGATTTTCACAAAATTCAGATAAGCACAAAGTTTTTATACTCAAAATCCTTGTCTGATAATTAAACAAATTGTTCTGCAATTCTGCGCTGATAACTTGATCTAAGTTCTGAATTATGTCAGGGACTTACTGTTTAGTCTCTCGAATCTTGCCGATTACTCACGATTTCTTGTTTCCTTTTTCAGCATGGGAAGGTTTTTCTCGCCGCTCCGGAAGAAGCTTGCTTGGTTTCCAGGACTACGGGGAAGATTGTGAAGAGCGGACCGGAAGCGGGAGCTGGATCGGGAAGAAGACGGATTCCTGCCTTCAGGTAAGAGTTGGTTGCAACGAGCGCAAGCGCTAATGAAAGGGAGCCTGGGGTTTAAATAGACGCGTCTACAGGGTGGGGTTGGCACAGGGGGAAGACCGGAGTCACACGTGCCAGCATTATTAATCTCGTCTGTTCATGAACGTGAGCTGCAACTGCCGGTAATTCTAAAACGTGATGTTCACGTGCAGCATGAACAGAGCGAGCGAATCCCAACTACAATGCCAATGAGCCTAAAGAAAACACGTGTTAAGTACAGAATGTTGAATCATAACGAGTCCCAAATACAAACAAGCATTGGTTAACACTAATACAAACAAGCATTGTTTGACACTTTGGGAAAAGAATATACAGAACCAATATTTTGTACAAAGAACAAACATTACTTTAAAGTTCTTCCAAATGAGTCTGAGCATGTTTCAGTTTCTGAACATGAATGTTACTACACTTTGTAACAGTGTGCTCTGCCACCGCGGGCCGGTCATTGGATGCAATTGAAATATGCACCACCGCGGTAGCGCTCGACTGGCCCCTGCGGTGTGTCACCGCCATGGACCATGCCCTTACAGCCAATGGGAACCGCAATCACGGTAGCCTAATGCAATTTTGAAAATCGCGGTAGGTGTGCTCTGCCATTGCGGAAGCGGTCATTAGATGCATTTGAAAAAGGCTGAACTGGAACACCAATTGCAGCAGCTTAGAACCACTGAAACTATCCCAGGGGGCTATATATGTGTGGGGGAGAGCCTCACATTTCCACAGCTCACAGAGCCTGCTGCCTGTCATCCCTCACCACCAACTGCTGCTGCTGCTTTCTCCAGGGCCTGCTGCCTGCCACCCCTCAACACCAACTGCTGCTGCTGCTGTTCACAGGGCCTGCTGCCTGCCACCCCTCAACACCAACTGCTGCTGCTGTCTCTAGGGCCTGCTGCCTGCCACCCTTCAACACCAACTGCTGCTGCTGCTGTTTCCAGGGCCGGCTGCCTGCCACCCTTCAACACCAACTGCCGCTGCTGCTGTCTACTGGCCACAGTGATGGCAAGGACTGAGAAGATCCGGGCCAGTCCCTTCACCACCAATGAGCTGGAGGTCCTGGTGGACGAGGTGCTCACACAGTATCCAAGGCTATATGGTGCTCGAAATGTCGTGGTAAGTCTTTCAGAGTGGGAGTGAGAGTACAGGGCAGCACACATGTAGTTGATCTGCTGCAGTATGTGCCTGAGAGTGTGGGGTTGTGTCATGCACTGCCTAGCATGCTGTCTCCAGGGGTAAGGGGTGTCTAGCCTATTTCACATGTTTCCCTGCCTGCACATCAAGATCAGCGGGACATGTATTGTCCTGTCAGCCATACAGTGACTCAGCAAGTTGGTAATGCAGGAGTCAGGACAGTAATTGTTAGTGTGAATGGCTGCGTGGGTCCCTGGTGTCCTTCACAGGCTCATCTGTGGTCTTAGCAATGTTTTTCATCCAGAGGGTAGTGCTGGAATTGTGTCTGACTCAAAAGTTGCATCATCTCCAGTTCTGCACTATGCTCAGGACTTCAATTCCCGAGGGTAACACTCTGACACAGCAGATTGTTGTACTATTGTGCACAGCCCCTTCCATTTCCACCAGCATGTGTACAGTCTTGCATGTGTAGGCACTGTTTATGCTCTCAAATTGTCCCTTCATGTGACATTTCTAATGCACCACGATGGACCTCAGCGTGACCCCACCTGGCCTGCACAGTCACTGCCCAATCTGATAAGGACACATCACTGAATGTACAGTGTTACATGTGTGTTTTTTTGCTGGACTCTCCATCAAGGAGCCATTTCAGCCCTGTAGATTGCACATGACAGGCCTTGTGAGAAGGGCGTGGTTTTATGAGATCATGCCCCTCAATGTGACCTCCATGACACAGTGAGCCAATCACAGTGCAAGGACATTGAGGGCTGCACAGTGTTGGACACAGTGAGTATCCCCCTGAACATATATTGAAATGTAATGTATGTCTTGCTCACCCTCAAAATGGACAGTAGATGTGGTCAGCCTACACATGGCTTTCTGTGCTGGCATTCTGCATGTGTATGAGATGGGCAGGTACTGTGTCCCCCCTTATACCTGCATGCATTTTTGTGTGATTCTCCCATGCTGATGTACCATGTGAGATGCATTATTGTCTATGCTAGACATATCTGTGAAGTTGGGATGAGTTAATATCATGCTCCTGTACTGTGAGATATTGGTACATAACACTGTGTCACTGATTTTTCCCCCTCTTGTCTCCCATGCCTGCAGCTCAAAGTCCACCAGCGTAAGGCCGTGCGGAGGGTCATTGCATGCAAGGTGCGGGCTCTGGGTGTCTCCAGCCGATGGCGCACACACTGTCACAAGAGGTAGGAAGACATCTCCTGGCTGAGCAAGAACATGGCAGAGATCACGCTGGGGCTGCTCTCTCGGACTGGCAGGTCGGCCTGCAGGAGCATGACACACTAGTGGCCCACATCTTAGCTGTGACAAAGCCTGAGCTAGATGCACGTTTGAAGGAGCATCAGCAGCAGGCTGGGGGTGAGTATTCTGGGAAGGGTGACTTTGGCTTTGAGTGGCTGCATGTGTTCACAGCCTGGGCCAGCGTTGGGCTCTGTGATGTTGGTAGTGTGATGCGTGGCTTGTAATTGGCCTCTGTGTTGTGTGCAGCTGTCATGCATTTGTCCTACCTGTACTTTCTCATGTCATTGGAGTAATGGGCCTTGACATTGCATTCTGAGTCGTTGTCTTCTGGCATCGTCTGCATTGGGGTAGTCAGGGACATCCCATGGAAGGGAACGGCAGTGTGCATCATCTGAGTGTGCTTTCATCAATGTGTGCATTGCCTGAGCTCAGAAATGTGAGGACTAGACATCTGACACCAATGTGCAACAGTAGTTGTGCCCCATAGTACGACATGGTGGATGGCATGAGCTCATGGACATTGTGGACTGTTATGTTGTAGTCTTTATCTGTGTTGTCCCCTTCTGCTCCTTCCAGATGTGACAGTGGCAACATGTTGTGGGGTACATCTTTGCCCACATCAGGGCCCTAGGTGTGCTCAGAGGTATTTGTGTATCTGGTTAAACGGAGCCACCCGCAAGCTATTTGGCTGTGTGGTCATCAGATGGCTCACTTATGCCCCGTTTGCTTGATAACGCGCAAAATTCAAATTCAGAATTGGGGTTGAACAATGTTACTGCACAGGGTGGTGTGCAGCACGGCGACATCATCATCTTTTTAATGCTTTGCTTTCATATGATGGTTGTGTTGATGCCAATGAACTCACCCTGCATCTCTCTCTCTCATGCAGCATCTACCGTGGGCACGGAAGGACGGGACGGACACCAGTGGTGAGGCATCAAGCACAACTGCTGCACACGAGCACAGTAACACTGATGTGACCAGCGCCTTGGAGAGGGACAGGAGTCTGCTTGAGGAATCACAGCCAGAGACACCAACTTCTACATCATCTGACACCAGCGGTGACATATCTATGTTGGCGGGCACAGGGAGTGGGAACTCTGCCTCCTCTTCCACCACACAGCGTCAAGCGTCCGGCGCCCACCCTCCCACCTACTTCCACTTGTGCTGGTCATGTTCGCACCAGTAAGAAAGTAAGAGTGTCTTTCACCCCAGGCACTGCTGCCCCTGCCCCTGTCTCCCCTGCTGCCCTCAGTGTTGAGTCTTTGGACCTTTTGCGCCAGCTGGGTGTGGCCAGACAACTCTCATCAACGCCTTCCTAGACCACGACAAAAAATTGGCACAGGTCATTGCTTTCATGGAGGGCATTCATTCAGACATGGTGGGCTACACCGGACTGTCCAATCTTTGTCCTCCGTAGTGATGGCAGCCATTCAGCTGGCACAGTCACAGAGTCCAGCTCAAGTCCCTTTGGCCACCCCCGTGCCAGTGGATACATCTGATGATAGTGACCACACACCACAGACCTCAAGGGCAAGATACAGCACATACAGCACACAGCAGCAGCAGCCCAAGCGGTCCAGGGCGCAGACACCATCCCCACATAAAATTAAAGCCACCCCAGAGCGCAAAGACAAAAGCCCGTCAGGCAATACGAAGGGCCATGAAGCCAAGAAGTAGGCATCAGGCTCACATGCGTCAGAGGCATCCGCAGCCAAGGACTCTCCTGTCCCAAAAGCGTCTCATAAAGACAAGCAGACAGTTTCCGTGCCCGCTGAGAAGCTGGTGCCTGCTAAGAGTACACATAAGAAGAGCGCCAAGGCAGATTCACCCACAACCTCAACTACCATCCAGAGCTCTATGAAGCAGGGGAAGGAGGGCACTGTAGGGGGGACACCTCATAAACAAGGGATGGAGGGGCAACGGCAAGGCCAGGCCAGGTGTACCGCTGGATCCAGCATGTCCCCAGAGGGAGGGCCACCGTCTGCACCTGATGCAGTATTGGTGGTGAGTGTGCCTGTTGTGACCACTTGCCACTAATCCAGAGGAGCCATTTCAAATCCCCAACAAGTAGAAAGGCACCCCTCCACAATCTTCCACCCACACAACACCACCTGCTCCAAGCAGCCCTCCGGCTTCTCAAGCCACTGATGCTTCAACCTCATCTGGGCCTCTCTCTCTCCCCGGTCCAGTCCTCCAACTGTCCCCGACACACAGCCACCTCCCAGTCCGACTGACAGCCAAGTCTGAGTGGAAGTCCCCTTCACACACCTGTCTCTCCCACAGCGGTGCCTGTACTGCCCATTGTTAACCCCCTGACTGTGTTGCTAACCATGGCAGGGTACAGTCACAGACATTCCCTGTGCAGCTTCTTATGTACTTACTCTGCACCTTGGACTGGCCACTGGGCTTGATGTTCACTGCTGTTTGCCCCTTGCCTGTGCAGGATCTCATGTACTCACTCTGTAGCTCGGACTGGCCACTGGCCTTATTGTTCACTGCTGTTTGCCCCTTGTCTGTGCAGCTTCTCATGTACCTACTCTGCACCTTGGACTGGACACTGGCCTTGATGTTCACTGCTGTTTGCCCCTTGCCTGTGCAGCTTCTCATGATCCTACTCTGCACCTTGTACTGGCCACTGGCCTTGATGTTCACTGCTGTTTGACCCTTGCCTGTGCAGGCTCTCATGTACTCACTCTGCACCTTGGACTGGCCACTGGCCTTGTTGTTCACTGCTCTTTGCCCCTTGCCTGTGCAGCTTCTCATGTAACTACTCTGCACCTTGGACTTGCCACTGGCCTTGCTGTTTGCCCCTTCCCTGTGCAGCTTCTCATGTACCTACTCTGCACCTTGGACTGTCCACTGGCCTTGCTGTTTGTCCCTTGCCTGTGCAGCTTCTCATGTACCTACTCTGCACCTTGGAATGGCCACTGGCCTTTTTGTTCACTGCTGTTTGCCCCTTGCCTGTGCAGCTTCTCATTTAACTACTCTGCAAGTTGGACTGGCTACTGGCCTTGCTATTTGCCCTTCCCTGTACAGCTTCTCATGTACCTACTCTGCACCTTGGACTGGCCACTGGCCTTGCTGTTTGCCCCTTCCCTGTGCAGCCTCTCATGTACCTACTCTGCACCTTGGACTGGCCACTGGCCTTGCTGTTTACCCCTTGCCTGTGCAGCTTCTCAGGAACCTACTCTGCACCTTGGAATGGTCACTGGCCTTGTTGTTCACTGCTGTTTGCCCCTTGCATGTGCAGCTTCTCATGTAACTACTCTGCACCTTGGACTGACCACTGGATTTGCTATTTGCCCCTTCCCTGTACAGCTTCTCATGTACCTACTCTGCACCTTGGACTGGCCACTGGCCTTGCTGTTTGCCCCTTCCCTGTGCAGCCTCTCATGTACCTACTCTGCACCTTGGACTGGCCACTGGCCTTGCTGTTTACCCCTTGCCTGTGCAGATTCTCAGGAACCTACTCTGCACCTTGGAATGGTCACTGGCCTTGTTGTTCACTGCTGTTTGCCCCTTGCATGTGCAGCTTCTCATGTAACTACTCTGCACCTTGGACTGACCACTGGATTTTCTATTTGCCCCTTCCCTGTACAGCTTCTCATGTACCTACTCTGCACCTTGGACTGGCCACTGGCCTTGCTATTTGCCCCTTCCCTGTACAGCTTCTCATGTACCTACTTTGCACCTTGGACTCGCCACTGGCCTTGCTGTTCAGTGCTGTTTGCCCCTTGCCTGTGCAGGATCTCATGTACCTATTCTGCACTTTGTGCTGGCCACTGGCCTTGCTCTTGTCTACGATTGGTGCCTATCTGTGTAATATGTGAAAAAAGACAGTTACTCCTGTTGTCTGTGTTGGCAGTGTCTTTGCTGAAGGAAGGGGTTTTCTGTGTGGGTATGGTTTACTGTGACACATGGTCTGTATGCCACCTCAACATTGCCAATGGCTTGCCTCGCTTTTTCTGGGTTTTACAGAGGTGACAGGCACTTCAGTTCTTCTTGACTCTGAGGCTTGGGCGTGCAATGATGGTGGTTTTTGATGAACTACTTTTAACATGATCATTCTTTGGTCAGGTTAGCTATATTGTACACATGTCATGTTTGGATGCACTGACAGCACAGAGTGGGATTTCTATCCACAGGATTGCAGGCAGGCTGGCCAGGGTCATCATGTATGTGTGATCTTACTTGATGTGTGCACAGCTGTGAGGTGTATGGTCATCTTGTGATGGGCAGTCATCCTACTCACATGGTGTACTTTCAATGTGTGCACTTGGGTGGTCAAGAGGTGTGCAGTGTGAAGGGGGTGACTTGGTTGGTAGTGTTGATGTGTGTGTGCCTCTGCAATGTCAACTGCACACATGTGTCACCCAGGAGTTGAGTGCCTGTTTGTTTGATTGGTCAGCCCTGTGCTTGTGTGCACATGTGGGAGTTGTAGGTTGTGCACTGTGCAGTGTGTTGGTGTGTCCTTGCACTTCTGGGGGACTCCTACTTGTTGTTGGTGACAAATGTGAGTATGCAGTGTGTGTGACTGTCAATTCAGTGTTGTGTTTTGTTGATCAGCCATGTGTCTTGATACTGTTTATGGTCACTGTGCAGACCTGCTTATCCACACAGACATTGTGGGTGTGTTTTCTCATGCATTGCTGTCACTTGGGGCTTTTTTGGCTCCAATATGGCATGTGGGGTGTGGAGTCATACCATCCCCTATCTGTGCTTCTGATGCCTACCCATTTTGAGTCTGCACTCCATCTATTTGTGTATGGTGCACTCCTGCCATGTCCACTACTGACGTACACAACACTTCACTTTCATGTCAGCTGTCCCCTAGGGTTGCCAGTGTGTGTGCCTCCCCATCACTTCATTTGTTACACTGTGCTTTGTGGTGCTGATCGGTGCACAGGAACAATGTGCCACTTAGGACATTTTCCCAATTGGTTATATGTTATTTTCTTGTACTGTTTTTCAGTCATGGTTGTTCATATGCAGTTCAACTGTTTGTAATGCACAGTCCTCTAGTCATGTTGCTTTCACCTGGGGGTCCCAGACTTGTGCATCTGTGGGTGTTGGGTTAGCTGTATGTGTGTTTGCTGAGGTATTGCTTCACTTCCTGAGTGTGATGTTGTCTGTGTGCTGTGCTGATTGTTGTTGTGGGTGTTCATGGTGTGTCCCTCATATCTGTGTGGAACTGGTATGTTTGGTGTGCACACACTGGTTGTCATGCATGCAGTGCTGTGAGTGTATGTTTCCTTGTCCTTGCCTGGTGTGCATCCCCTGATGTCCTGCTGTGTTTGAAATGTGATGTATTGGCATGTACATCTGTTGTGTGTTTGATGTGGATGTGTGCAGTGTTTGGGCTGTGTTGTCTCTTGCAGCTGACAGATGCTCTGTGTGTGGTGTTCCATTTGCATGTCAGTGTGTGTGTTTTGTTGGTGTGTTGTGTTTCATTCCGATGTGTGTTGCCAGTGTAGTGTGCCTTACTTGTGTGTCTGTCACATGCACTTAGGGATATTCTTGTTCCTGGGCTTGATTTTGGTGCGTCCTTGGAGTTTTCTATTCTCATAATTGAGCTGTCTCTTGTAATTATTGTGCATGTGCAAGCATGTTGTACACTATGACACCATGTTGACTTGATTGGTGGTGTGACATGTCTGTCTGTGTGTCATTGTAGGCCCATTTCTCCCAGTTTGTGTCCATGATTGTTTTGTGATGATGCACTTCTTGTCGGTGTTGTGATATGTTGTCTGTGCATTGTTGCTGACTGATGAGGCTGTGTACTCCTGTTCTGTCTGGGCTGCAATTGCCTTTCCACAGTTTTGTTGCACAGGTCAGGTCTGGTCCTGTTGTAGTTCTGTGTATGTTGTTATTGAGTTTTGTGTTTGCCTGTTGTTTTGTGCAAGCATTGTTTCAGGCATCCCTGAGTGTGTGTGTGTGTGTGTGTGTGTGTGTGTGTGTGTGATGTTTGTGGATACCCCCCAGGGAGTGTGATTGTTTGTCAGTGTATTGACTGGATGTTATTGGCACCCTTCTGTGTGTTTGACACTGCTGTTGTGTGCTGCAGGTGTGAGGGGATGGGGGTGGGGTATGTTTGAAGCTTCCTACTTGTGTTTGAAAGTCATCGAGTGTTGCAATGGGCCCTGTGTGTTGTGCTGCTGAAATACACATGTCAAGTAGTTGGATAAAGATGTGTGGCTGTTCACTGTTTGACTTCAGAGACTGCTTTGCTGTCTCCCTGAGTTGTTGCACTGAGGTGACTTGTTTGACTTCACTCACTGTGGCAGCCATGTGTGATTAGATGGTCTGAGGGTGTTTTGATATGTACCTTTTTTTGCATGTGATGTACACATGCTTAGTGGTTAGCTCCTTGGCCTTCCATTTGTGTGCACCTCACTTTAGATTTCCTATTTGTTATCCTCCATTGTTGCTGACATGTGGTCTGTGTATGTGGGTATGTGTCAGTGCAGGGTATGTCTGGGTGACTTGGCAGGCTGTGTGTCTAGTTGAGTTATTGTTCATTATCTGTATGAGTGTTCATTTTGTGCTGGGACTCAGTTTTCTTACCATGAGTGTAGTGTAGGTGTGGTGTGTGGGTTTCCCTGACCCTGTGCTTCTGTGCTGTGTGTTCCTCTGCAGATTCACCTGCTGAGGCTGTGTCCCTAATTGTTTGGTGTGTGGTGCAGGGTGTGGGTTCACATGGCTGGTTATTGTGCATGGGGGAGCACAGTAGGGGCCCATGGCATGTCCCTTCATGTTTGGGGGAGCCTAGTGTGTGGAGGGTGGAGGTGTGGACATATGATCTTTGTGCACTGCCCATGCATGGCTCTGGCCCTGCCTTCTGCATTGTGCGCATGTTTTCCCGTGTCTTCATCACAGCGGTGACGTGACCAGGACATTACTAGGGGTGGGCGGAATTTGCGTAATTGCGTTACGCAAATCTCCGCGAAACGGTAAAAAATCTCCGCGAACACGCAGAAATTCCGCGAACACGCGGAATTGCTTGTTCGCGATGCCTTTTTTCCTGTTCACAATTGCTGTTTGCGTGCTCGGGGAGAAATATCTCACGAACACGCATTTTGAGAACGCGAACAAGCAAAAATTTCGCGAAATCGCGGAAAGCAGACTTTTGAGCAATTTCGCGTTCTCCGCGGAACGCGAAATTATGCAAATTCCGCAAATTCCGCGAGCGGAACGGAATTTACGGCCCAGGCCTAGACATTACATCGATTTCGCGTTTGGTGGGTGACACGGATGCTGAGGGGTGATTTGGTGACAGGTAGGACATGTGTGGGTACACTTGTGGATGTGTTCCTGTCCCCACCAGGGTGTCTGGTGTGGACAGGAACCCTATATCTGCCTATGAATTGTGTGCTTTTGTTGTCTGCGGAGTTGTGTTATTGCGTACCTGCGGCGGCATCCACGGCGTTGCACAAGTTGCTGGTAGTGTATCAGGTACAGCACCGGGAAGACATGTAGAGCTGGATCCATTGCAGTCGGGACCGGGCAAAAAGGACAGGGAATCAGGTTTCGCGCTCCGCTGTCGAGCTTCCGCCGTCTCTGGTTGGGCGGTTTCTCTGCTGCGGTGCGACTGGCTGTTTGGGGCATCCTGATTTGTACGGCGGTCGGGACGTCATTCTGCATGGTGGTGAGTCTCCATTGGCTCCCACCGCCGCAGTGGCGGGCGCATTTTTATGGCGGTTCGCGTCGCACCGCGGCGGATGGGAAATGGGCTATGTTTGCCCATACTAATATGGCGGGCCTGAGGACCGCTGCTAGCATGCGGAAAAAGGCATTTTCCGCCACAGCCTGCACTGCTGTGGTGCCCGCCATCCTAATGGGCCCCTAAGATAGGCTAGCAGTGTGAGAAATTACATTATTTTTCCACACAAAGTTTTATGATACGCCATGAACATTTTAAAGAATTTTATACTTTCATAGTATAATGTATTTTTGCTGTATTTCATGTGACTTTTTTCTATGCAAACTAAAACCTTACGTAAAAAAATCATGACTCACTCTAGTAGAAAATATCTCCTTGCAAGATACTTTCTGTGTTAAACAGTCACCTGTTGGTATCCTGCAAGCCTTTTTTTATGTGAGGTGCTCACTTGCTTTAAAACATTCACATAAGAAGACATTAAAATAAAAAAAAAGTAGCACATTTCTCAAGTAAATTTTAAACAGCTAACTGTTATATTGATGGGCAAACGTGAAGAAAACATATTAAAGTTTCTGAACGATCTTCACAATGCATGTGATGAGAGGATTGCTTGCAAATAGTCTAACCACAATAAGTCGCTTAGGTAGCATTCTAGCCCATCTTTCCTTGCACATGATGCAGCCAGTTTGGAAACATTATCCTTCTTAACAGAAAAGGTAGCTTCAAGTGGTTCATGGTCAAATCCTCAGTTGATGATTTCAAAATGGGACATCAATTCATGGGGAAAAACTCAACCAATAAAGATTGAATGATTGATGAATTGCCTCCTTTAGGAAAATGAGCCTTTCTCACCCCTGTCCTAAATCTCCTATTCAATTATCTTAACATATTTTTCTCTAAAAGGCTAGATTAGCCAAGAACTCCTGATGTCCTGGACTAAGGCAGCACAGTTGAATTAATATATTATTCGATTTAATTCACTATCAACACATTTATCAGATTCATAACTCACTTAATTTTTCATGACCCTATCTTCTTCAATCATTTTTTAAAAAGAATAATAATGCAATGTTCCTACTCTAATACAGAGACTGAACCTATTGCTAATAACCTTGATTTTATAACATATTTTTATTCTATAAAAAACAATGGATTTTTGTGTTATATTCCATTCACATGGCAATATACCCTGCCCACTGCATTTTGGAAGTTGATCCCTTCTTCAGGGGATTATTAGTCGTATCTTTAATCGAAGATGCATCTGGTGAAAAAATGCTGAAATAAACTCTCTTCTTGTAATCTTTATGCATCGTCAAAAAATGCAAATTCAGATGTATATTTAGTCTCACTGTTTAGTTGTCCAAAATACTCAACGCTTATCCTCAGCTACGATCACCATACGCTGCCATCTTCTTGCCCCTCGCATTAGCCCTCTGTGGAGGGAATGGTGGAAAGAAAGCTTAGGAAGCTCGCTTTTAAGTTTCTTTGAAATGGTGACTTTATTATATGTGTATTCTAGGGTACAAATGTAAGTACATTCACTAGGCAGGTTAGCAGCACTGCCTTGGATTAGTCTTGCATAGAGTCTATTCTTCTTCTTCCGTGGAGCATGAATAATTCTGTTTTGTCTCCCCAGGGCAACTCCTGTGGTAAGCCAGCCAATGGCACACACCAAAATCTTTTTCCCCTTTTTCTGTCCTCTTGCATTTCCCACTGAACAGTTGGTTAGCAGATTCCCTTATTTCCATTTTTCTTCTCCACCAAGTTACAGTAATAAGTTTGCCTTCAGTCTGTGTTGTAGAGGCAGCTTTGTTTGTTTTAGGAGAAGCGATCCCACCTCCCCCTGTCTTTTATCTTTGTGGTACCCTCGACATACAGGGTTTGGCTAGGGGTAATCTCTAAGTAGATTCAGGGCATAGGAAATTAGCAAAATGAATTAAAAAGCCAAAATCACCGGTAGGTAATTACCCTCTCTCCACCCCTCTTCCTGATTCCCTCAAACTCACCTGCATTGCCACAGCCACTCTAGACTGTGGCTTGCTATTTCGTTTCCATTGGTGGAGTCCACCACTCCTTGTTCCAGGTGTCTTCCTCCTTGTCTGCAGGGTCCTCTTTCCCAGTCTGGTTCTCTCAGGGCTTAACAGGGTTGTAATTAGTGGTAGGCAAAACTCACAAAGTTTGACTCTGTGGAATTACACAGAGTTAATTAAAAATACCAATTAGAAAATCTACTTGAGTGGCAACAAATCTACTATAGAAGCAGCCCTCTGACCGTGACCACCCACATTAGATAATGGCATTGGGGGTGCCAAATCTCACTTGCATTTCAGCAGCCTCACAGGACAAAAATCCACCACGTGGCCATTGACGGAATTTGGCTTGAACTTTGATTTACAAGAGTAACTCAGAGTTGCCAAATTCCGCCAATGCCACAGGCATAATAAAACATTACACCCAAAACCTATTGTACCATTATGAAAAATGGGGTAACCTGATTAAGTCCTTGGCTTGGGTATTGATTGATGCAGAGAACAATGGTCCTTGACCAATAACTCAAGAGGAACTTATTTTGTTTAACACAATAATCAGTTTAAACATTTCAGAACTAGCAAAGGTCAGCTCACAGTTTATATTCAACCATTTGGATTTGCAAAAATATAGAAGATGTGCAACAACCAATTTACAAAACAATTCATATTTATTCAATTGATAAAAGACACAACATGGTTCAGAAAAATGGAGAGGGGCGTAAAAGGTAGAAAGGTTGTTCCAAGGGTAACGTGTAAAGGAGTGCTCAAGGGTGTCAAAAAATTCAAAGTATAGAGGGACATAGAGTTTTAACCCCTTCGCTGCTGCGGACATTCCGCTGCAGCGCTGGGGGGGGCAGGGGGGCAGCGCGGTGGGCCTGTGCTCATGACGGAGCCGCTCCGTCATGAGCCACAGTTGAGCTGTGCTCATGACGGAACGGTTCCGTCATGACTCCGCCCATTTGCGTTGTCGCCCCGCACAGGCGGGGAAACAGCGCCGCGCAGGCGGAGCGGCCGCCGACAGGATTGTCATGACGGAACCGTTCCGTCATGAGCACACGCCAACCGTGGCTCATGACGGAACGGTTCCGTCATGAGCAGGGAAGGGGTTAAAGACTGTACATAGAACTGATACTGAATAAACAGTTTGTTGTAGCCTGGCCAATCAATAGATAAAGTTTGGTAATTCACATCAAAAACCAGAAGATTTTTTCTTGGTTGGAATGGGGGCGAAAGAAACTTGTGGTCCAGGTACACATGGGGGTAATTTGTCGAAGTTTTGATCCGACTTGACGGCAAAGAGTGGTAATTTAAACCTCAGCCAGGCTTCATGTCTTGGTGCAGAGAAATCCAAAGAGATGACATGGCACACAGCATTGTGTGCCATGCCACCCGTACACTACATAAGTCACCCCTTCCACATGCCTTTAGCCCTAAGGCAGGGTGCACTATATCCAATGTGTGGGCATTTTAGCATGAGCAGATATGCCCCTACAATGTCCAGTCTAATCTGAGATGTTGTAAGTACACAGGGAAGTAATAAAGAGTACATGGGCTGGATACTTGTCAACATTAGTTTCAAAGATCCATGATGGCTTTACTGATTCCTAAGGTGTTCGGTACCAAACATCTTGAATTAATAAATCCTCACTGATGGCAATGTTGGATTTATTAATAAGTTCACACAGGAGACCCTGTTAGATGGTACCCTGAAAACCTACCAAGCACTGGTGTGGTTCTTGAATTGTTTTTGCCAGCCTGCCACCACCAGACATGTTTATGACCTGATGGGAGGAGAGCCAGCGCTCTCAGAGGAAAAAGACAAATCCTGCTCTGGGTGGAGGTGCTTCACATCTTCTCCAGGACAGGATGGCCTTACTTGGCGGGAAGCTTCAAAGGCGATGACCCCTTTGAAATACAACCCAGGTACCCCCAGATAGTGAGGGAAGCCAAGCCCCCTTTCTTGCTCCACTTTTGGCAGGAGGAAAGGGGAGAAATTAATTAGATAAGAAGGAGGGTCCGCACTTAGCCTATATCACCCTCAAGGTGAGCAGATGAAATGAACTCCTCTCCTGAAATTCCAAAATCTTGGGATAGGGGTTAAACATCCTGTCATAGCTAGGGTAGTGCCACTTCCCACAGAAAGGGGTCACTAGAGTGTGTAGACACCCTAAACGTAGGTAGCACATTGGCCACTACCTGTCTCCCCTTGTGATGGCCCTTCAGTATTTATGCGGCACCCTGAGACCTCAACATCAGATTTGACAGACAAAAGAAGACCAGGGCAAAGAAGACCTGCTGCACGCGAAATGAAGTCGTGCTGCAGAAGAAAAAGGTGTCAAACTCTTCCTGCTAATCCTAAAACTCGACAATTGCTGCTGCTATGTCGTCTCGAAACCTGAGATGACTCCAAGAACCCCGGAGCACCTCCAGCCTTCAATAAATCATCAAGAAGTACCCTTGGAGTGAAGGTCTCACTTCCCTGCCCACGACATGCATGATCCTGTAAAGTCCGGTTTGTTGACTTGCTGCTCCCCAATGATCTCAGCACATCACCGAAGGAAAAGAAGGTACAACAGCTCCAGAGGGCCAGATTTGTTTACCACCAAGTTTGGAGACACCAGCACCTTCCACAGTTGCAGCATACTAATACCCGGGGTACAGGATGCATGCGTACATTGGATACATGTGCATATTGTGTTTGTGAGCATTAAACAGTATAACAATAACAATATATTCTTTGCCCTTTAGTACAGTTCTTGTGCACTCACAGTGTACCATTCCTATCCAGCAACATACATCTCCTGTCTTGTGTCCTAGTGAATCCTTCCCTCATACCAGCATGTGTGTGGAGCTATTGGGAAATTTACATCCAATGCTGACTAGTTGCTACTGTTACCTCCACCTTCTCGTGCTAGCTGGTCCCATTTGTGAGCATGGGTCAGTCTCATGGGATCTTGTGGGACCCTCTAGGTTATCCTATGACATCTGGTCCACCACTCCCCTCATCATTAAGACCAGTTGTAAAGCACTCAGCCAAACTGCTAGTGGGGTATCAAATCCAATTTAGCTTGCAGTGTCAGTAGCAGTGTATCCCAATCAGTAAGAGACATTCTCTGTCCCATCTCTTTCTGTGTATACATGTCAAGAAATGTATTTCTGCAGTGCGCCACTAAATAAAGTTCTGGATCTAGCTTACTGTTGGGGGAGTGGCAGGCTCTTTCCAGTGCATTGTGTTGCTCTGTTTCCCCAGGAGCAGAGCAAGATCTATGAATTTAGATGAATGTTTGGCTTTCAATGGTCTAGAGAACCATCCCAGGAGACATGCAGCCATAATGGTAGGTAGCGATCATTTTGTCAGTTCTGTCAGTAGGCCGAGGATAGATATCCAGTCGATCAAATGTGGGGGTAGTCCCACACCATGTGAAAAAAAATCCGGTAGCGTGGTCTGGCATCTTGGGCAATCTGATGGAAGCCCCGGATATATTTTAGCCAATCTTGCCTGTGAGATATATGTGCAATGGAGGCAATTGAGGTGTGTGTATTTAAACTGAGGGTTCCTGTTTACTGTTTTGTTGTATTGCAGTATATGTCCCCATTCTTTATCAGAAACAGCTTCTACCATATGCCTCTTCTCCAGCAGCTCCGACATGCATCGTCCCCAGGTGTCATTGATCACTTTTTGTACTCATCTGTATGTCAGGAACTTGTCTTTATGTAATTCATAACCTTCTACTAGGTGATCGAATGTGAGAAGTTTACCTTCAGTATTTGAATCACCTATCATGGAGACCTCAACCTGATGCCATTCTTGTGTGGCGTGATTGTCAGCCTTCGCTGACAAGTATGCTGGCACACATAACATGAGGTCAGGGGAATGTGGGAAACTCATTTGCAGTTTCTTGGTAGGGCTTTGATAGCCCTAAATGCCCAAAGGAATGGACGTTTTGGTCTGCAACTAGGAAACAGCATCTTCAGAAAGTTCCCATCACCCAGTATGTATCCAATATCTTCTCTCTCGGTGTCGGTCTCTACCACGAGCCACCTCGCTAGCCTCACCAGTTATGCCGCTATGTAGTAGGTCTCTGGGCTGGGCACCCCTATTCCAGCTTCCTACCAGGGACGCATTGCTTTGTCTATCACCAGGTGTCTGGTCCCCCATATAAAATCTGAAAGTATGGATTTCAACTCCTAGAGAGAGGATTTCCGTCAGCTCAAGGGTAAGGCCACAGAGAAAGATAGAATTTCGAGGGAAAACAATATTTTTTTTATTAGAGCCACTCACTCAAGAGGAGAAAGCAGCAGACAGTGGCAGAAAGAGAGAGATTGACGAATCTTGGAGATTTATTTTTCCATGTTGCCCCCCCAGGTCCTAACTTGTGTGGTAATTTAAGACTCCCAAGTATTTGAACATTGTGGGCTCTTATTTTAGGGAGTCTCCTAGTTAAAGTGGGTTTTTGTTTGGGTTTGTATTTTTATGTAGGTACAGAAAAGATGTCTCCCAGTAAACTTTGAGATGTGACACTTCCTCAGATACACTCAATAATTGTTCAAGTTGGGTTAGAGCATGTTCTGGGTCCCCGCAAAACAGTAACACGCTATCTGTGTACCATACCACTGCATGGAGTCTTTCTCCTATTTCTGTTTCCCATGTCATACCTTTAGATCTTAGTAGGCACACCAGTGTCTCTAGGGCCAGAACAAATAGAATGGGTGCAAGGTGACAGCACTGTTGGGTTCCCCTACACAATCTCCATTTGTTGGAGAATACTCTGCCGGTCCATACCCTGATTAAAGTTTTCCAGTATAATAATCGTATCTATTTCAGGAGATTGCCCTTAATCCCCATTATATTGAGTATTTCAACCCAATACAATGTACATAGTGTTCAATTGGCCCGTTAGTCAGGTCTAGAAGGTAGTATAAAATTCAGGACAGAGCCCTTCTATCCATTGCGACTTTCCTCTTGCCAGTTAATCTATAGCCGCCTTAATCTCCTCTCCAGGGCTATATTTAAGGGCTGTGTAAATGTAAGGTCTAGGATCAGTGTCTGAGCCAGGAATCGGGCAATTTGGGTATTTTGAGGGAGTTGTAGGACCTGTGTAAAAGGTTTTATAGTACTCAATGCAAGCTCTGTTTATTTTGGTCTGTGTCATGACTATTTGCCCCATGGACAGACTTATTGAAAGGTTTTTGTTTATGTTCACACAGGTTGTTAATACACTCCACCATCTTCTGCAGGGGCATGTATCTGGCAATTAACTGGGTAACATCTTACTATAAACTAGAATGCCTGCTATGTTGACCACATCAAAATCCTTGAAAAATATAAGCTTTCTTGTTCTTGTTTAAATATGAAATGCTTAAACTACAGCCACCAGAGGAAAATAAATATGAAAATAAACCAGTGGATATGCTTTTACATCTTAGGAAAACCTTTTTGAGTGTTTTCTCATTTCCATTTAAAAGGATTCCAGCAAATTCTGTAACCTTCAGCCTTCACATATTGCCTTTCCTTTCATATGAATCTAATAGCCAGATTCACACCACACAAGTTACAGTGTGTAGTCTTAGAGATGTGTAGTCTTAGATCTAGAGCAAAATTCAGTACCAATTACAAATTATGTACTCCAAGAGTGCATAACACTGGGGTCTTCAATGAAAAAGGAGGAATCATGTAAAAAATATCATTACAAGCAATGCTGTTGCCAAGTTGCAATAAAAGAACAACAACTAGCCTCAGTAACATGCATGCACTTTTCATTAAGCTGATAAGCAGGTTACATGACTTCACTCCTTGGAGCATCCATACTAACATCAAACGTTCTTCCACTGTCAATTGGCTTATCGTGAGAAACTATGCACAGGCTTTTGTGTCGCAGGATTATTTACTTTTGGGCATTTGCCTTATAATGCTGAACCAGCTGACAGAATTAGAAACACTTTATTATTCTTAAGAAGCTAGATCTCATGGAGTTCTCATCACCATTGTTTAAATTGTAGCTACCTCTGCTTTCAGAGCCCATTGTTTAATATACTTGATCCGTAGAGATGGGGAGGTGGCTGAGATTCATTTACTTTATGACTCTCATATTGATTGTGATTGTCAATAATATACATATCAATACTATTCAAACATTTTAAGTCTATGTCTGTATTATTTGGTTCTTGTCTCTAAGCCTAAGGCTCTATCAGTGTGCCCAGGGTTTAGGTGCTGTTTAAAACACCAGATAACATTCTACTCGATAAATAGCAAATATTCTGAGTCTGAGGGGAATAACTTGCAGATTTTGGTACTTAATGCACCAAAATCTGAAAGTTACAGTAAATACTTGTAAGAAATTGGGTTGTTGGTTGACTGGGGTGTGAGACCTGTGCTCAACCTCCCAGTAGCTTGCCACAAAGTTCAGGCTTAACTTAGAGGCAATGTGTAAAGTATTTCTGCAACACTTCAAAGAGTAATAACGTGAAAAAACACACAAAAAGATTCCCACACCAAGTTAAAAACATAGTACTTTCTTTTATCAATAATACAAGACCAAAATGAAAAAATGCCAATTAGTAGAACCGGAGAATTGCAATTTTGAAGACATTAGTAAAAATATTTCTCTCCATGTGTTCCCATACCTGGTGTGTCACGCAGTTTGGTGCTTACTTTCCCTCCATGTTAAAGAACAGTAGATGTTTCAGCACCCAGGCTAATGTGCTGCACAGCTAAATACATATAAGGTCCCAAAGAAGAGACCGATTGCATTGCAAATGCTTGTTTTTAAAAAGGGCATACCACTGAATTTGTACTAGCTTTTACGGAAATCATTGACTCATAGCCTTCTGTTAGCTAATTTCATTCTGCTGGGAGACTGAACATTCATTTGGATGACAACTCTTTTTTAGAAGCTATGAATCCTAAGCAGGATCTAGCAGCAATTGAGTTTGTGCAGTTAGTCTAGCGTCCTACACACATTAAAACCCACAACCTGTACTCTGGTCAGACCATTTCCTGATCGAATTCTCCATTAAGAGGAACGGCCCATATAAACCTAGTGCCTCCTTTACCAGACTGACCAGACCTTATTCCAAACTGGATACTGCACTCTGGACAAAAGCCCTGCGAGCCTCCCCCTGGAGCCCACATGGGGACATTGCTGCCATGTATCAGGCGTTTGAGGAATGGATGGAGTTATCTTTAGATACAATCATCCGTAGAAGACTCCGAAAGGGAGACGCAGCGTTTGTTTGGGGCAGCAGCTCAGTGGCAGAGAGCAGGACTACCAGCCCCAGGAGACGAGGGGCGAGACCGAGCAACGTGGCCCTGCCCCCCTGACACCGGGACCAGTACTTGAGTACCTCGCGCCTCCCGCTTCGCGGGAGACGCAGCGTTTGTTTGGGGCAGCAGCTCAGTGGCAGAGAGCAGGACTACCAGCCCCAGGAGCCGAGGGGCGAGACCGAGCAACGTGGCCCCACCCCCTGACACCGGGACCAGTACTTGAGTACCTCGTGCCTCCCGCTTCGCGGGAGACGCAGCGTTTGTTTGGGGCAGCAGCTCAGTGGCAGAGAGCAGGACTACCAGCCCCAGGAGCCGAGGGGCGAGACCGAGCAACGTGGCCCCGCCCCTGACACCGGGACCAGTACTTGAGTACCTCGCGCCACCCGCTTCACGGGAGACGCAGCATTTGTTTGGGGCAGCAGCTCAGTGGCAGAGAGCAGGACTACCAGCCCCAGGAGCCGAGGGGCGAGACCGAGCAACGTGGCCCCGCCCCCCTGACACCGGGGACCAGTACTTGAGTACCTCGCAGCTCCCGCTTCGTGGGAGACGCAGCGTTTGTTTGGGGCAGCAGCTCAGTGGCAGAGAGCAGGACTACCAGCCCCAGGAGCCGAGGGGCGAGACCGAGCAACGTGGCCCCGCCCCCCTGACACCGGGACCAGTACTTTAACACCTCGCACCTCCCGCATCGCGGGACGCGCGCGGGTGTGCGCCGGGCTAAGCCCGGGCTAAGGGCGGGCCGTCTGAGGCCGTCAGAGGCCAAAGGAGGCTGGGCTGGGCCATGGCCCGTGGCCCCGTTTTAAAGAACTGATAAATTACGTGAGTCTCCTTTATATGTTGATAGAGTAAAGCGTCTTTACTAACTTATTCTGGTTATTCATGTTGTATGGTGGCATATTGGCAAAGGTGGTCCATGTCTAAGCTTAAGATTGATAAAAGTGTATCTGGGTTAGGAATTATGGACAATTACCTGGTCAAAAAGGTGAATCAAATTAATAATGACCGCAGGGCCTCACTAGGTCGAGAAGATTACCCTGCTCTACATGAAGAGGTATCTCTCCCACCGACGGACCAGGTTGTAACTGATACACTGGAGGGGGGTATTAGGGGCACCTTTTCGGCTGAAGTACAGGTCCATGCTGATTTAATTGACGTCCTACCTGATATAATTACCGAATCAGTGGAAGAAGAGTTATTACCCTCCCCGAGGCCAGTGAGATTGTGTAGAAAGGCACAAATTAAACGTGGGGGGAAGAACAGCAAATAAAGAGCAGAAAAAGGACATTCTGTCCTGAATAGTGCTGTGGCTATAGCTGATTGACAGGAAGGTATAAGTGTGGCTGGCACAAATCTAAATATAAATATGGAGCAATTTGCCCTTCTCACTGATTCTATAGAAGCAAAGATAGAGCCAAAAATTATAGAACTGATGAAACCCCTGGTATCCAAATTAGATACAGTGGCACTGGAAGTTGAGAGATTGGGTGGGTTGTTAGCAACATACCTGGCCTCAGCAGCGGCAGGCAGTCCTAAGGTGGTGGACAAGAGAATAGTCGCTGAGGGGCAGGGAGCTGGTATTGTAAACTTACAGCAAACTAGCCAATTAACACCTGTAATTGAGCCAGTCCCACCTGAGTCCATCCCTCTAACTATCAGGAATACTAAGGCCACAGTAGACTTTGAAAGAACGTCAGGTCTTAGGCTTGTAAAGAATAACCGCCATGCTAACCTTCCCCCTGATTGTGCTCCTTATGTGGTTGTTCTTACGAACGTCCCCCCCATTGCTTGTCATCCTCATCAGGCTTATGAGGAACCCCATGATTCATTAAAAAATAGAACAGTATCATGGTTAAATAAAAACTGTGGATTTCTAGTCACATTTGCTGATCAAATATTGTCAACAAGGAGGGTGAACTGGATTGGTATGTCCAGAAAATCAACAAATGGAGACTGTGTTATTGTCAACTTTAAGCATCCCCAACATGTTACCACTGTTCTATCAAGAGCGGCATCCTTAGCTCATAATGTGAATAATATATGTGTACGCCCACTTGGTTATTTCTATACTCACCTGATTAAAGTCCCACCGAACCCTGGGTTATCTAGACCATTCACCTCTATTCAGTCGCTGACCCCTAATGGAGTATGTCTGCACAATGTCAATAATCTATGTGGGAAAGGTTTTAATATTGTTACACAGAATAGATTTGACACTCTTTCAGGATTAGAGTCATGTGACTGACGTGAGGAGTCTGTGGGTCAGGATAATGGAAGACTGGAGGAAGTGGGATGTGCAGAGATAACCCTGGCAAAATGGAGTCAACATAACGTAATTTCATGGACATTGCGGGCCTGGCCAGTAAGATGGAGGACTGCAATTGGACTAGGTACATGAAGCAGTATCAAATTATCTGCTTGCAGGAGACTTGGTCCACTGACTGTAACCACTTTCTCGAAGGGTATAAAGCTCACTATGTCCCTGCAATAGCAACTACTAGGGGCAGGTCCAAAGGGGGAATGGTTATATTTATCTCGGTTGCTTTATATTGTAAAGTACGCAGAGTCTCAACATGTAATACAGGAATTATTGGTCTAGTTTTAACGGGGGAAAACTGTATGGCCAGCGTGGTTAATTTTTATAATGCTACTAATTCTTGCTCTGCTTTGAGTCAGATAGTAGCATTGAATGCTTTTATTACTAGTTCTATGAAGGATTGTGCCCATAACCTCCTGATTATGGGGGATTTTAATGTCCATCCCTGTGGGGACCCACTCTTTAAAAGTATTACAGATTTAAACTGCCCACGATCCACGGATCTTCATTTTGAACATACAACGGAGGGGGAATATTTAAACGACATGCTTAATGATCTGGACTTAACGACGACAATGGCACTAACTGACCCTACTATGCGTTTTATGACACCGACTTTTAAGGGTCATGGGAGGGGAACCTTTATTGATTTTGTTTTATTAACATCATCAATGCAGTCTTTTGTGGGTTCCTCTGCTATTGAAGTCAGTGAGTTTAGTGATCACAACCCACTCACTGTATACATGAGGGGTCCGTGGTTAGCCAAAGAAGGATTGAATCTCCCTTCAGGCAGGGTGAGTACGACAGACGGGAGACGTCGTTTGAGATGGTCCAAGATCACTCCAGATATGCTGTATAAAGAGATTAAAGTCGCCTGTGCCGATGAGATCATGGCTTGTACGAAAGAAGGTGCACAGCCACACAATGTTCTTAATGCGTTCCAAAGTTTGGCGGACAAGGTCTCAAAACTGATGTCAGCTCCAGCAAAGAAGCTGGAGATCAGGGGACCCAAATGGTTTAATCGTGAATGTTCAATGGCTGCTAGAAATTTAAGAATAGTACTGGCAGCCAAACCAAGGTTAAAGGCAGAAGTTCAGCTATGTCGTAAGATATATAAAACTTCTATCGCTCGACATAAGGAATTCCTTAGGGAAGAAGCTTGGAGTGAGATTCTTGATCCCTCTATCCTGCGGTGTAGCACTAGATTTTGGACAGTGATGAGGAAACCTTTTTTGGTTCAGGAGCAGGGTGATGGCTTAGAATGTCACATCGCTAAGGAGGACTGGGAAGCACACTTCAGGAAGTTGTACTGTTGCTCGTTGGATGAGTCTTACAGCTCTGCCATTTCCGTCAGTGGTGAAATAATTAGTTTTAATAGAGGTGAAGTTATTGAGGGCATTGTGGGTTTAACTGCTGGCAAAGCACCAGGGCCAGATGGGATTCCTCCGGACTTGTATAAGTCCGAGCCTAACTTCTGGGCACCTATATTAGAGTCTGTTTTTAACGCTGCTGTGAAATATGGGTGTACGCAATCATGGGGTGTCTCTACAATTGTCCCGGTTTTCAAGAAGAGGGACAGAGGTAGCCCACATTGTTATAGACCCATCTCACTAATAGACTCTATGGTTAAAATTGTGGGACAAATTTTATTGTCGCGACTCTCTGACTGGGCAGAGGAAAAAAACATTATGTCCATTTCTCAGTACGGTTTTTGCAGAGGTCGCTCCACAATAACTCAGTGCCTTAATCTCTTTTTAATCCTAAGTAAGTACACTGTAGTCCAAAGGGGCACCATTCATCTCGCCTTCATGGATTTGTCCTCAGCTTTCGACTGTGTGAACAGGGAAAAGCTGTGGCAGTCCATGAGGGACAAGGGGGTAGACAGTAGTGTGGTTGATTTCTTGGCTGATTTACATAACAATACCAGAGCTAATGTGAGATACTCCCAAGATTTGAGTGTAACGGACAACTTTAGTATTAGAAAGGGTGTTCGCCAGGGATGTATTTTGGCCCCCTTCCTTTTTAATTTCTATATTAATGAACTAGATAGCGTGTTACAGAATGTCCCGGCAGACTGTCCTAGAGTCGGTAGGCGGGGAATTCCTATACTTCTGTACGCAGATGATGCGGTTTTAATTTCAAGAACTGAGAAGGGTCTTCAATTACTCTTAGATGCTTTTAAATCGTTTACGACAGATAGAGACCTTCTGGTTAATAATTCTAAATCATTTGTCATGCAAGTAGGTCAGCAACCAAGGAGGACTTTTACATTCAAAATTGATGAAGCTATAATCCCTGTAACAAAAACGTTCTCCTACCTTGGGGTTCTCTTTGATACAAAACTAAATTGGGCCCCTCACCTTGCAAAAAAAAAAGGCGATTTTGTGAGGGTTAATGCCTCTATTTTTAACTTTGCTGCCAAACTGGGGAAAAAACCCATTTGTGCCATGTTAAAATTGTATAACGCAAAGTCAGTGGCAACTGCAATCTATGGCAGTGAAATTTGGGGGTATGTTGGTGGTGAGCAACTGCAGATTGCTGATAATTCCTTTTTGAAGCGTCTTTCATGTGTCCCTGCAGGCACATCTAATTATGTCGTACATGAAGAGCTAGGGTCGCAATATTTAAGTGACATGTGCTCTTTACGTCCCTTGACCTGCTGGCTTAAATTATGGTTGAATCAGGACATTCCATTAACACATCTGATTGTGAGTGACTTCCTGGGTCTAGAAAAGGTAATGAGTACCCCTTGGATAAAATATCTGAAATTCAATTTTGTGAGGCTTGGCCGTTCAGAACTGTTTGAACACCCGAGTAAAATTGTAAAAGGGGACTTAGAGCTCATTAAACGGGCTTTCCTTATGGATAGGAGGATCCGGAGGGAAGAAGTGGAGCTTCAGAAACAAAGCGTGAGGAAATTTGTCATGCTGAAAACTTGTGAAACCATAGAACCATACCTGACTGGCTCCCTGACCTCACATGAAAAATTTTTGCTGACAAGGTTTAGGTTAAATCTTTTTCATCATTTGCTGATCAGACCAAAAACTGATATTTTTAATAATTTGGCAGCACCCTGCGGCTGCGACGGGAAGTCTCCGCAGGACATGCTGCATTTTATATTTTTATGTAAATGTTATGAATTCCCTTGCAAGCGCTATCTGGTTTCTCTTTTAAAAAAACTTGATTTTACACAAATCAGACCGGCATTAATGTACCTACAATTGTTGCATAGTGACAGTATCCTCCAAATGAATGAATTTTTAAAATTAACTGTTAAATTGAGACATTGTCTGGACCAGTAATGATTCACTGTGTATTTTGCACTATTTATGTCTTCATCTTTAGTAATGACTCTATTTTGTGGAAGCAAGTACAGTCATTTTGGCATTTTATTTGTAATGTACTTTGTATTGTATATGTACTTTTATGGTCTGTAAAAGAACCGAAATAAAGTTTATAATGAATGAATGAATGACTCCGAAAGTCCTCTTGAACTAGCTCCAGTGTTTCATGGCTTAGACTAGAAATTAGGGAGCTGAAGAAGGTATGAAGAGAGAGGGAAGCATATGGAGGGTACATTCTGATGAAGAATGATGAAGAGAGGAAGGCCATTTATAAAAAGGCACTGAAATGTTACCAATACGCAATCAGGAAAGCAAGGCTAGTAGACTTTGGTCATAGGATTTCTCAGTCCTCTCAATCCTCAAAGGAAATCTATACAACTGTGAATTCCGTCCTATAACCAAAAAGTTGCAGGAGTAGGCCCCAGCTTCCAAAGAGCGCTGTAATGAGTTGGACAATTTATTCCTCAGTAAGGCTAGGTCTATCTATGATTCTCTGGCAAAAGTCACAAACCTACATTGCAAAAAGAACGAAGGCTTACATGACAGGAAAATCTCCCCAGCTCTCTCAGTCCTCCTCCAACCTGTCTGGGAAGCAGTAAAAGCAGTCAAGTCCATTTCTCAACTGGACCTAGTGCCTACAGATAGCACGATGAACGGAAGAGACATCCTACTTCCAGCACATACCAGTAGGTAAAACGTATTCCTGGATAGCGAGCAAATCCCTAGTTTGTGGAAACATGGAACTTTGTTTTTGTAATTAGCACATTTTGGTTCGTCTTACGACTTATGTCAGCCCAGGGAAGCCCATGTCATGGGTAGCCATGCGCTCAACAAAAAATAGTATAATAATTGAAGAGTTTTTCACTACCAGCACATATAAAACTTAAAAGTACATGTCCCACTTTTTAAATATATTGCACCCTACCCTCTGGGCCATCCAGGGCCTATTCCAGAGGTGAGTTATATGCATTAAAAAGGAAGGTTTGCGTGTGGCAAAGGTTTATTTTGCCAGGTCGATATGGTAGTTTAAAACTGCACTTTGGCATTGCGTAGCAACTGCACAGTGGCTTCCTTCAGGAGGGGCCTCACAGGGGGATCATAGTAGCTGGCAGCGATTTCATGTAAAGGGGAATGGTGCCTCAGCACTTAACTCCAGGAATATTACACTCCGTGGCTTTCCCTTGTTGGGGGGGCAACGCTGGAGACCAACACACACAGCTCTTGTAAAAAGGTCAGAGAGCGCTCTGCATGCACATTCTGTCTGCAAATCTATGACGTCATCCCGCCGTCTTTTTCCCCGCAGGAAATCACAACGCGGTCGTTACAACGACCGCGTTGTGATTCCGCATACCATTACTCCACAAGTCGGACTTGCGGAGGGGGGGCGCTGGATGTTGGAATAGTATAATTTACTATTCCAACTCCAGTCTGTGCGGACACTAGGGAAGGTGTTGGATTTTAAATCCAACACCTCCCCCCCTCCGCAAGTCGTTGTTCCGACTTGCGGAGTAATGGTATGCGGAATCACAATGCGGTCGTTGTAACGACCGCGTTGTGATTCCCTGGGGGGAAAAAGTTTTGTGGTAAACGTTGTTTACCTCTGTCTGCAGTGAGCAACGCTCACCAAATGCTAATTTGGAGAATTTTGCAAAGAATGAACACATTTCAGACTCAGCCAGAACGATTTGGCGTTGCAGCGCGTGCAGTGTAATTTGTTTTATTTATGTATTTACTCAACTCCATCCAGCCGTATTCTGGAGTTTACTACCTCCCACCCTGCCCCTTCCCCACCCCGCCTCAACGCCCCGCAGCACTCCCTCGAGGAGCCGCCACTGCAACCCGTGAATTGTGTTCAATCGCACTGCTTAAGTAGAGTTCACTATTCTTGGAAACAGAGCCGGAGCTTTTAAAATCTCAAACAAGGCAGCCTGTATGGTACCATCAAATGGTGGTGCCAACTTTCAGCAAAAGACCAGAAAAGTGTATTTTTTTTAAGTACATTCCAGTAGGCAAATTTGTTTTTGTTATGAAGTACTGGAAATTATTTTACTTTTCCCCTCTAGAAAAAGCTCTACTTGAAGATTAAAGTGAAGTCTTTACCTATCAAGGTTTGCATTTCCTATAATTAAATGTCTGCTCTAATGAGTGCTGAATGAGAAAGCGCTCTTTCAAATCCCCTCTTATTACTAAGGGTGGGTGGAAATTAACTGAGTTTTACTCACGGAATTAGTTAAGTTATGTGAAAACTCGGCGATATTCCACAGAGATCTGTGAACAGGCGGAAATCAGTATGTGCGTGTTATATTTGTAGTGCCGAGAGCTTGTTTCACACCACAAACTCTGTGCGAATGGACCCATGGGACACACCAGAGGGTGCTGCTTCTTTGCTGTCACCGGAGCAGATTTTCCACTCAAGTGGCAACTTTCTCACCACTTTCTCAAATCGCACTGGGTGCCCACCTAGTGGCCAAAAAGAGAGCTAGAGAACACCAATTCTTGCTCGCACTTGCCAATTTACCGTTGGCAAGCCGCACAGGATAAAACTTCCACTACGCAGCAGTTGGCAGAGTTTGAACCGAGCTCCACATTACAAGCGCAGCAGGGAGTTGCTAAAACTCTGCAAACTCAGCTGGTTGAGTAGAATTTATCTCCCACCCCTACTTATTGCCATGCTCCTATTAAGACGCCCACACTAATTTTTGACTAATTTGATACAGGTTGGCCCAGATTTGCCAACATTATAGGCTGCCAAAATTGTCTTGCACAGGTTATTACCCAATTTGAAAGGGGCTAAATTTATTCCATTGAACACTAATTTCTGAAATCAGTAAAAAGCCAGAGCGACGAGCACCGCCTTACCGCAGCCAGTCCGCTAAAGGCTAACTGCATTGGGCACTTTAGCAGTATCTCTTTTGTTTCAGCGAGAATCTTTTGGCCTTCATTGCTTGAGACAAAACAATGTATTTGCATTGCCTGACTATTTAGTATCCAAGAGCGAGAGGTAAAGATGCCTGCAGTGGCATTTCTAATTTTAAAATATTGGATATATGTGGCTGTGTGAAGGGCAACTTGCTTTATTTCAGTGCTGCTGTGTTTGGAGATAATTGAGGAACAAACAGCCGATCATGATGTACAATGTTTAATCTGTGGAGACGATATCTTAACTATAATTGGTGTTATAAGCAGTGAATCTGGTACCGCTGAAGTGCTAAAGTGCTTGGGGTGAAGAGGAAACTGTCAAACACAATTTAATTAGTCTTTTCCCTGCAGTCTCATCTATCCTGTAAGCCACAACATTCTGTCTTAGGAAACTGCTTTCTAATGTTCTGCCTTTAGACTCAGCTGCTTCTGCACACTTTGTCAAATACCCGATGCACTCCCTCCCTCTCCTGTGCCAAGCCTTCGGCCAGACCTGTAAGTTCTGGCTTTGGAGAGAAGAGGGGTCATTTACTTCTTCCTGGTAATACTCTAGAGCGGCAACGATGGCCAGTGATCAGGTTACTGCCGAAACTTTCGTCTCCAGAGAACTACAAATATTTCTCGAAATTATCCGGAGTTCGAGCTATCTTACTGCTCACAGCTTGTTGATTTCCACAAATAACTCCCACGTCATTTTGTGTTCAGATGAGATATATATAACGACTAGCAGACACCGCCCCTCCATATATTGCATCTTATATCAAGCTGTATGTCTTACGGGAGACATTGGCAAAGGAAAAGGAATTTGTGGGTGAGTTTAGTGGGGCCGGTGTATCACTGTCATCAATAAAGTAAACGAGAAATGCTGGCGGCCACAAACACTCACTCTATAGGAGCAGAAGGGATAGCAGATGGGATTGATTTCCAAATATCTCAAAGAGAATATCAAGTAAATAGCATATAGAGCAAGATGCAATGATTAGACACTGATTCACAATAGAGTCCAATTAAGACTTCCTAATTGCTCCTCTGGTCTATCTGGCTGAGATTCCTTGTAGCCCCCTTCTTATGGAATTCAGACCACTTTTTGATACACTAAGAGGTTTGCTAGTTTATACCAGCAGGGTGTGATGCAGAAAAGATGACAGGTGTAACGGGTAATACATTAAATGAGTTCAACATTTATACATGATACACTATATATATATATATATGGATGAATTCACTTGGAAAATAAAAGCTAGATTGAAAAAACCCTCAGAGTGCCGGTTTCGCCTCGTTCTTGTGGATTATGAGTCATTTGAATGCAATATATATATATCGATATATTATCTACTGGCGGTCGCCAGTAGATAGTTATAGTTAGGACCGTGTTTCCATAGGAACTCTCAAAATTCTATTTTGAATAACTTTGGCGCCGGTTGACGAATCCTCGCGAAATTTTCAAAACTATTGGAGCGCTCCGCTCAGCTCCTACCCTGAAAGTCTCGGGGGGATTTGTCGAGCGGGGGCTGAGAAAAAAGGGGGGTCCCAAAACGCGTTTTCCCCATGCATTTTCCCATAGGACCTTTAGTCGAAGGTACAGCCCGAACGGCTGAACAGAATTACTTGAAATTTGGCAAAGAGGTGGTCCTCAGGTCAGGGATATGCCTTTTGCATATATGGAGTCAATCTGTTCAGTAGTTTCTGAGAAAATTGCAGTTAAAGTACATAAATATCTATATCCGCGCACCGTGCGCGCATGGTGCGCGCACCCTAACTTGCGCGAGCGTAATTCTGATAGGTGGTTACATGTCAGTCAACGTTCGAATCGGTCGAAATCAGGAAGTGTCGGGTGCCATTTTGTTTGTTTTGAGTGCGAGAGTGAAAAAGGAAGGTGGCGAACTTGAAAAGGGGGCAGGGTAGAGAGTTCCTGACCCCCTAGCCTTTGTCAGGGGGTCCCTGAAGGACCCCGAAGGCAAAAAAAAACATTTTAATTTTTTTGAAAAAAATCGCGGGGTGCGCGCACGGTGCGCGCACGGTGAAAAACCCTAAAAAAATAAATAAAAAAAATGTTTTATGACGTAGTTTATTGTAAAATAAATATATAAAAAATATAATAATAAATCTATAACTTAGCATTTAAAAAGCCGTACAAATTCACTGAAAAAATCATAGGTTTCACACAGGTTATAGTTAGGAATTAGCATTTAAAAAACCTTGCAAATTCACTTTAAAAACCATAGGTTTCACACATGTTATAGTTAGGTGGACATTTCACTTGTAAAAAACCAATGAAATTCCCCCATTATAGTTAGTTGAGATAACTATAACTTGCGCGACCGCCACTCTATCACAAGGATGATGTCATCAGTGATGTCATGAGTGATGCCACTGACCATGTCATGAGTGATGTAATATGTGACGTCATGAGCAGAGGATTGCGGGCGCGCGAGTTATAGTTATCTCAACTAACTATAACGGGGGAATTTCATTGGTTTTTTACGAGTGAAATGTCCACCTAACTATAACATGTGTGAAACCTATGGTTTTTAAGTGACTATATATATGTATCTGTGTGTGTGTGTGTGTATATATATAAATACTGATTTTGTTTAAAATAATATTCTACTACATTTAATTTGAAAAGATTACAATCATAAACCTTTTTTAAAGAGTGAAAACAGTTTTAAATGAATTAAATATATACCTTCTCTACAAGTACTCTAAATATTCAATTAAAAAAATGTTTTTGAGGGAAAGTACTCGTGGAAAAGGCAATATTATTACATTAAGTGTAATATGTTATTATTGTAAGCCAATCTATAATTATATATATGGCCTCCTGATGCAGCAGCCTCCTTGCTGCTCAGGCCATACACTACTACTACTGACTCTTATCCAAGCACACACAATCTCAGCATTCTAAAGACCTCACACACTAGCTGAGCAGCAAGACAGAGAACATCAATGGGGAGAATGCATTATACCAGACAGTACATTACAACACATCTCCCCCTTATAGAGATAATAGAATATCCCATGGATACAAGATAAAAGAACGAAACACGTCCAACAAATTGATCAATGTCACCCCAAAGCAGTAAAGAGAAAAGGTTAATCAGGAACCCCAAACCTTCTCTGCTCATCCCTCAGGGAAAAGTAGCAGCAAATCCATAGAACACACCCTTAATCAACAAGGAAGGACACTAACATAAGGGTGCAATACACATGCCCCTAGGAATCGTCACAGTTGGTATCATTCAACCCTTACACAACGAGTGTCTCTCAACCCACCTTACCTCACAAACAGGGCATCTTCACAATGGGTATCTTTCATCCCTTACTACATGGCTTTCTATCACACTACATCGCCATGTACACACAGGGCATCTACTAACAGGGTATCTTTTAACTCTTACACACTTTCCCACTAATAGGGAATATCTACACAGAGTATCCTACAACCTATGCACTTTCCTACATAGACAGGGAATCTCCACACAAGGTATATCTCAAACCTTAAACATGGCCACACTCACAGGGCATCTTAGAACAGGGTATCCTTACACATCGTCACACACACAGGACAGCTACACACTCCTCCTTACTGAAACACAGGCAGCGGAATAAGAACAGAATTTGAAATATCATAGTATCATCATTAAACTTAGGAGGGAAGGATATAAGACACCAAAACATTCAAAGTTCCCCCAGTGAGAGATCTCTCACTCCAAGTGCCTCTAAATTGCCAGGTATCTGGAGATGCTTTACAGTATTTCCTCGAGCAGAGTGAGATATTCAGAAACATTGTTGCAGTCCAAAAATCCTTACTACAGTGTCAAACTGCCTCTCTCACTCAAACTCAACACAGGGTACACAGAGCTGGAGATCTTGACTTCTCACGTAGTACCATTGTAGAACTGCCAGGCAGTTGTTCCAGCAGTAGCATGTTTTTACTCCCCATCTGAGCTACTAAACAAAGATGTATGACTATCTCTCTGCCCTCTGTATAACATGCACAGACAACAATGCTGCCAAAATGCCTTAAGTGTTTCCACCTCTTCAACCAGGTACACATTCCAGCCTCTGACAATGATAAAACAAAATCAGTCAATCAAAGAAGAGCAGCGTTCCACCTGTGCATGCTCCAGTTACTAGCTCAAATCCCACTGCTCATGGCCATACCAGCTTCCGCTCCCACGTGGCTCCTCCAGTTACTGCTGCCTTGCGGTCCCGTACATGCTCTTGGAGTGCAGAACAGCCTTGCTGTTCCTGATACTGCTGCACACCATGAATTCTACAACCACAATGCTGCCAGCTTTGTAGCTTCATCAAATGCCACTTCAGTCCTTCCTTTCCAGTCCAGTGCATGGCAGCTTCACGATCCATTCAAATGCCAAAAACAATACTGGTGATACAACAGTAAATGGACACGCGCTTACCATGATGTGGTCACACTAGTGCCATTCTTCACACACGAAAAATACACACCTCTATTGCATACTCATGCCCCAACTGGTTCACTTTAGATGGGGGCTAAACCCAGGTGTTTAAAGTCAATCCCAATGGCAACAGGCATACACCAAGACAGGCCCTTGTGTACTCACCACCAGTACAATGCAGCCAGTTCTCTCCAATTACATGCTGGTGTTTACTCCAAATATGCGGCCAGTTCATTTCAATTGAACACTGGAAATTCACTTTAAGTATTGCCAATCCACTAGCATAACATGTTTGGGGGCCAGTTCACTGTATCACTCGCTGCCTTCCATGTAGTCAGTGCTGCTGTCTCTCTTAGTACACATAGTCAATGCTTTTAAGTCACCAAGATGCAGTAGAAGGGTGTCAGTAGGTTTATTAAGTGCAGAGAAACAACCCCAGTCTATGTTCTCTCACCTAAGCAACTGCCTGCTCTCTGACCACTGAAATCCACAATCTAAAATCCAGTAGAGTTGGCAACTTGTTACCAAAATACAACAGGTAACGCAAGGCATTTGTGGATGCTTGCAAAACCATGCAGGGGGCATTCCTGTCACAACAGACACCAACCTTCTTGTACTCACTCACAAACATTAAATCTTAGCCTCTATCACCTATGGTTTTGAGACCCACTGATTTCAGCTCTCCGTGGTGAGTTGCATCACAGGCAACTTCTATGTGTAGAGTTTTCCTCCAAGTCTCATTGATGTCTGTCTGCTACTGCTAGTATGCTACCATTAGTACATAGAATAGAAATTTGTCAGAGATAGTGCTAGGTATCTCATTTGTTCGAAAAAAAACATTACAAATAAAATATACTCCTAGGATAAGCCATTATGGCTAAGAGATGCCTTCCTGGCAACCACAAGGCTGAGGATTGCACTGGAATTTGTACATTTTTACTTTCCCAAGACTCGCATATGCTTTTCCCATTAGCAATGTTCCCTGTTTTGATATTGTTAAACATTTGCAGTTTGACTCAGCTTTACTTCTTTACCAGATGGGACCTAATCCTTCTCTGTAAACAGGAAGGACAACTGTGTCATACAGGAAGTGCCTCTGTCATCATGCCGTGTTATAGACATAGGTGCAGAGGCAAAAAAGCCATCAGGAGGCACATTGACTGAGTACCACAAAGAAGAAACACACATTCAGTGCATCCCCGAGGGCTGCCCCCACATGGGGAAAAGGATGTCCCATGTACCTCCCAGATATTCCTCTGCAGCCGGATGCAGTTGCTTGCCTACAGAGGGATCACTCTCATCCTTTGTAAAGAAGGTATGGTGACACCCTCACTGTGAAAGACAGACTGCTTGATTCAAAGAGCAGTCCATCTTTCTCTAATGTGTTTTCCCCATGGCAGAAGTAAGTATGTGGTACCGCAGGAATTGCAGTGACACCCAGGAATATGACATTCAAGCTAACTCCCTAACATCTAATCTGAAAGAAAGACATTACCCAAACAGGGTCATACAACGTGCTTACAAACGAGCCAGGAACAACAACCGCCAGGCACTCCTGGAAGAAAAGACAAAGGAAGTTGACAATACCATCACCTGTGTCACTACCTTCACGCCTCTGTCTAACCAAATAAAGAACATCGTGAACCATAACTGGAGAATTCTGAATACAGGTAATCTCACGCTGGGGCGCCCCAGATTTGCTTTCAAGAGGACAACCAACCTACGGGACCAACTGATCAACACGAGACCACGCGTGAAGACCGTACGGCAGGAACCCACCCTATGGTCCCTCCCTGCTGTCAAAGGCCACTATCCATGTGGCAACTGCAATGTATGTCCCATGACCAAACACACTACATACTTGGAGCTGGACAAAATCAGGTGGGAGCAACGGAACCACACTAATTGCAACACAAAAAACTGTGTGTACCTGATCACCTGCCCCTGTACACTGCGCTACGTGGGGATGACCACGAGACAGGTGAAACTCAGGATAGGCGAACACAGAAGCACGATCCGACGGGGGAGATCAGCAACCAGACTTACTAATCATTTTATGGAAAAAGGACATACATGTGACGACATCAAGTGGACAATCTTGGAAAACAATCAACATTGGAACAATAACACCCTTCTACGTAGAGAACAACGCTGGGTACACCGCCTCCGGACCAATGAGATTGGCCTGAACGACGATATACCATGGACTGAACTATAACCTAACATAAGGGTCTGACAACATAATCAGCACTTGCATCCATGATTACCTTACTATGAGGTCCCACGGCACAACATCCATGCCTAGGGTCCCCCCCTCTCCTCTACGAGCATCGTTATGAGATGAGAGGATCAAGATTAGGTTTCTCTGGACCACTTGCCACAGAATTAAACTCCCCTCTGATCTTCGTTTACCCCAACCTCCCTTGACCCCCTCTTGAACTCATGGATTCTATCATAAACTCTCCCCCGAGTCCACCATTGACATCACGTGGAGGGTACCATGAGCCGCTTGTAGTTATACGAGTCACCTATACTTGTAAACGCCCGTTTATCACACCAGATGGGCTCTTCCGTTCCCCCCTAGACGCACGTACTCTATCATTATCTCGCTCGAGCTCACTTGAGCCCCCTGAGACACTTACAATTAGACGAGTCACGTATACATTTACCGTTCTTTTTTTTTGACACTGGATGGGTCTTTCCGATACCTGGTAAATAGCTTAGGAGCACTATTTAGCCGTTTAGTTATAACTCTTAGTGCTTTAATGACACATTACCATGGCAACAACTAGACGTAAGCCGGCACCACGTTCTCTAGATACACGCAGGCGCCAAGCTCAGCTGTCCACACTCTGCGCATGCGCGGCTGACAGACACAAGCGAGAACACAGCTGCTCCCCGTTTGTAGACCGGACACAGCGCCCGCCCTAATTAAGTCAACTCGGGCAGTATTTAAGAATAGCGCAACTATCTACGGCTCCATTCCAGGTAGGAGGACGACTGGGGTAGGTGTTACAGAGGCCACGCCGGAGCTAAACTGTGAGTAAACAACGCTCTTTTGAGCATTCAGGAAAGTGTTTATTAATTTAAATACAGCATACTAGACCGCCCAGACCAGCTTGTATTCATGAGGAGTTGGACTGACTAGCAGCTGCCTGTTATTTACTCCTTTGTTCACAGCACTAGAAGGTGTGTACGCTCGTCCCCTAATCTGTGGAGCACTTTTCTCCGTGCCTTTAGGTGAGTGTTTGGAACATTTCAAAGTAAGAATCGTTATGAAAGACCCATAGAGCATACGCCACTTGAGTTTGTGGACGGTTGGTTCTACCTCTACCACGGTGAGTGCCTGCATATATGGGTGACTCCGGTCGGCGACGGACTGTCTCTTTCCCAGGCCCCCCCCCTTTTTTCCTGGCCTAGGCACATGTCAGCCTACCGTTGAGACCCCATTACGCCACCACCCGAGGGCGGAGGTGACATCCCCATGTTGTATATATTGTATATACTCTGATGCTGCACTCTTTTTTCTGAACATCTTGACAAGGTGAACGGTCTTTAATAAGTAGGTTGTTCTCCTCTCTTCTTTTTTCTTTGTTCTCCTAGGCTGTCTATCCTGGTGCGACCTGACTCTCACACTGAGAGCAGTGCTACTACGGAGTGTTCGCCCGGATAGTAAACTGAGGGTAGTATCCCTTAGAACACACTCACTTTTACGTTCTTTTTTTGGTCCTGAAGAAGCGCCAGGGATCCTTTCTGGACCGTTGGGGCGCGAAACATGTCGACCGCTTGACCACACATAAGTTACCCATCGATACATGATTTTCGATAAGGTAACACCCGACCTACGGGTCTTTTATTATGTCAAGGGTGCTATTCACATTAAAATTTATCTCAGTAACCCTTAGACATTTTTAGGATACCACTTCACAAACACACTTCACCACCACGCAGCTCTTTTTTATTAGGACCCAAACCACACACCCGCATGCACCAAACGGCGTTTTCTCAAAAAGATCTCCGCTAAAGTGACCCTTCGGGGGACCCGTAGGGCATTGCAGCGCCGGCCCGACGAGGAGCAAACGCCCAATGATGAAGCATGACATCCTTCGGGGTGTGTGAGGGCAACATGAGAAACTAAGGAGTGCCCCCCTATCCTTAGATAGTTGGGCCTAATATTAGCCTAGACCTTTTCGTTTCTTTCCTCCCTTTGTCTCTTCAGGAACAGTGTCTCCATTTGAATACTATAGATATAACTCGGAGCACAGACACTGGACCATAACTAGCTCCCGGTCCCCCCCCCTCCCTCCTTCTTTTTGTACAGATGTCCCATGTACCTCCCAGATATTCCTCTGCAGCCGGATGCAGTTGCTTGCCTACAGAGGGATCACTCTCATCCTTTGTAAAGAAGGTATGGTGACACCCTCACTGTGAAAGACAGACTGCTTGATTCAAAGAGCAGTCCATCTTTCTCTAATGTGTTTTCCCCATGGCAGAAGTAAGTATGTGGTACAGGGACTGTACTAGGACACACTGTCTATGTTTGCACCCGGTGCACCTACTTAAAGGTGTGCTGTGGTGCAAACAGGGACCGTTCAAACTATGTATAATATGTTGCATGGTGTTTTAGGCTGTCCCTGTGAAGCAGGTACTCCTTCACAAAAACAATTCAACCACTTCAAAGGTTAGTCTCTCACAAACCACAAGGACAGAATTGCCATGATTTTGAAAATACTATCTCATCTCTTTGCTCTTTTTGACAATCACAGATCCTCACAAGCATCTCAATGTTATTATGATGTTCTGAGTTGTAAAAGGAAAAATCTACTCTTTAAAAATATGCAGTAAAATTTGTGAAAAGAAAAATATCTTCACAAAAAAAGATTACCGCAACAATGTGGCAGGTAAATAAAAAAGCAGTAATTCAGCAAAAATTCAGCAGAAATTAATTTAATTGCAGTAAAAAGCAATTAAATAAGCCCTCCGTTTTCAACAAGTTTAGCTCATGCACTTGCTGTCTGCCATGGTAAATCACACTTGAAACTGCAAATGTTGAGTTTATTGCCGCAATTCACAATACACAATTTGTAGTGTTCCATTTACTATCACGGAATACAAATTCAGTAAGCCATATATTCACGCTCATAGCTTACTGGCAGATATAAGTGTTGTAAAGATTACTCCTCGTCTTCTATGGGTTTTGAGGATTTATTAATGTAGAAACAACTGCAGGTAGTGCTCCCTTTCCAGCCAGCTACCAACTGACATTCAAGGGAACACCCTTACATCATACAATAAAGAACACTCTAATACAGAACATAAAGTATGTCACAGGGTGACACCTTAAAGCTATGCACAAGAACACAACACATCTTCCCTTTAAATTTCAAAACAACTTTGGGTGGAGACCTTTGTTTAATACACACACCAACCAAGGTGTACATAGTACACAGAGTGAGGTAGGGGTCCCTACTCTCAGACATAATCTTCCAAATACCTGGGCACGTTTCTGTGCCTAAGACGGTCTACATTCACTCCTACCCTTGAACTTTGAGTTTTACTTCCCAACATTTCACCGTCATCCATCATCATAAAACTATTACAACTTTCTGAGTCCATCTCATCAATTCCACCATCCCTCTCCAGTAATTCACCACCTGCACCTTTCTTATACAATGCAATCCTCCGCCTGTTCCAACGTTCTCCATTACATAACACAATATACAAATCATGTACTTATCTCACCATAAAGAGCCCATGAAATGTTGTACAGACCCCTTCCATTCTCCCAACTTTGATTTTAACTGTCACCTGCTTTTAACTTCCAATTTCTCCCAGACCCTTGTGCACTGTTACTCCGTTCATCTCCTTGCTTCAACAACATGCTCATCCATGCAGGAGACATTTTTGTACTCACATGCCGTCCCCTCATTACCTCAAATGGGATTTTCTTGGGAACTCCATTTTCAGTGGTATGATACACCCACACCAGATCATCTACCATCTTCCTGACATTACTTCTACTCACACAAGCCATTTGAATTACACCCTTGACCATTCGGTTCACCCACTCAGTAACACCATTAGCTTGTGGGTTGTACACTGATGTTCGAGCATGACAAATTCCACAGTGTTCCATAAAGGTCTTCATCTCTCCAGACGTCAACTGAGTTCCATTATCGATGATAAGTTTAACTGGGTATCCTTCTTCTTTGAACACTTCCTCAAGAACATCAATGGTTCTCTTGGTCGTGATTTCAAGCATGAACTTCACCACCAACCATTTCGAATGTACATCAACCATGACAAGAGCAAATTTGCACTCTGGCATTACCACACTCAGCGGTCCAATGAAGTCCATACACACTGTGTGCCATGGTTTTCCAGGATCAACATTCACTCATCACAGATTGACCACTCACTTTCAACCTTTTCTCTCCTTCCTTACAGTCTGCACACTGACCCACCCAATTCATGATATTTTGATCCATACATGGCTACCAGAAATGTACATGTAATCTCTTTTTAGTAAGGGTTTAACCCATATGGCCTACATGCGCTAACTTGAAAATCTCGTCACGTATTCCTTGAGGAGGAACAAATGTATCTCCCCTAGACGTTAAATTTACACTGCACACCAACAATTCATGAATAATGTTTACAAAAGGCCGAACTGACACTGATACTGCACTGTCTCGCCTAACACCTTTAATGATCATCTCAACAACTTCTGACAACACTTTGTCCTCTCTCATACACTGAAACCTCTGTTCTTTTCCTATGGCCCCTTGACTCCTTTCTACAACTTCACTCACACAGGCTACTGCACCTTCATTACTGTATGCCTCTACACCCTCCTTGTCCACTTCTTGCCAAGGCAATGGTAGCCTACACAAACCTTCAGCTTGTGCGTTCCTCCACCCAGGAATATATTCCAATCGGCACTGGAATTCTTAAAAAACGTGCAGCCAATCAGGCTAATCTCGCAGATATTTTTTCTGCCCATCCTGGCATTAAAATCTTCAACAACGGTTTGTGATTGGTACGCAGTACCATGGGAAATCCCCACAAATGTATTCTAAAATATTCAGATGCCCATGCTGCAGCCAATGCTTCTCTCGCTACTACAGAATAATTCCTCTCAGTACTTGTTAAAGAGCGAGAAGAAGAAGCTAAAGTACATTCACCCTCTTTGTGAATCTGTGAAAAACAGCCCCCACTCCCACAGCACTGGTCTTAACAGTGAGAATTTGCAATAGTTGTGTGTCAAAAAGAGTCAATACTTTGGAATCACATCTCTCTTGCTTAATGATTTCAAACGATTTTTGTTGTTCCTCAGTCCAAAAATATGTACTTCCTTTTCTCAAAGGTTTCTTTCTTTGTTCAGTATTTTCAGCATAATATTTGACTAAACCAAGAAAAAACCTCAGCGCTTTGTCCCTCGGCGAAGGAGCTTTTCTAATAGCTTCCAACAAGTCCCTTTTTTGTCTAATTCCAGAAAATGACAAAATATACGCAAAGTACTCCACCTCCTCAACACAGAATTTACATTTATCTTTCCTGCGGGTCAACCTCGCCTCAGCAATTTTGTCTATGGCTCTCTTCTGACTCACCAAAAATCACAACATTGTCTTGAAAATATACCACCCCTTCAATGTTCTTCAGGACTTGACCCATCAACCTCTAAAACATGCTAGCTGCTGAGGAAAGTCCAAAAGGCATTCTTGTGAATTGAAAGATACCTTCAGCGGTAATAAAGGCATTGAGATTTTTAGAATCTGGATGCAGTTTTATCTGATGATACGTGCTTTTCAAATTAAGTTTAGAAAAAATATTCTGCACCTTTTAAAGATAGCACTAATTCACTGATGTGGGTAATTGTCCACCACAATGTGTTGATTAAGTGTGCGCAAGTCCACACAAAGTCGAAAACGTTCACCAGATTTGCCCGTGACCACTACCGGAGAAATCCAACTGGAGGTCTCAATCGGTTCTGAAATACCCTGACCCACCATTCAACATGCGCTTCACTCCCTGCCGGCCAATTACAGGAACTTTCGTACCTTCGGTTGGACTGGCACTGCAACAGGCTTCAACAATATTTTATATACATATTTCTTTAGTTCACCAATGTAATCCGAAAATACTTTGCCCGCCCCTTCAATATTATCCTCCACAATTTACTGCTCCACAGCCATCACCTGATTGGGTGCACGTGGATGGATAATAATACCTAAATCATACTGAAGTTGCTAACCTAAAATTGGAGAACCTCTTTCAGCCATGTAAACATTCTCCTTCACAGTTTTCCCATGAAAATATATATCCGTATGCATACCCTTCTATATCTATCTTCTCACCTTGCTATCCCCAGGTTTTATATCTTTAGCTAACAACTTCACAACTGGCCAATGTTCAACAAGCATACTTTTGTGCAAATTGGTGTACAGAGACCTGGAATCCACCATGAGTTCAACTGCCACTCCCTCAATCTCAAATGAGGCCTTTGGTTTCGACTTCCTGTATTGACTTTCATCATCATCAATGCACAAAATCCTGTCAGGTGCAATTTCTTCATCACTACCTGACATGTTATCCTGTATTGTTACTACTTTAGCTTTATTGTTTGTCTTACACATGCGAGAAAAGTGTCCTTTCTGCCCAAATTGCCTACACTCTTACCCAAGAGCCTAACAAATTTTTAAATACGCAGTATGAAAATTACACACCTTAAGCATACTTTTTCTTGTTGTTTGCTACCATCTAATGCTCTGGACGGTGTATAAGTACCACTTCTCATGGCAAACCCACCTTTCCTCACATTCTTTACAACTGCTCTACCTGTACTCAATACTCTTGCCTCCTCTCCATCAATGCACGTCACTTCCCCATCATTTATCCCCCTTTCCATTTCTTTCATGCATAAGTCAGACTGCTCTACAATTGTTGCAACATCTATAGCATCATGTAAAGATGGATTTTTAGCTGCCCATAACCTTTCCTGCATTTTCTAATTTTTACATATTACAATCAGTTGATCGCAAATCATTTCTTCCCTCATGGTCCCAAACTGGCACTTGACCGAAAGCTGACACAGCCTAGCAACAAATTGGTCCCCTATTTCCTCTGTTTATTGGGGTTTGTTATAAAATGAATCCCTGTACATCTCTATATTTATTTCTTTGGCAAACCTTCTCTCCAATCTAACCTTGGCTTCTAAATACACATTTGTAATCTGTTGACCAATATTCCCTACAGCCGCCGTTAGGTACATAAACACATGTTGGCCTCTTTTCCCAGTGTGCTTAGTAGCAACTCCTTTTTCCTTGCATTGCTGAATTCCTTACCATCTAATGACTCTATGTAGTTCTCTAAAATCTCTATCCACTCATCCCATTCAATGGGTGGAGTTCCTGCCTGTACTAGAATAACTGGAGGAGGAATAATTGCAGCCTCCATAACCCCGCTCCCAAGAACAAACACAATTATATTGTTCCAAAACGACTAAGGTGTGCCTATCACCGATGGACGGGAAAGCACTAATGCAATATAGTGTGACTGTCACTATAATAATGTCAGTGTGCCCATCACTTTTAAAAATCTCTCAGCAAAAGTACCTGTATACCCAAACACAGGAAATCCCCACCAGATGTATTTAAGCAGGTGCTGCTACATCTGCGTTGTCTCCACCAGCAATTAATGTGGTTCTCTCCACAAACGCTGATGATCAACTGTTTCTTTGAACCCTATGTCACCTGTTACTGTACTCTGCAGTTTGTCTTGTGTGTTATTGTATTCTATGTGGGTCTTCCCAACCGCACAAGATGGCCGCCAATTACGTGCATTGTCATGCTATTTTTGAGAGGCAATAGAGCTTGCTCCCACACGTATGCTCCATTGTGGATGAAGCTTATCCGGCTCCAGCATCGAATACAGGAGCACTTGAGAAACAACCTTCAAGGTAAGTGCATGATAAGTTCTTTGATGTGCACAAGACCAATACACACCTTCCAATGTTTCACTCGAGGCGGTACCAGAAAAATACTGATGCCAAACAATAATAGCTCTTTTCTATCCAAGATCACCCACACAATATTTTCTGGTGTAGTGATGGTCCGCTTTCACGCCTGGTTTCCAGATTATTACTGGTGGCGCTCCACTTACTCACCACGTAACTTCATTTTCTCCTGCTTCCCGGCACCAGGCATAGGTCCGTACACCACTCAGGGCACAGTTTTTGAAGGCTGGAATCGTCGCCAAATTTTGCAAAGATAACTCGTAGTCTTCCATGGGTTTTGAGGTTATATTAATGTAGAAATGACCGTAGATAGTGCTCCCTCTCCAGCCAGTTACCAACTGACATTCAGGAGAGCACCTTTACATCATATAATAAAGAACACTCTAACACAGAACATCAACTATAATATAACATGTTGTAGTAATCTGTATTATTCTTATTTGGTTACTTGCTCCCTAGCTGCTCAGCCAGTGTGAATGTGATGCATGGAATGTTGGTGTGAGAGTCTTGAATGGAATCTTTGGGTGCCTGGATGCTTGAGTGTGTCAGTTGGAGTATGGGCTGAGCAGCAGGCAGACTGCTCCTGGTGGGGCTGCATCTCTACAACTCAACTACTTGTAGCTGAACTCAATAAATCTACATAAAACAATATCTTGTCTATGGACCTCATCGCTACACATGTGTATTTGTAAAGCGCACATTCACCCAGAAGGGCATCTTGACGCTGAATAGCAGATGTTTGTTACCCAAATCAATGTTACTCATTTTTATCAACCTCAGATAACTGAAAGGCTGAGTAGACCCACTGGGATATGATCATGTGCACATGAGGTTGGACACAGACCCTCAGTGGATGCATTAGTTTAACGAGCCACCAGACTCAGCTCATGGTGACACCTCAAAGCTATACACAAGAATACAGCAATAAGTCTTTGGCTTGTTACTTTTTTCATTAAACAAATTGCGCTAACTAATGCATCCAATAAAAAAAAAAGTGAAAGTGCTTATGCATTACATTTTGGAAACTGTGTTTTGCCATGTTTTTGTTTTTTGGTTTTTTCCTTGTTGGTGTTAGAGGTATTCATATGAGTTTTTCCTTTTCCTCACATTGAATTTCTGGACATTAGCCATGCTTATGTCCTAGGTTCCTGAGGGTTTGACCTACAAATCAACTAACCAACCTGGAAAACAAATTGGAAAACAGACTTTCTTATGATGATTTCTTTACACTTATTGGCTTTTTTTTTTATAAACGAACCTCAGTAACTTTAATGAAATTTAGATTACTGCCATAGACTCTCATTGGATATTCTTTATTACCACAAAAAGATTGTTGTGAAGTAAAATGCTTCGCCAAACAAATTAAGATAATCATCTTTCATTTCTGCCCCACACTGGAGTCTTCTGAATCGTCGCCAACCTGCAGCAGATCTGGCTTCAACTGAATCTAAATTTAAACCCGGCATTCTTCCTTAGATTCTTAACTAGCGCACGAGTTCAACATCTAATGACGCAACACAGATTTATATAAAAAATATTGGATGGAGAAATTGAAATTGAACCATCATTGATTAGAGATCAGAAATCTCTGTCTTCAAGAAGAATATTTCTGCCGTAAAACAACCTAACAATTAAGCGAAATTTTTAAACTGACATGCGATTTACATTTGTATTGGTCTCAAGGATGACACACCTACCTTCCTGCATTACGTCGACAAATAGGAACCGCAGATATTTCATCAATCAGACTCGTGCACTCTCACTATGAGCATGTTGTCTCAAAGCTTCAGCCACTTGTAGGTTCGAGTATCTAGGTGCAAGAGAATGTAACATTGGCTAATGCCACGATTATTCCAGAATGTGACATCACAGACGACATGGAACTTAAGCAGGCTCCATGGAAGACAAATAAACATTCTGAGTATTTAATGGGATGTCACGCACGAGGGTAAACGTATTCCATAAAGGGGTCATCCAGTGAAAAGAAAAAAATCCTGTTCTGTATCCAGTTCAACAATACCAATACAGATTCCAGAATGCCTCTTTCTTTGATACAATTTGAATGGATTTTAAACTTTCCATCGTATATTAATAACGTTTGGGCCCCTAAAGAGGAACTGTAGTTAAATATCTGGTAATGTACGATTGTTTGCGGAAAACTCCCTAGCCTTTCCCATAACCTAAAAAATAAACCGGATAACTTACGTCTGCATTTCAACAAAAATTACCTGACCGTGGTTACTGACTAATAATAGACTCCCACCAAATCTTTACTAAAAACAAAAGCCAATTTATGACTTTAGAAGAGATGGGAAAGTCAGTCCTACCCGACAGCTCTTTTTGTGGCCGATATAGACCCTGTAACACACTTTAGATATGGGCAAATATCCCAGAAATACTCACATCTGTGTTGTATGCGATGCACTGGGGCGACCTAGATCTTCTTTAGTTTCTAATGGATCCGTCATTCATATTTAACGCCCCTTGGTGTCACTCTGGTGACAAGGCATTAGTCATGTCAAACATATTCCACCAGGGGCAGGACTGAAAAGGAAAGATAAATATTTCATTCGGACCATTTAGTTACAGAGAACTGGTGAGCTGTCCTCAGATCAGCGTAGGAGTAGTAAACATGTATTTGTAATGGGGTGAATCCATGGGCACTCTGGTGAGTGGCCATGTCAGTACCACCCTTAGGGCCATATGTATCAAAAAAGAGTTTTTCGATTCTCAAATTGCAATTTTTAGCGAATCGCAATTAGAGAATCGCAAAATGCAATGTATGTAGAATTTGCAAAAATTTTTGCGAATCCTACATATCTCTTATTTGCGAATCGCAAACTGAGATTCGCAAAAAAGGAATACTTTGCCATGCATTCCTATGGGCTAGGAGGCCCATAGGAATGAATGGGAAGACATTCTCAATTTGCGATTACCAATTAGAGAATCGCAAATTGAGAATGCAATTTCAAGGTTGCAAGGGTGCCAAAAGAATACCCTGTTGCACCCCTGAAATATGCATGTGTGCACATTTTGCGCACATACATGCCCTAAGGGCATGTATGTGCGACATGTGGCACTTTAAAAAAATCAAAAAAGTGATTTTTTTAAAGAAAATTGGAAATTACCACAAACTTGAAGTTGGTGGTTATTTGCAATTCCTTAAGGCCAAATAGCAAATTTGTAGTGTTCCCGAATTGCATTTAAGGAATCACAATTTGCAGTTCCTTAATTGCATTCGCAAAATAGAAAATCACAAATTCTGAGATTCTCTATTTTGCGATTGCCTTTTGGGATGATACATCCCAAAAGGCTTTTTCCCATTCGCAAATGGGCAGATTCTGATAATCTGCCCGATTGCAAACAGGAAAAAGGCTTGATACATATGGCCCTTTGGCTCTTTCGCTCAAATATCTGGAGATTCTGGTAGAGGGGTGGCCGACCAGGAAGCAGCTGCTTGTCTGTGTGATATCAAACCAGGATAAACACGTTTTTGGTGTGGCAAACTAACATTAAAAAGCTTGAATTTGAAACGCATTGTCACTGCTTCCAATGAAAGCTGTACACAATTCGGTTAGCACCACCTATCTATATGACCTCACATGCACACTCTTTCTCTCATCTACTTCATGTCCCTATATCACATTGGGGCACATGCATCAAGGTATTTTGACCATACAAAAGTATGGAGTCGCAATAGCAAATGTCGATTCCCTGATTGCGTTTGCGATTCTTAAGGAATCGTAATTAGAGAATTGCTATTTGCAGTCTGTTTTGATGCGTTGGATATTGCAATTACCAAATAGCGATTTCTTCAAAATTGCTGTTTGGTAATCCCAAAATGTAACTTTCATGCATGTACTCCTTAGTCATCTAATTTCAGAAGACTCAAAGTGCATGCACAACCTGCAAGTCAGTGCCCCCACTGATCATCCCCCCACCTCAGGAGCTCCAGAAGGTAGATACAATTATGATGGGTAAACCAAGGCTTAGCCTTTTATTGGACAGTAACAGTGTCAAAATAGTCCTTGTTAAGCAGTCAAGACATCATAGAAATACAGGCAGCAACAAAGAATCAACACTCGAGCACTAAACATCAAAAACAACATTTGTGACACTTCACATTGTAATGGCCCACAAAATACGCTGAATACATTGTGCCTAAAGGCCCCAATCGTGATACATCTCCCAGGTCCTCTACCTAAGGCACCTGGTTACTATTTGGTAAAGGAAAACATTTGGCTGGTAGACTTTAGTAAGAACATCACCACATCCCCTCCATTCCAGAGGAATACCATTTTAACACATACACCAGGGCACTGCATACCTCAGTGGCACTGTTGGGGTACCTGCCCACAGGAGAAGCCCCAAAAAGTTCCACTCTAATCACCGCGGGCTATGTCAGAAGAGTCCAGGGCCACCAGCAGGTCAGACCTCCTTCCCGCCAGCCCTGTGCCCACACAAACATCACCCCGCCAAGGGGCCAATCCAGTAAAAGAGACCAATTCTGGGGATCCCCCGTTTCTCTGCTGCTATTGACTCCGCCTGTCTCCAGGAGTGGATGAATGCACTATTCAAGTGACTCCAGGACGCAGTGCAAAGGAAAGGCAGCCGCTCGTAGTGCACGCCACCTGAAATGCCCCCTCACCTTTAGCGCACCTTGATGACATCACGCCCCCGGAATGGAAACCAACGTAGGGCTCCCAGGGCAGGCTACTGCCCCTGGTGCTGCAAATGGCACCCCTAACTATCATTTTGGAAAACTCAGGAGAATGTACGTAAAAAAAAAGTAGCAAATGTCCTCAGGCTAAGTCTTCTGATTGGCTGAGCCAATCCCAGCATTTTATTGTTGCTTAATTGAAGTTCAATGTTTTATGTTGTATACCTCATTAAATATTTTGATGTAGGCTGTTGTATATTTTGTCACATATACAATTCTATAACATATTCTCATGCATGATTTATATTACTTCAACCTATCACTTAAATGAACCTTCCCTACCCAAATAATTCTGGTTATATTGTGTAATACAGGACGAAAAGAAGGTTCAAGCAAAAAGGAAGAGACAGTCATTTTTGTGAAGGATGGCTTGCAGTGTTCAGTGCAAAAGACTGGAATAACATTCTAGACTTGTCTACAAAGACCTGCTGAGTATGTTCCTATTATCCTGCTCTCATGGTCCATGCACCCAGTAGACCAAGACTATCTGAGCCTGAGATGCCCAAAGCATCATTACCTGAAGGAGAGGACTCATGACACACACACAGACACACACACACAGACAGACACACACACACACACAAGGAGCAAGGCCTCTTAGCAATAGAAGAATGCATGAAACGGCATGCTGTAACAATGCTGGGAGCCTGCCGCGCTCTCCTTTGATCTGATCGGAACTGACTGCTGCCTAATAGGTCTGCAATCTAATCTTCTGAGCATCAGAAAATGGATACAGGACAGGATAAAAACCTCGCTCAGAAGGCCACTTTAATGAATATATTTTCTGTTCACTGAACCTTTGGTATCATGCACATACATTAAGTCGATGCCCTCACTCTGCATCAGGGATGCAATTATGGAGGGTTATGCTATTTGTATGACGTGGATGGCCATGGGAGCCGAATCGTGCGCTTGATAACAAAGCTGCATTGTGATCATCACAGCACTACATGGGAGCAGAACTATGGGATCCTGCAGGTGGATCGCCTGGGACAGAGCCAGAAGGGATCACATACCCTCGCCTGAAGAAACACCTAGAATAAAAACCCAAAGCCAAATGGAGATACATTTTAAGTCATTCAATAAAATCTACAGGCACCCAAAAATTCACTTTCACAAAAAAAAAAGGTTTCCTTGTGACTATAACCTTATATACAGCATTTAGAAATGGCATTAGTGCACTATTAGGCGCTTTATAAAAACAAGATATTATAATAATTATTGTCATTTATTTATAATAATAATTATTAGTAATAGTAATAGTAGTGGTAGGAGTAGGTTTGGACTACTGTACAGGGCATTCAGGCAGCGCCCGAAGGGCTGGTCTCACTGGTCAATGTGTGGGCCGTTTCCTGGCTGTTTGTGAGCCTGTTTTATGGTCTGTGGGGCTGTTGATACCGTTGATAGCTCTGATATTACCACAACCATTGCTTACAGCAAGCACACATGCATGCATTCTCTCATACCTTGCAAAACAAATATACAGCTAGTTTAAAACTGCTCTGATTTGCAAATGTGAGCCACTTTGTTAGCCATCTGATTCCTTAATGGGAGCTACTTTTATTTTGATACCCTGGCCAATTTTCTGTCCCAGTCCCAGTCTGGCCCTGAGTAGCAGTAGTAGTAGTAGCAGTAGTAGTACTAGTAGTAGTAGTAGTTGTAGTAGTAGTAGCAGTAGCAATCAGCTTCAGCAATTTTAACAAAGGCTGGGAAAAGGGTAAGCATTGTTGAGCCATGCAACAGTTTCAGGAAGTGTTACATCTGACAGCCGTTGGTGTGGTCTACTTTTTGCCTTATCACATCCTGTTTGCTAAAAATCATTGTTGGTTTTAAGACTCAGTGCACTTTACCACTGTTGACCAGTGCTACTAAATTGTTTTTGCTCTCCCCTCTATACATGGTAAAATTGGCATACACACAATTGGCACATTCAGTTTACTTATTACTATCTAGTAAAGTGGTACTACATGTATCCAAGCTATTAGTGGGCCTGCAGCACCTATTGGGACACCTAATTAAGTTGCCCTTTAAAACATCTCATGTCTACCATTGCAGCCTGTGCGCAGTTTTAAATTGCCAATCCAACCTCGCAAAATAAACCTTTAGCCAGGTCTAAACCTCCCTTTTTAATAAGTATGTCACCCTTAAGGTAGGCCCTGACTTTGTGGCTTCTCTTGCTACATTTTTCTCTGCAGCAGCAAATCCTGTACAGAGGCATGACTCAGGAAGGGTATCTGTCCCCCCTGGAGATTTTCAATTGCCCAAAACAGTGGCAAAGTCTGAACATAGAAATCTTCACTCTTACTTTGACAGGTGGCTCCCTAACGGCAATGCCTCCATCCTTGAACACCGCTGGCTGCCTTGCCCCGCTGAACTTTACCTTCCCAGAGACTTTTACTTGAAACTTTTTCTTATTCCAAAGGTAAACCGAGACTGGGCCCAATACATCTTGTGTATCCAAATCACGCTCCACTGTGGTCCGCCATAATATTTGACTTTGCCATGGTCTCACGCGGAAAGATGCCCGCAATTGGTGCTCTAATCTTTTGGGTTCTATTTTTCTCTAAAAGCTTTAAAAAGTCATAACTCTGGTTCTTCAGATTGGATTTAATTTGCTTTGGTGTTATTTCATTCATTACATTTGTATCTATTTTTCTAAACTTGTGTGAGATCTGTCTTGTGTTGTGTTCCACTTTATTACTGTTTGAGTGCTGCATAAAACTTAACCTGGTGCCTCTAAATTAAGCCTGACTGCTTTTGTGCCAAACTACAAGAGGGTTAAGCACAGGTTAATTTAGCAACATTTGTGGTTCACCCTTACAGGAACTGTGGTAGTTGCTTGAGAAAGGTCTTCAACCCTCAACTAAAAACCACATTTCCTACAGAAAGTAGGACCATTTTTTATTTAAACTACTGTGAAATTACAAACACTGCTAAATTAGCCATATTTAAGCAACATGATTACCATGACAGAAAAATATCTTCAACTCTTGCTCTTCCCTTCGTTGAGAAAAATTGCCCTCTTCCACCATCTAACCTAAATAGGATAAAAGCGATCAGAATGTCCCACAACCTGCAGTAAATAGGTAAACATTTTGTAAAATTTAGAGCACTGTAAACTAGTTCCTATCTCTCTAGCTTTGACCTGTTGAGTCTTGGCCCAGATCAGTTAATGGATCATTTATTATATGGGGGATGAAGAAACATAGCAAATCTGCAGTTCTACATGCCCAAAAAAACTTTAGTCCCCATTTAATGTAGGGAACCACTCATTTGCCACCAATAGTGCCACCACCAGCTCCTCTGGCTCTCATTTGAAAGTGGTGAACTGCCCACAATAGAGTTACCGCCTTTCGTGCATCAGTAGTAAAACATAGGATGCCCCTGCACACGTCAGTGATTCGATTCTGTAAGTACACAGAGTAATGGAGAGAACAGCAAGTACAATAAACACTTAGTAAGTCCAATGAAGTAAGTAGTTTCTTGATTTAATTCAATTCCGTTGCCCAGCCAACATGTGTTTCGTCTGGGTGTGAAACCACGACTTCTTCAGGGCTATGAGGCGAAACAGGAAAGAGAAAAAGATCTCTCCGCCGGTTATACTTCCGTCCCGGCTGCGCGGGAAAACAGGGTGAGTAAAGTACACTCAGAACGTGTGACAAGGTAAGTACCCCTTCAGATAGAGGACCTTCACGACGAGTACACCAAAGATTCCCTGGGATTCAGATTGTGACATCGTGCATCAGTAGGTCCAGCCTAATTAGAGCAATCCTCCCGATGCAAATTTTCTCCGCATGGGTCCACCATGCAACACATGGCAGCCTTGGATAAGGAAAACAAGCAAAGCTGCCCATATGCAGGGATATTGGATTATTTTTATTCTAATAGTAAAGCCGGGGCTAATATAATGCATCTTGCACATTTTTTTCTAGATTTTTCTAGATTTACTATTCTTAACTCCATATATAACACCTTGACAATGCAGTGGTGGTCGATATAGTGGATGTGATAGATTTTAAATGCAATACATTGCATGGTATTCCCACTCCTTCAAAATGAGACACACATGAATTATTTTTTTTTACGTACTTGTGATTACAACAATCATGCAGCACAGCTGGATGTGAAACAGTTGTCATAAAATTGACAAACTGCTTCTTGTCATCAATGTGATGTTAATCATGGCTCAGTAAAGACGTGCCAAGCTGTGGAAGGTAAGAAAGTCACATCCCAATTATGAAGATGATGGTGGGAACTGTTCGATGTGGGTGACATAGAAGATGGTTTTAGTGGTGTACATCATATCCTCCATTTACTGCAAGACAAACTGATGCCCCCAATCCCTACATTTGGCAGCTCAGTACCTGGGCCCATCAAGTGGTATCTTGATTGATCCTTTATATGCAGCTGTTAATTGGGGATTTTAGGGCACATAGGGGCATATGTAGAAGGACTTAACGTCACTGTAACGTTAATTGTTTAACATTACGGCAGCTATTTTTTATTGCCATATTTAGAAGTTGTAGCTAACTGCAGTTAGCAGCACTTTTCTGGTGAACACATGAATTTTTAGGATCGCCACTTCTGTTAGCGAGAGTTAACGAAAATGAGATGCAAGGTGGGCATGCCCGTGCAAAAACTGCCACTAACCCCACTTCATGATATTTACAAGGAATTCCTCCGATGGTGCAAAACCTCAAAAACTGCCTCAAACTCCAGTTAGAGGCAGTTTGTTAAGACCAGAAAATAGCTGGTCTTAAAATTAGTGCAAAGACTTGGGGCTTAATTTCAGAAGAATTTGGTGCTGGACAGCACTGCAAGGAATGTTGCTGCGCTGCGCTGCCCTGCGACAAAGCAAAAGGGCAGGAATGCGCACTATCAATAAGATAGGGCGCATTCCTAGGCCTCATCCATGAAAAGTGTTGCAGCGCTGCCACAAAATAATGTTGCAACACTTTTCACAGCGCTCTTCTTGTCACACCATTCATGCGCTGTATTCACTGTACGGCACTCCATGTCGCAATTAATGACAGATATGTCTGGAATCATTACGTATCTGTCAGTGCTAAAGTCAGGCATTGCTGCAGTTGTGTCACAAGCATGATGCAACTCCAGCAATACATGGGCCAGCCTATCCCTGTGGCACTGCGTCACCAACACGCCTGCCATTCTGACGCAGTAGAATCCTAAAAGTGTTTCAGTGAAATCTGATGGATTACACAGAGCAACTCCCTTGAGGCTTGGTTGCATGGAAATGCCCACCCTGCATACATCATGCCTGATGCAGGTAGAATGTGGCACAGGGCTTCACAAAGTCACACATATGCCTCGATTTGTCACATTGTAAATACGGCGCAAGGTGGTGCAAAATTAATGCTGCAAGTAAGTCAAGAAAATGACGCACCAGCGGATTTAAACTGTCGGAAGGGGCTCATGAATGAGCCCCCCGTGTATTTTCCCCCTATATTAATGCACAATGGCTGCCATGCACCAACACAGGCTCCCTTGCGCCATGGTGTTGTGGAGTTGATTGATGTTGTGCGGGAAGAAACACCTACATACACAAAACCTATCAATCCAGGGGATTTCCTCTTCCTCTGTGTGGTGTGCGTTGATGGTGGATTTGAAGGTTGCATGAGTATCATGGATATTGTTGTGGCTCTATCTCTTCTCGAAATGTTTGCAGGTGTATCTGGACTAGTGGAGGGCAGGAGTTAACCAGTTGGCCTTCTTGGAGGATTGGTTGCCTGATCTTTACTTGAGGGGTGCCAGGGTGTCGACGCAGATGGAGATCCATCTGTGGATGTTGAACGCTGCGGTGTTGTCGTATGTAAGCGTTGGCGGAGTGATGGTGCTGAGGGAGTTGACAAGAAGTTCTTTGGTGGCCTTGATCCAGCTGCCACGGGTGGGAGGGTGAGGATGTCAGTGGTGTACGGTTGGCATGGTGAAAGAGTGATGTATACAATGATGGTCGGTCCAGGAGAGTTCGGTGGTGTGTCTGTAGTTGAAGTTCCCGCTGACGAAGAAAACTTGCTTGTGTGTGTGTCCAGCTATGTGGGTTGGTGCAGTGACTAGCTGCTAGAGTCTGATGTTGGCGAGGTTCCCCAGGAGGGGGGGGTGGTGTTCTGGTCACTTGGGTTGTCCAGGTGGAACTTGAGGTCTCCGAGTAGGATGTAGTCGGTGGATGGGAAAGCCTGGGGTGTGATGAGGTGTACAATGGCATAGTTGACTGTGGGTTCGTGGCCCAGGGGGCCTGTAGATGAGGGTGCCGTGGAGGGTGGTGTTGCGGTTGGTCCGGATCTGAAAGTGGAGGTGTTCCATGTTCACCGTTAGGTGAGTGTTTGGTCAGTCGGAGTGAGCTTTTGTAGACGATGGCAATGCCTCCTCCTGAATGGTCGGGGTTGTCCTTGCGGCTGATTTTGTAGCCGTCAGGGATGGTGATGGCTGGTCTGGAGCAGAGGTTGCTCCAGGATTCCATGAAGAAGGTCATGTCTGAAAAGGTGTTGTCAAGGAGGTCTCAGGTGTCTGTGGCGTATTTGTGGAGGGACTGCATGTTGAAGAGAATGCAGTTGAGTGGATCTGGTGCGCTGTTCGTCGACTGGATGGCAAAAGGCGCTGGTGTGCTGATGTGGAAGGAGGTGCGTTTGCTGTTTCGGCAGGCACAGGGTGCAAGGGTATTTTTCAGTGATGCTAGATGGCAGGCGGTTTGGCGCCCAGGGTTGAGGGTGAGAGGGGTGCTGGCACTGTAGCTGTGGAGTGTCTGAGAGTCCGGGCCCCTGGTGCTGGGCACAGTACAGAGGAGGACGGTCGCAGACTGGTTTGCCTTTGGCTTCCCTTCTGCTCACTAGTGGCACACCTGCTGCGCATGGCCACATAGCGTCCCCCGCTTGGTAGTGCTGCAGGGGGGCTGGACAGCTGGGAGGCAGGAAATGTGGGAAAGGACACTGGAGGGGGCAGGGACACGGGGGATCGCAGCGGCAACAAGGGGATAGGGAAAAAGGAACTGCAAAATAGCACAGGAAAAACAAAGCCAAACACAGCAAAGAAAAAGAAGAAGAAGGGAGAAAAGCAACGGAGAAGATCAGAAAGATGAACAGGTACAGCAGAAGAGAGGGACAGGAGCAGTAACGCTCTACCACTGCACCACCAGGGATGAGGTGCAGGCACAAGCCCGTGGGTGGAGGAGGGACTCGAACACCTGACCTCCGTGTCAGACAAACTAGCAACAGCAGCAGCAACCAGAAGGCGCAGCGCTGTGGGAAGAGGAAGTCAACTAAGGGTTAGTCCGCCATACACCCAAATGCAAACTAACAGGGGGCAAGGAAAGGCAGCACCACTCGGTTGCCTCTTCTGATCTGACAGTGGTGACCAGATTCCATGTTCCCCAGTGAGTAACGGCGAATCAAGCTGCATACACAAGGGCCTGGGCTAGAACCAGACCATGCCTCTGGCACCCACTGCCACCAATGGCCGATCTCAGCAACTTGAGAGAGTTATTGGAGTCCCCCACAAATCTTGTGTGGTGCCCTCCATGATGTAGGTCAGCCTCAGTGCAGGGATTGCTCAGGACATGGTGTGCATCACACACAGGCGCTCGGCCTGTGCCCGACTGGACCCCGGGCCTCTTCTGCTACGAGTCTCACATTCTTCTCACCTGGACATTGACACTGGGGCTCAATGCACTGCACTCTCTCCAAATCTGTGACTCTGCCAGCAGGAACCTAAACCAGATAGGATTTCACAAGCCTAGGTACAGCAGTCGCTGCCAAGTCCTCTCAGAAACCTCCGGATGCAGGTGATGCAACAGGGCCCCCTTAGGTGTGAGGTTGCAGTGCTCCCACCACACAAGTTCAGCGCAGCTCGGGGGTGTCACCTTTCCACAGTGTTCGGGCAGCACCACATCCTCCAGCCTGTAATGCAGAAATGCACGGCCCACCAGTGGGAATCTCCTCCGTGTACCCCGTTGTAGTGGTGGCAGGTGGTATATGATGCAGACCTCCCCACGTTGGTGTGCAGGTGCACCTCTACTGTTCACACATCCCTGGGCCACCAGGCCGTCTTCTCACACAGGTCAGCAAAGTGTCTCGATGATATGGTGTTGCAAGGAGTGCATATTAAAATGTGATGCATCACTGGTTTTGCCCAGCGATGCACCTCATTTCATAAATGTAGCCCTGATTTCCCTCTTCCCCTGGGACTTTGGCTGGTCATCCTGGCTATTGGGGGATTTGGGGGGTTGTTTACCTGTACTGGACTTGGCCCTGGCTGCTCCATGCTGCATTACTGTTAAACATTAAGTGGCTGCTAGCAGTAGCGGCCCGTGGTGGGAGTGCTGCCGGTCACTGACGTGGGGCGGGGGAGTGGCAAGGTGGGGGGTAGTAAACCTGAGCTTGCATATGCATGGTAATACGCCTTTCCAAACAAACAGGAGAACACTAGCTGCAGCTAGCTATTACCAAAAGCATTAATATGGTCAAATGTCAGAGTGCAAGATGTTTTTTCATTCATAGGTTTTAGGAGGAATGATATGAATCATGCCGGTATATTGTGATAGTTAAGAGATGTGAGCTGTGGCAGGAATCCTGACAGTGAGGCTCATCTGCATTCTGAGTACCGATCTGCATTCTGGTGGGTCTCCAGGTTTGAGAGTAATAGGAGGGGCTGATGTTTACAGTTCAATAACTAGTGTCCTGTCCACACAAAAATCACTGATTCACCCCCAGAGATAGACTGGCAGACAGGGCTGGGTGGAAAAGGACCCTGGTACACTTCTGCCAGTTGCTTTGAAGTCACCCTCTACATCGAAGGCAATTTTGGGTATAGGTACTGGGGCTCTGATCCTAACAAATCAGGACACTTAGAGATCTTGAGCTGAACTTCTGTCAGAAGAACTGCTGTGCAGCTTAAAGGACTGAAGTGGACTGCTTTTTTGGAAGGACTGGTTTTCTGCTTGTTGCCCTGCTTCCTGCTGTTACCTGATTCTGCTCGAAGGACTCTGCCTTCCCTCCAAGTGATCTCCAAGGAAACTGCCTGCTTGCAAATTAAATAGTCAGAGATGAAGGTGGGAAACTCAAAAGCTGTAAATTGATTCATCATGTTGTCCGAAGTTGTGACTGAACGGGCTCGAGGTAGCAGATTCATTGATGGGACTTGCCCAACAAAAAGTATCTGTAAAAAGGCTTAGGAGTTGAATGAATGAGAAATTTAGAAAGTGCTCTATGCTCCCCAAAGATAAATGCAGGGGATGGACTCTTGGTGCATTTTAACCAAACCTGCCATTGCTGCCATAAGCTCCACAGGTCAAATTCCTAAAAGGAAACATTTACAGCCCAAATCATCTTTCATTCTTGAATCATTTCTGTAAAACAGTAACAGTCTGCGTGAACACTCAAACCACATGCACCACAGCAGCCTATATGCAAAGAAGGTTTTTCCCCCAAAAAACACAAGCAGACCATGGGGTAAGGCACATTTTTACTGCTTTTCACTTATTTTTTGTTTCAATGCCCCCCCCCCCGATAAAGTTCAGAAAAGCACCAAGAGAACCAAATCAGTTCAATAAATAGTTCATTCATTGTCTCATTTAGGGCTTGTTAGGAGTTGCAATTAACACACTTTTGGAGTATTGTGCAATAACCACACTCCACGTTGCTGTGATAGCGTAAAAGGCCATCTATTAGGACAAGGTTGCTAACATTCTATTGAAGTTTATTAACATTAACAATATCTCAACATTATGAATCTTGACATAAGGGGGTATGGCCAGGATGGTGGCTGCTGCAGATGCCTCGTAAACAGCGATGGACCCGCTCAATATCCTGATATATGTGCAAAATCGGCCCTAAGAAAGAATTTCAAACAAAGTATTTTGGCCCAGTGGCACTCCGGACCGGGTTTCAATCATCTCCGGCTCCGAGGAGGGGCTGGGGCTGTGAGATACATGCAGTGTTGTCTGGGTCAGCCTGCGCAGCGCATGCGAGCCAAGGCATCTCACCGGGCAATGGTGACTGCAGACTCAGCCAAGAGGCGCCACAGACTTCAAAGTCCAGCTTGCACAGGTGACGCTGCCTGAGGGGTGAACTTCCGAGCAGCGCAGCGAGCACCCTGGTGGAGCCAGCCAAGACTCTGCTCAATCCCAGATCAGGCCACGAGGCCAATCAATGCTGGCGGGCCCCAGGGGCGATCGGCCCAAAGATGCCAACAGTCTAGGGACCCTTCCCGCTAACATCTGATGCCGCAATTGGTCACGTGCCGGGACATCGTTGACCATGCGCTGACTGCCAAGGCGAAGTGCCCTGCTGCATTAGGAACCTCGCAGCTCGAGACTTGCACTACGGAGGGATCCAGCTCACAAGATCTCTCAAAACCACCTGCGGTGGCCACCAGGATGCGGGCCTCCACCCCGCCTGGGCCGGCTGGATAGTGCCACGCGACTGATATCAGTTGGAGTGACGCACCATAGCGCTGCAGGCCACGGCTGAATCAGAGAGCGGGTGGGATAGATAGATAGATACACTATGCACTGAAATGGGGCACCTGCACAAAGATCACAAAAAACTAAAGGACAGGGTCAAGGCATCCAAATCGACATTGGCGACCCTGAGGCCCACGGTGAAGATGGCCTTGGAACAAATTAGAACACTACAGAAGGAAGTGGACTACCGCAGTAACAGGGTGGAAGACCAGGAAGGAAGATCATGCAGGAACAAAGTACAAATAGTAGGCATTGTGGGTCAAAGTATGGACATCTATCTCAAATCCTGGTTCACCAATGTGATACTCAAGGGCAAACAATCCAAGTTCTTTTCGGTTGAAAGGGCCCATCGGGTGCCAGGTGGACCTCCACGGCCAGGCAAGCTTCCAAGGCCAGCTGTGGGATGGCTATTCAATTATCACGACAGAGACCATATAATGCAAGTGACGAGAGCTCGATGACCATGGCCAGGCGAGAACACCATGGTGCACATATATCTGGATTACACGCTCGCAGTACAGCAACGCAGGTCCTCCTTCCTGGATGTTAAAGAGTGCCTGAGGGGGCATGACGTGAAATATGCTCTCCAGTTCCCGGCCACACTAAGGATACAACATGACGGCAACACTACTTTTTACGCCACACAGGAGGAGGTGTGGGGCTGGATGGAATAGAACGGACTGGCACATAATAAGGGGACAATTGTGAAATCTTGTCAGAAATGGCTGACACAGAGACGGCATGGAACACAAAGCAGACAGACACCAATCACAGGGTCCCACCAAAGCCCAAGCAGCAAGAGAGAGAGAGCACAGGCAGTCGAAAATGTGGAAAGATATGCTGCCTCCCGCTTAACCGATCGAGCACCACATGGAGGTCTCATTCTTGTGGGTGGGGCAGATACACATTGATGGCTCACCAGAAACTGACCATTGCTTGCAAAATATATCATCATAGATGGGGACACAGGGTATTAAGATGCTTCTATTAACTTGGAATTTCCATGGCCTAGCGGGGCATGCCAAAAGGCACCGGGTGTACTAATACCTAAGGAGACGCAAGATCGCCATCGCACTCCTCCAAGAAACACACTTGACCACACAGACACTCACCTCTTTACGAAAATGTAGAGGGGCATGATAATAGGGACCACATATATGGGTAGTGCCTGAGATCCCACTGCAGATACTTCACACACACATTGATCTGAATTGGTGGTATGTGATTTTAGAGGGGATCTTAGATGGCTCACCAATAATATTAATCTAGCTCTATGCTCCAAACTTGGATTGCTTGTTTCCCCCGCTCCCGGGTGCACAATCCGTCACCCTAACCATTGCGTACATGGTCTACTAACAAGCATTTGAAGGATTCATGGCCAGGTATACACCCCTCTGGAAGGAAGTACTCCCATTGTTCAGGGCTACACGACTTGTACACAAGAATAGACATCATATGTTGCGCCAATGAGGCCCTCCAGAGTGACCTATGAGGAATACCTTGCCCGCACATTGTCGGATCACAGCCCCCTGAAGTTGCAGTCAACCTGGGGCAAATCAAGAACCAGTATTTCAACATGGTGCCTTCCCTTACAAGCGCTCAGAGTCGCACCCTTGCGCGCCTCCCTAATACAATCAATCACAACATATTTCCTAGACTATGAAGGCAAGATATCCAGTGCTGGAATAGAATGGGACGCATTTAAAGTGGTCTTGCGTACAGTCTTGCTATACAGTACTTCTCAAGATATATGGATAAAGTCCTTACCCATAGCTTCATATCTGCCTACCTGGTGGTATTCTAGGCAATATTGAAATTGGAAAGTTGTTACTGGCAATATTATATGGCCATGAATTAACCATTCTGTGAACGGTGACTCTGCCACGGTGAAAGGTTATCGATCTAATCTTTCAATGTGCAGCATTGTATATTTTGCATCTCTTTGTGCCATTCTGGTCCATCTTTATGATATGCAGAGAATAGAGCAGTACAGTTAATATATCGCCAGGGCATGTAATCAGAGTGCAATGATTGTAGTGTCCAGCTTAATAATAGAATGGATCGTAACTGTGATTGCTCGTGTTGTAAGATGGACAGATCCTGTTCCATTATATCTATTGCAGAAGGCACAATGTTGCCCAGTGAATAGATCCTAGATGTTAGTGTTGTCATACCATTGTCAACCACAGACAAAGCCTTCTGTAGGTTAACTCGGTCAATTACACACAATCTCTCCGCAGCTTCCTGTTGAGAGATTTTCCAAATATCATTATAGATAGCCTTTAAGAAGTGTTTACAATGTGGTTTCCGAGGACCTAGCAAGAAATCCCTCAAATCCATGTCATCTGAGAGTAAGGACAAATATTGTTTCACCTGGAACAGTGTTGAGGTTCTTAGCCAATCTAGGCATAACACTGTATGATGTCACCACCCCTGGATATTCTCGCTGTACTTAACGTAGGTCTGACCTATGGATACCTAACCCTTCAGCGGTACCCTTGAATCTTGACTGACACATATTTGTGTTGATAGGCCAAACTAACCATCCCATCCAATTGGTGTCTAATGATTTGCATGAGACATCATGCATGATGTCATCTAGCGTACCCTCGCCATGTACTGCATTGTTTTTTCATCCCTCAAAGTGTGAAAGCAAAGGAATACGAGTCCTCAATCTTGGCTAACACAAGACAGGAAGTCTGTGCACAGTGTCGGTCAGGAAAATACTGGGTGTGGTATGAGGTATGCTCTAAATAATGCCTCAGTTCCCTGAACCTGCCTTTCTTTGGTCCCACAGACTGATTTTATGCCTATAATGTCTTTTCATAAGTCAAAACCCTGTTCAGACAGTTTGGAAACAAAAGAAGCACAGTATATCTTTTTTGTGTTGGTGAGTACATTTTTCTTCGTAGGTGCAGGCGCAAGCTTATAATATTATGAACGGGGGCGTGGCCAAGATGGCGGCAGAGTAGCAGTGATTCTTCAGAGCTCTGCTTGCCAAGGCCAACAATAAGTTTCTACATTGCTTTCCTGGGACCCCGGGGACTTTCGAAGGGAGGCCCGTGAATCGGAACACAGGTTGCAGGTGTTGAATTGAGAATTAGCCGCCTGAGCAGTCTTGGTGCCGATGAGGAGGTGCCGTGAGTGGGTGGCCCTGACATTGGGCTGAGGTACAGCGGAGCGGGCGTGGTCTGAGGGCCACGCTCGGGAGGGCTAGCCGCACCGTCTGCAGATACTGGTGACGCGCCTGGCCGGCGTCCTGCGGCGCTGCTAGTGACACATGAACTGAAGCACCAGCGGCAGGGATTGGGCCCAGAGTTACTGGCCTGGGTGGCTTTGGGGCCAGTGCCAAGGTGTCCTAAGCGTGCGGCCTTGCCATCGGGCTGGGATGCAGAGGACCAACCATGGGCTACAGCCCCCGCTCGAGGGAGATTACTGCACCTGCTGCAAACATTAGTGGTATGCCTGGTCGGCGTCCGATGGCGCTGCTAGAGACGTGGACCGAGAGGGGCCTAGACAAAGGTGGGCGCTGCGGAGGAGGTCTGGTGACCATATTGGAAGGTAGGCCAGAAGTGAACCTGGATACTGCAAAGCCTCACACATAAACAGAGGTAGATCTGAGCCTAGGACCGCCAGAAGCCACCTCCTGTAGAGACAGGCTCTAGCGGGCCCCGCTAGTGCCACCATACAGGTAGGCCAGACTCCTTGCTGGATGTCCAGAGACACATGGGGGCCACGTGGCCACAACTAGCCGAGGCAACCGTGGAATTGATGCCCTGCCCCCCTCAGACTCCACCTTCCTAAAGCACTGGCTGCAGCCACAAGGGTGACAGGCGGTGCAGTTGAACTGCACTTGATGGATGTGCAGGAGTGCTGACCAGCGGGGAAGGACTAGAGAGGAGGCGATGGGCCTAGAACAGCCCAAAATCCACAGCGGCCAATTTGGATCGGGGTCTGGAGGTAGGCCTTGAGACTGGGGCCTTAAACCCTCCAGACAAGAAAGCAAACTAGCATTGAAGAAGATACTGGGGTGAGAGTCCCAAAGGCATGGCCTCTCCCCAAGTATACATAACGCGCCTGCCACAAGGGGAGACCGGGGAACGGAAATTGCACAGTGGGGGAGCAGGAGTGAGGGCATACTGGTATCTCCGGTTGGCTAGCCGTGGCCTGAACGCCTGCTTGCTGAGAAAGATCCCTGGGCCCTTACAGAGAAGGCTTCACTTGGATGACCACCCACAGTACGAGAAAGGAGCCCACAGTCAAGGACCTCCTACAGAAGCCAGGCTCCAAGAAGGCGGATGGACATGGCCTGAGCAGCTGACGGTCCAAGAGAAGGACATGGATCCCAAGAGGGAACACGCAGAGGAACAGATCACTCATGGCTTCCTGGAACAACTTTTTGGCACGCTCAGGGAAGACTTTGCAGACCTAAGGCAGGATGTCACTACGACATTAAGCAGATCAGAATTGAGATCCAAGAAATAGGTGACCGAGTGGATTAACTTGAGAGATCTGGCGACCGTGGAGAAGAGGAGATCATTGAACATGCTCAGGAGCAGCTGGAACTCAGAGATGGTCATGAAGAACTCTGCCTCCACCTGGAGGGCCTTGAAAACCATTCAAGGAGGTCCAACATCTGCATAAAAGGAGTGCCACTCTAGCCGGATGGCGGGACACTGGAGGAATGGGTGATTCGCTTCTTCAGACATGCCGCACCGACACGTGGGGACAAAGAGATCACTCTGAATAGCACTCACTGCACCGGCAGGCCGGCCTCAAACCCAGGTCAGCAACGGGACATCCTTACTTGCCTCCATTCATACAAACAGAAGGAAGTCATCACAAATGTAACCTGGGACAAAGCAACCATTGCGTTTGATGGTCGTCAGGTTGGAATCTATCAAGACCTCTCACCCCTCACACTTCAGTGGCGTAAAACCCTGAAACCAGCTACAACTTATCTGCAAGATAAAGGAATTCACTATTGCTGGGGGAATCCATTCCAAATGTCTTTCGTATGGAACAAGGAGTTATAGGCAGTGTGGTCCCTAAAAGAAGCGCAGGAAGTACTCAGAATTAACCTGGAGGAGGAGGGAGCCTCGGAGTTGCAGATAGACGACACAACATCTCAAGGGCCACCAAAACCGAGCCGACCACAAGGGACCGGGAAGGAGAAACGCACAAGACCCTCTGAATTGGACAGCCTGAAAGAAAGAAATGGAAGCCTTGCTTCGGCAGATATGGAATCGTGACAGTACAGGAGAGTCTTCTAATGACTGAACTCAAATCTATGCACCTATCTTCTGTTCACGGGCTGCCACATATGACTGATGTGTCCCAGGGAAGATTGAAATCGGCCTTAGTGGAGGGAGCTTATTCCCCTCAAGGTGATGACCGACTGTTGGACATATGGACCCATGCACGATGGTGCGATCCATGCCCGACGGATGATGATTTTCTTGTTATATCTGTTCCCCCTGTTCTACTATTCTCTCACTTCTTTCCCCCCTTTCCTCATTTCAGGTATCTGAAGACATCCTATCCACAGGTAGGGACAGGGTCTAAATCAGGTGGTCCGTGGACACAGGGTGCACCACGGTGTGATGAACCACAGACACGTAGAGACAGTCTTTGGCGGGTAAAAGGGAGCCTCCATTTTGGGATGACTAGTGTGAAATCTCAATGGGTACTAAACTAAGCAAGACTTTCACGTTTGGGTCTCCATGTGGGACACTAGCACAGGGTCCACTGCAGCTCCACCCCTCTGGCAGTGAATAGTGTTGGGGTTGGCGATGGCGAGGGCATCCGCTGATGGACCACGGCTGTCTACTGCATCCCAGGGTGGGTACGGGCTTGGGGTGGGAAGCCACAAGCTCACACAAGAACTCCCGCGTTGTACCCCATGGTGCTCCCCTAAACCTTCCCCATGACAACACTTAATGTTTTGATATTGAGTGTTAATGTCGGGGGCCTCAACTCACCCAATAAATGACGTGCGCTCTTTTCAATACTTAGGGACACAAAATGCGATATCTGACTATTACAAGAGACCCACCTCCTCCGGTCCAAATGGTTTGATAGACAATACTTTTCCTCTGCAAAGGGGAAAAGGGCAGGGTTGGCCACCCTCTTAGCTACACAGTTCCCGGGAACACTGCTGGGCATGCATGCAGAAACGTCAGGTAGGATGCTGGCGCCGTGGGTATCATTGGGGACCCACACATACACTATAGATGCTATTTACAGCCCAAATGAACCTCAAGAAACCTTCCTCCGGGAAACACTAAATACCATCCTCGAATCCCCGGATGAGGATTTATTAGTGGGTTGGGGGATTTTAATATAGTACCTGACCCCCAAATGGATAGGTGTGTGCAACGTATGGGACACTCAGAGTCACTCTCGGATTCCATGATACAGAAGCTGGGGGAGGTTGGATTGACAGACGTCTGAAGACACTGCTATCCCACTGCTCGGGAATACACGTTTTATTCTGCGGCACACCAAACCTATGCGCACATAGATCTGTTCCTGACATCCCTGCGAGTCATGAGGGACACCCGAGAGGTCATGATGGGGACAGCTGCTCTCTCGGATCATTCCCCGATTTCCCTTGTACTGCAGCTAGCCGAGGGACCCTCACGCCAGAGAACGTGGAGATTAAATCACAAACTGCTCACTTATGACTCCAACATTAACAAAATACAGGCAGCTATACAAACTTATTTAACAACCAATGATGATGGCTCAATCGCAATTCACCTGGTGTGGGACGTGCTGAAGGCCGTCATAAGGGGACGGTCTCTAGCCATCATGGCAGGCCTGAACAAAGATAACTCAGGGAGTTGGAGGGGTTGCATCGCCGTACAGGTGCGGTCCAGACCAGATGACAACTCAACACCGCATGGAAGAAACTGAGGACCCTGGACTGCGACCAGGCGGAATATGCTCTCTTGCGCACTAAGCAGCGCTATTATGAGGGGGAAAACAAATCCAGGATAGTCTTGGCACACTTGCTTCACTCTTAGACAAATGACCGTCGCATTGCAGGTATCAAAAAACCCTCAAGGGGAGATCCTTCGGTCCAATAGTGCCATCGCAGCCGAATTGGAGAACTTTTATACAGATCTCTACATGGCCAACCACCAGGACTCGGCGGCGGCCGAAACTTATGTCCGCGGGACGCCGGTAGCCTCTCTCCCATCCCCAGATGCAACCAAATTAGATGCGGATATCTACCCGGAAGAAGTCCTACGGGCTATCCCGGGACTCACTCCGGGAAAAGCTCCAGAAGAAAATGGTCTTTAGCCAATTTTTACAAAGCCTTTGCCTCCGATCTCACCTGCTGCTCATCCATCTTTTTAACACACATTTAGAGAAACCGATGCCCTGACCCATACGATGTCTATGGCGGAGCTGGTCGTGATACCTAAACCAGGAAAAGATCAGTTAGATTGCGCCTTGTTTCAGCCCATATCCCCATTAAATGTTGATTGAAATTTTTTTACCAGCATATAAGCAGCTCTTCTGGCCCCCTACATTCAGGGCCTAGTGGATCCGGACCAATACGTCTTTATCCTGGAATGCAGCCGCAGCGATGGGACTTGGCGTTTGTGCCATCTCTTGGACAATATCCAGCACTGCCAGTAGCCTGCTGTGCTCCTGTCGGTGGATGCTGAGAAGGAATTTGACCGGGTACACTGGCCATATTTGAGACAGGTACTACATAGGTGTGGTGTCAGCGAATAATTTTTGCAGTGGGTGGATTGTATATACAGTGGCCCAGAACCGCGCATCAGGGTGAATGGAGTTGCTTCTTGGCCCTTTCAGATCATGAGGGGTACCCGGCAAGGGTGTCCGCTCTCACTTCTACTCTCAATATGGAGGCGTTTGCTGAAAGAATCTGTCAACTCCCCACCATCACCGGGATTCGGATGGGAAATCGGGAGCACACAATCTTACTTTATGTGGATGATGTGGTGCTCTTCCTCACACTACTCTTTCTACCTCCCCTTCTAGGAGAAATAGAGGCCTTTAGCCAGGCCTCTCGCTTTAAAATTAACACCCAGAAGACACAGGCCCTCAGCTTAAACCTTTCCAAAGCTGACCAACAGCAAATAGCGATGCAGTTCCCATTTGTGTGGGCCCCCAGGGGTTTCCCTTACCTGGGGTTGCGGGTATTCCCCAGGATCGAGAAGACGGCCAAGGTGAACTATTCAATGCTCTTTACCGAGATTCGGGGGGAGCTCCTTACCTGGAAGAAACATGCAATGTCATGGTTGGGTAGGCTGGCAGTCATTAAAATGATTCTCTTGCCCCACATCTTGTATGTGATGCAGATGCTCCCATTACATCCCCCGCCCCGGCTGGTGGCCCAGCTCCAGCACCTAATTGGGGCTTTATATGGGGAGGGAAGAGAGCACACTTGGCACAACACCAGACATACCTGAGGCAGGAAGACGGGGGACTTGGGGTTACGCACCTAGAGCGATACTTTCAGGCAGCGCAATTACATTGCATGATAGAATGGTATAAATTGGAGTCAGAGAAACACTGGTGGTTTATTGATTGCGCGATCGCAGGCATGCATATTTGGAAGGAACCCTGGCTCCCTCAAAGACACTGACCGGTCAGAGTTTATGTTTCTCTGGTTTTGAGGGCCACCCTTGTGGTATGGGACAGGGTGCAGGAGCCTTGTGGACTCTCAACATCCATGTTGCCATTGACCCCTGTTATAGGCAACCCAGACTCTTCCCCGGCTAGGGAAGGGAACAGCTATCTTGAATGGCAAGATGCCAATTGCAAAAGAATTAGTAACCTCTATGACAAGAAAGGAGTAATGGGGTCCGATCACAGAACTAACTTAAGACAAAATCCTAAAGTTACTACCATTTTTGTATTCACAGAAGGCACTTACTCATTTTGGTATTCACAGAAGACACTTACTCATTTCGGTATTCACAGAAGTTAGGAGTCCTAAGTTTAGGACTCCTAAATGCCTTCTGTGAATACCGAAAGTCTTAAAATTAGGATTTTTCTCAGTTTAGGAGTCCTAAAGTTAGGACTCCTAACTTTACTACTACTAAACTGAGAAAAATCCTAATTTTAAGGCTTTCGGTATTCACAGAAGGCATTTAGGAGTCCTAAAGTTAGGACTCCTAACTTTACTACTACTAAACTGAGAAAAATCCTAATTTTAAGGCTTTCGGTATTCACAGAAGGCATTTAGGAGTCCTAAAGTTAGGAGTCCTAACTTTACTATTACTAAATTGAGAAAAATCCTAATTTTAAGACTTTCGGTATTCACAGAAGGCATTTAGGAGTCCTAAACTTAGGAGTCCTAACTATACTACTACTAAACTGAGAAAAATCCTAATTTTAAGGCTTTTGGTATTCACAGAAGGCATTTAGGAGTCCTAAAGTTAGGAGTCCTAACTTCTGTGAATACCGAAATGAGTAAGTGCCTTCTGTGAATACCGAAATGAGTAAGTGCCTTCTGTGAATACCAAAATGGTAGTAAGTTTAGGATTTTGTCTTAAGTTAGTTCTGTGAATCGGGCCCATGGATTTTCCCCACCTTATGTCAGACTTTGGAGTCCCCAAAGACACGTATTGGCAATACCTTGCTCTCCACCACTGGGTGACTCAAGCACAGGTGCGCACCCACTCGAGCCGCCCCGTAACTAAATTTGAGCTATGGTACATAACCGGGAATTCGGATAAGTGCCTGCTATCAGATATACACGCCTTGAATAAGCCTAAAAACAGTACCAAATCCCCCATGCAGCGTAGGTGGGAATCTAAACTTGAGAGCGAGTTCTCCCCTAGAGAGTGGCATGATATTATTCAGAGGGCCAGGGCCTCCTCCTGTAGCATTGCTGGGAAGGAAATGTTCCTAAAAATAGCACATTATTTGTACCATACCCCTGCGAGAATTGCACGGTGGAAGTCTGGTGGGATAACCTTTGCTGGTGCCGATGTGGACAGCCTGGCACCCTCACACATATTCTTTGGCAATGCCCGAGGATACAAAGCTATTGGGACTCAATTATGCAAGACATAGACACCATCTACCACATTGAAATACGCAGGTTTCCCAGTTACATTCTAGCCTCCCAGATGGTCGTCCCTCTCCCTTCCCTATTTAATGGCAGCCGCTGCAGGGGGGTGCGAGCAAGACCTCTGACCTCTGGTCTGAGATCTGCCTTCTCCCCAGCAGCTCTGCCGTCTGCACAACTGCCGCTGACTCCCACGACCTCCAGGAGGAGGTGTTCGAGGCTGCCCCAGGCCCGGTACTGTGCCCATTTTCCTGCTTTGGTTTCTGCCAGATGTAATTGTGTAATTGTGCCAGTTTATTTTACTTTTATCATGACTTGCTGCGTGTGTGCCAGTTTTTGTGCCTTGTGTTAATTTGTCTTGATCCTGCCCCTGCATCCGCTCCCCCCTGCCAGTTCCCACTCCCACCTCCCAGCTGCTCATCCCTTTCCCTGCCCTATTTAATGGCGGCCATTGTGGGGGAGCGCGAGCAAGACCTATGACCTCTTGTATGGTATCTGCCCTCTCCCCAGCTGCTCTGCCATCTGCACAGCTGCCGCTGACTCCCAGGACCTCAAAAAGGAGGTTTTCGAAGCGCAGCAGGTGCACCACTGGCATGCTGAAGGCACGCCAAAGACAAGACCATCCAAGCCCATCCATGACCCGACCGCGACCAGCGCCAGGGACCCTTGCCCTCCGACCATCCACCACTACAATGCAGCTGCCCTCCTCGCACTCAACCCCGGAAGAAACAACAACTGTCAACAGTCCACTCCAAACACTACCCACGGCCAGTTCTCCTGCTGCCACTGCCACCAGACCTTCACCACCGCCCCCGCCACCAACACCGCGGATGCCCTGAAGTGCATCCTCCTTAATGTGCGCTCCATGCACAGACACGCCGTAGAGATCTGGAACCTCCTTGACACCCTTTCACCAGATGTCGCCTTCTTTACAGAAACGCCTCTTCCGCCTCAACATCGCCATCAACATCCTGGACGGATACAAGATCCAGCGGAAGGACCGCCAAAACCACCAGGGAGGAGGAATCGGTATCGTGCACAAAATCTCGCTCCGCCTCTCCACCTTGAGCAACGCCTTCTCCACCGCCAAACACCTGCACATGCAGGTCCATACCTGCCCCAACTCCACACTCCTCATACCCTCACCTGCAGACCTCCCAGCCCATGCCCCATTTGCCTCCACCATCACAGACCTCATTGCACCCCACACCATCACCTCCATGGACTACATACTCATTGGAGACCTGAACTTCCACCTCAACAACCAAAGTGACCACAACTCCACCAGCCTCCTAGACAACCGCACCAACATCATACTGAAACAACTCGTCACCATGGCCACCTACAAGGCAGGACACACCCTCGACCCCATCTTCGCAAGGGGAGCAAAACCCACTTCAGCCACACCATGCAACACCCTGGACTGACCACCACTGCGTAAACTTCCTTGTCAACAAACCCAAGCCGCCCAAACCTTCTCCGCACCATCTGCGAAGAAACTGGAGCAGAGTCACCAAGGAGCAGCTCAACCCCACTCTCAACCACGACACTACCACCGCCACAACCGATGCCAACCTCACAGCCAGGATCTTTAGTTGCGTGGACAAGCTCACCCCGCTATGCAACGACAGACAGCGCCAAAGGAGAGCCACCTGGTTCATTGCGACCTCCAAGAAGCCAGACACATCTGCAGATACCTCAAGAAGAACTGGAGAAAAAACAAAAAGCCCGAAAACCACACCACCTACAAAAGCGACATGACGGAATACCACCAACACATCAGAACCACCAAACAAACCTTCATCCACAACAAAATCCTCGCCAAAGCCAGCAACTCCATGGAGATCTTTGCATCATCAAGGAATTGACCAAGCCCCCCAGCAAAACCACAGACATCACCCCCTCACAGGACCTCTGCGACAAGCTCAGATCGTACTTCCATATGAAAATCAAAAACCTCTAAGACAACTTCAATGACCAAACACCTGACTTAGTAACCGCCGGCCCTCTGGCAACACAAATCAGCCCACCATCACCTCCTGGACACCGGTCACGACGAAGAGACCACCTCAACCATGAAAGGCATCCACTCAGCAGCCCCCACGCACCCATGCTCACCGCACATCTACCACAGAGCCGCCACCGCCATCGCACCAGAATTAAAAATGCGCCATTAACACCACCCTCATGACCGGCACCTTCCCAGATGATAAGAAATCCTCAGCAGATCCCACAGACCTCAAGAACTACAGGCCCATCTCTCTCCTCCCCTTCATGGCAAAAGTTGCTATGAAGACCGTCAACGCACAGCTAACAAAGTTCATTGAAGACAACTCCATCCTTGACCCCTCCCAATCCAGATTCTGCAGCAACCACAGCACCAAGACCGCTCTTCTCACCACCACAGATGACATACGCACCCTCCTCGACCAAGGCCACACCGCAGCCCTGATCCTAATTGACCTGTCGGCAGCATTCAACACCGTCTCCCACCGCATACTCGCTGCCAGACTACACAACTCCGGCATATAAGGGACCGCCCTTGACTGGATCCGCCCGTTCCTCACTGGCAGAAGCCAAAGAATCAGACTACCACCCTTCCTCTCCGAACCCACAGAAATTAACTGCAGAGTACCCCAAGGATCATCGCTCAGCCCAACCCTCTCCAACATCTACATGGCCCCCCCGCCACCATCGTCAGACAGCATGGCCTCAGCATAGAATCCTCCGCCGATGACACACCAAGCTCATCCTCTCCTTCACCTAGGACCCCACTAGACTCAACTTCCAGGAAGGAATGCAGGACGTCGCATCCTGGATGAGAAACAGCTGTCTGAAGCTCAACTCGGAGAAGACAGAAGTCCTTGTACTCAGAACCACCCCGTCAGCATGGGACAACACCTGGTGGTCCACAGCCATCGGAAGCCCTCCAACCCCACGGATCTTGACAGAGACCTCGGCATCATACTCAACTCCTCTCCATGAACAAGCAGGACAACGCTGTCACTTCTAGCTGTTTCAACACCCTCCGCATCCTACAAAAGACCTTTAAATGGATCCCCCCTGAGTCAAGAAAGACAGTCACCCATGCACTCATAACCAGCAGATTGGACTATGGGAACGCCCTCCATGCTGGGATCAACAAGTCTCTACTCTGCAAACTCCAGACGATATAGAACACCGTAGCCATACTCGTCCTCGGAATCCCCCGACACGAGCACATCAAACAACATTTTTGGTTAACAAAAAATATATAGATTCTCATTGTATAGATTAGTGATATGTTCTTTTCTATCTTTACAGCCCTGATGAGGTCCCATGAAGGACGAAACGCGTTGGCTGTGGTTATGTAACAAATTTGTGTTTAATTAATGGATTGGACTACTGAGAATTGTTGGAACAACATATATGAAAAATACAAGAAAGAATAAAAGAAATTCATTTGGAAGAGAAAACTATTTTTTTTTCTGGATTCTGATTCTTTTTGGACTGCAATATTTGATTGTTAGATATTGATTACTTTTCCATTCCTTCCGGAGATTGATCTATTTTTGTAATTAAGTGGCTACAACGGTGGGCCACTGGAAGTGTAGTGGAATAACACTTTGTGTATATTATTCAGATTAGCTATATACTCATCAGTACACACTTGTTAACCCTCATCGTTTTAGTGAGTAGAATTTATTTAACGGCGTGTAGCACGAGAGTATCTTAATACTTTAAGTCATAAATATGGAGGACAATCGTGAAAAATTAGCAGCTGAACTGTTCCAACAGAGTAAGTCTTCTAAATCAAAAGTACAGAAAGATTTACCCAATAACAAGTCAGTTTTATTTTATTATGATAAGGAACTCTTTATGAGGTCCACATAAAACAACATATACATACAAAACCAACAAATTCATAATATATTATTCCATCACAATTACTCAAGCTTAATACAGGTCCAAAAAACATTTTAAAAAGTTGTACAGTTTAAAAACAAACATTTCATTAGGTGGATTAATCAGGGCTGTCTTAAATGAAGAAGCAGATAATATGTTGAGTTGTAAGCAAATTGGTCTCAACCATCTACGCCTGCAAGACATCAGTGCAGGACAAACAAACATGACATGATCTAAGTCCTGATCATACAAATGACAAAGATCACAGCATGCCGGAAGACCATACCAGCTGGCATGTAAAGCTTTCAAGGGAAGCAAATTATGTCTTACTAAGAATACAAGGCGTCTAACGCCATGAGAGATGTTCCAAGACATATACAATTGAGCTTTTCGCAGGGTATAAGATTCAACTACAGGCGAACCACCTTTTTTCACTAAACAGAAGTCTCTATCCTGACGAAACCCCAATTCCCAAGAGGCTGACTTCAGAATAGTTTTTAATTGATGAGAGGATAATAAAAATAAAGTCCCCTCATCCAATTTTAATTGCTGCACGGCAAATCTGAAGTTTTTTACAATCAGGGAGAAATCATTAAAAGATCCCAATAATTCATTTTTTATAAGAACTTTTAGGGTATTAGGTTCACCTTTAGATAGAGCTACTACCCAACGTATTATACTTGCCAGACCTTGAACCCAACTGCTACGTAAGCCCAATTCCTGTCTCAAGGAAGCAGTCGAATTTGCTGTACCAACAGATATTAAACTGCGTAAAATTTTTCCTTCCGCAGAGTTTAAAAAATTCCACTTTTTTACATCAATTAACTCAATACCGTACAACAGGGAGGCCGGAACTTTCGCTCTAAAAACATCTAAGAGAATAGAAAAATGCCTTCTACCTGTGGCTTTATACAGGGAAATTAGACTCTTTCCCTGAGAAATAGCCTTCCGGGAGTTATTATCAATGTGTAATTTGTCACTTAAATTATGAGTGACAATTTTACCTAGAAAGGTGTAAGATTTCACACATTCCAATTTTTTCCCCCCCACTATCCATGGATAATTAAGGCATTTAGGTTTCTTTCTACCGGAAAAACAAATCACCTTGCTTTTTTCTGTATTTATTGATAAGGAATGACTTTCCGCAAATTCAAAAAGTGCTTGCAACCGATTGTTCAGGCCCCTTGGGGTGAGATCCAAAATCAGGATGTCGTCTGCATACATAAGGCATGCAATTGGAACACCACCCAAGGAAGGGGCAATACCGGCGCAAGCAGAGAGTGTGACGGGTAAATCAACTGTATATAAAGAAAATAACAATGGAGCCAAAAGGCAACCTTGCTTCAACCCATTGGAAGTGGGAATTAATTTAGATACACCCCGTTCGCCTCCAAGTAGAACTCTGCACCAAGTGTCAGAGTAAAGGGCGCGAATTAACTTGATCAGGAATGGGGGCATACCTAAGTTAAATAATTTTCTCCACAGCAAAATTCTATCTACTTTATCAAAGGCGGTGGAGAAGTCAATAAAGGCGCCATATACCTGACCACCGCGGATTTTCACATATTTTTCAGTAATAACTTGCAATGCAGTCAAGTTATCTAAAGTTCCATGATTTTGTCTGAAACCTGTTTGCTCCATGGGAAGAATTTCATGTTCAGATACCCATTGATTCATTAAAGTAAGCACACATTTTGCGAAAACCTTACCAATGGCATCAAGCAAAGCGATTTGACGGTAATTTTGTGGAAGATCTCTTGGCCCTTTCTTATATAAAGGGACAATAATACTTCCTTTCCAGGAGGGGGGGACTGTTCCACTAGAAAAACAAAATTTAAACACTGGAAAGAGTATTTTACTCCAAAGTTCACTCTGGTGTTTTAATACTGAAATAGGGATTTTATCAGGACCCATCGCACCAGAGGAACGCATGTTCTTAATTGCATATTCAATTTCCCTTTCCGTTGGACAGTCAAGTATATGTGAGACATTTTCCGATTCAACATTAAAAACTTGAGAATTATTATTACTGTACAACTTCTCGATATAATGAACCCACACCTGTTCCTCAATGGCAATAGGCGTAGGACTGGCTCTAGTACCGCAACCTTTGCCAATTAAGGACCAGAAAGTCTTGGGATGGCCATTATAGGAAGCTTCCCTCAGTTGTATCCATAGGGCATCTTCCTTAAAACGTTTTAAACGGGCCTTAAGTCTAACTCTTCTTCTCTTTAAGATAAACAACTTAGACTTAGCTTCTTGGGTAAAAGATAAAAATTGACCCCTTACCACTTTGTTTATTTCTCTATTTATAGCCCGTAGAGGATGAGGGACTACGGAAGATTGTTTCACACCTGGTTTCTTTTTTGCGCTGACAGTTACAGAATCTAAAAAATCAGTAAAACACAACAACTCTCTCCCTTCCCAGTGGGGTAAATTCTCAATAGCAAAATACAAAAGAGGCTCCACATTTTCAATAGTACAAGTGTTCCAAAAACATTTCCCAGAACTGGAATCAAAATTCACAAAATCTGAATCCAGACTCCACGGATCCACTTTCTGAAGATTAACGGAAACAGAAAGCATCAATGCGTTATGGTCACTAAGAATAGACTCAATGACCTTCATATCCTTTAGTAGGTGAAAACCGGCATAGTCTACCATGATAAAATCAATAATAGATTTTCCCTTATTAGATTTATGAGTATAAGCTGCCGGGGTGTCAGATGGAAGCCTCCCGTTTACTATTAAGCATCCAACTTTAAGTAAACCATCTAAAATAAGTTTACCTCTTTTGTTAGTTTTAATTTTAGAGGGAAACTGGGCAGGTGGTATATTCAAAGACTCTTCCAATTGAATATTTCTAAATAACTCCGACCCACAGTTAGATATATTACAATTTAAGTCCCCAGACAGTAACACGTGCGGAGTTGGGGAGACATCCAACACTTTAGTTAAAAAAGAAAACAAAGTTTTTAAACCAACATTAAAACTACAATTGGGGGGAATATAAATATTAACCACAATCAACAATCTATTAGGGCAATCCTTAAAAACTTCTTTTAGGGTTATTGCTTGAAACAGTTTCCCTGGATCTAAATAGTGTGAATAGTTCCATTGCAATCTATTGGATAACAAGCATGCTAACCCTCCCTTAGCATGGCCTCTTCTAGTGCTGGTTGCGCTGTATTCCAAAACAAAATAGTCTTTTTCCAAAGCTAATCTTCCTTCAGCCCAGGTTTCTTGTAAACAGATTATGTCTGCCTTTAGAGAATGCAAGAAACCCAATTTCTCCTTATAATCCTTGAATCCTGCAGTATTCCATGAGATAAATTTCAGCTCTCTGTTAAAAATTGGAAGGCTGATTAGAACAGGGAGCGGATTTACTCGCTAAAACTCCAGGTAACCAACTCCATTTAGATTGGTCATCCTTCCCTGTCTGCCTAAGGGGAGCATTTTTGTACGAAACTAGCCTTTCATTCCTAACCACACAAATTTTTAGGTCCTCTGATCTGAGGTCAGACCAATCCAACAACCGCACACCCATATCAGAGGGAAGTGATAGTGAAGAATTGGCAAAAAACCCTTGAATACATTTTTCCCCAAGGTGTGGCATAACATCTATCCCTCTAACTTGAAATTCCTCTGCCCACTGTAGAACAAGATTTAATACAACTTTCGAAAAGAATTTCACCCTTGTTGATCTTATTGGTTTCCCCACGGAGGAGTTAAGGAGAAATACAATATCTAAATCGGACGTTTGAATTAATTTCAAACTTTCGATCTCTTTAAAACAGATCAGTAGGGCAGATCTATTTAAAATTAAATCTGGTTCAAATAAGGGAGAGAAATCAAGATATAAAGTGTCCACACTTATTTTTTCTTTTGGGACTGACAATGAAGATGGAACCAGAAAGTTTCTTGCTGAAGGATTCAAGGAAGAAGAGGACGGAATGACCGAAGAAGTATTAACCTTAGGACTTACTTGGGAAGATCCTACATTAACATTACAATAAGCTGGGATAGGATTAGCAGTAGGAAGGGAAACCTTAGGGAAGAAGGGTTTAGTAAAGCTTATAGGATCAAGACCAGAGGCGGGGGCGCCTTCTTTTGGTGAGATAACTCTAACCTCAACATGCGAGGTAGGAAACTGCTCCACCTGCAGGGAATCTTCTGCACTTAGATCAGCATTCTTATCAAAAAGGAGTTTCCTCTGTCTTTTTTTAGCGAATCTTCGCATGGGTCTCCTCTTCTTGATTCTATTCTTTTTGTGTTTCAGGGGACTCACTTTTCCCATCAATCCCGAATTTACTTTGAGGATCTCCTCTTCTTTAATTGATGGCAAGGAGAATATCGGAAAAAGGGATTTGGGAATGAGAGGAGATGTTGCTATTACCTCTATCTTATCACTCATTTGGGCTATACAATTAGCGCCAGCCGAAACCACTTTGGCAGGATTGGAGACAGCTGGAAGAACTACCTGTTTCTTTTCCTTTTGACCTTCTGTCAAAGGAGAGGATTGAGCTGAATCCAAAACTGCCGAAGCGGAAGGAGCGCTTATTTTTGGAGGCATCAACATGGAGGTCGGTGGTAAGGGAAGATCTAACACTGACTCATTTTTACTTAGCAGAAGTACTTGTAAAATTTGCGTTACAGTGTCAAAGATACATTCTGAACCTCCCACAAACTTTTCGAGTAAACTCAAAATCGAGGAAAGAATTGATTCCAGAGAGGACAAAGAATTAGAAATTAGTCTCCCATTAATGTTTGGAGACCCCTCAGTTAAATTGTTCAACACTGGACCTGAACAAGATGTAAAATTTAATTGGGAAAGGGAAAAATCAAGTTTATTAGAAGGTGTGCTTCTTAGAGGACCGGTATTCGAAACAGTTATTGCTTCCTCTAAAGGCACACCATTAGGGTTCCCATATAACGTTCCCACCCGCGCCCTATGGGCTGTTAAATCAATGTCAGGCAGTGTAAAATCGTCCCCTACCACCGGGGATTTATTTAACGCAGCTGACAAAAGATCAGTATTCACTGAAACTTTAGGAACATCCATTGTTGCAACTTGAGAGGGGGCGGTTTTATCCGATTTTGGGGACATATTACCCGAGGATTCAAGGGGAGCATTCTGTTTCAGATGTACATTGTTTAACACCGAAGGCGAGCCCCTTAGTACTTCGGGGCTGATTACAATAGGTAAAGATTGACTAGCAACCAAGCTTAAACTAGAGGAAACATCTATAACCCCATTAACAGGCACCAACTCATTAGACACAGGGATTTCATTCGGGGACTGAAGATCAATGGGTTTATCTTTCCCTTTATCCCAAAAATTGAAAAGCTGACATTGACCTTTCAATTGCATGGAAGTTGCAATTTTGTTCCGAAGGGGGTTAGATTTGGTTTTAGCCCCAGATCTCCCTACAAGCACTCGCCCAGAGCGCAGTTTTTTAGCCGTCATGAGACTGTATTTGGAGGGGAATAAAAAATCAATTAATAACAATTGTAGAATAAAAAAACTAAAAAACCTGCAATACAATAAAATCTATAAGAACAGTGTCACACCAATTTAATACCGGAGAACCAAGGGAGGGGGCCCAGCCCAGCCTTCTTCAGCCTCTGACGGCCTCAGACGGTCCCGCCCTTGTCCCGGGCTTCTCCCGGCGCACTCCCGCGCGCTCCCGCGTTGCGGTATCACAAGGGAGGTTTTAGCCGCGCTGAGGCGGGGGAGGAGCCAGCAGGGAGAGCGGGTCAGCTGTTGTTAATGCCGAGGGTCAGGCGCTCCTGGGACTTGAAGTCCTCGCTTGACCACGCTCGCAGCCCTGCACACACCGCCGCCACAGAGGCTCAAACAGGAGTAGAAGAACACAGTCACAGCGCGCTTCCAGCAGCGCTACTTAAGAAACCAGATGCGAAGCGGGACCCGCGAAGCGGGTTCCGCGAGGAGTAGATGAAGGGAAGAGCCGCTCCAGCGTGCTCGAAGTCCAAAAAGCTCCCTCTTCAGTCTGCACAAAAGACAGGTAAGGAAACCAACAGGGAAACTGACGCGCTGGTTTTAGCCGCGCTGAGGCGGGGGAGGAGCCAGCAGGGAGAGCGGGTCAGCTGTTGTTAATGCCGAGGGTCAGGCGCTCCTGGGACTTGAAGTCCTCGCTTGACCACGCTCGCAGCCCTGCACACACCGCCGCCACAGAGGCTCAAACAGGAGTAGAAGAACACAGTCACAGCGCGCTTCCAGCAGCGCTACTTAAGAAACCAGATGCGAAGCGGGACCCGCGAAGCGGGTTCCGCGAGGAGTAGATGAAGGGAAGAGCCGCTCCAGCGTGCTCGAAGTCCAAAAAGCTCCCTCTTCAGTCTGCACAAAAGACAGGTAAGGAAACCAACAGGGAAACTGACGCGCTGGTTTTAGCCGCGCTGAGGCGGGGGAGGAGCCAGCAGGGAGAGCGGGTCAGCTGTTGTTAATGCCGAGGGTCAGGCGCTCCTGGGACTTGAAGTCCTCGCTTGACCACGCTCGCAGCCCTGCACACACCGCCGCCACAGAGGCTCAAACAGGAGTAGAAGAACACAGTCACAGCGCGCTTCCAGCAGCGCTACTTAAGAAACCAGATGCGAAGCGGGACCCGCGAAGCGGGTTCCGCGAGGAGTAGATGAAGGGAAGAGCCGCTCCAGCGTGCTCGAAGTCCAAAAAGCTCCCTCTTCAGTCTGCACAAAAGACAGGTAAGGAAACCCAATAACAGTTTGAGAGATACATTTTTGAAACTAGAGAAACTGAAAAAAATAGAATTATCCAAATGGTGGGATGGGGTAACTCTTAAGAATTATTTGGATCAACAAAGAATCCCAAGAGGTCTTAGGATATTAATTTTCCCACCTTTGACGACCTCGATGAGGATCATCTCAAGGAATGGGAAGAAAATCTGTACGCATCATCATTTACAATGATGAATATATTCATAAAAAATGCGGAAAGAAAAGTAGAGAAATTAAAGAGTCAGATAGCTGTTTTGGAAAGGGATATTGAAGACATGAACTTACCAGAATTGACGGATAAGAATTATACCATACTAAAAGATGTCATTAATAGACACCAATTACAAATTAAGGATAAAAAACTAAGTAAATTACTGATATTTGTGACGATCAGACCAGATTATAATATTTAATTAAAATGATGATAAGAGCAGTGGATTTAGAATGTTTTAAATGAATATCATTCAAGAAATAAAACTTGACTTAGAAATTTGGGGTTGGTATTGAAATCAGAATTTGTGATTGTATATGTACAGCACTCGAATGGTTATACTTTTTGTAAAAATTATGTGATCTGTTTTTGGGTAAATGACTCGTATTTCAGACTGTTATACAGGCAGATTTTTGGTTAACAAAAAATATATAGATTCTCAATGTATAGATTAGTGATATGTTCTTTTCTATCTTTACAGCCCTGATGAGGTCCTATGAGGGACAAAACGCGTTGGCTGTGGTTATGTAACAAATTTGTGTTTAATTAATGGATTGGACTACTGAGAATTGTTGGAACAACATATATGAAAAATGCAAGAAAGAATAAAAGAAATTCAATTGGGAGAGAAAACAATTTTTTCTTTTCTGGATTCTGATTCTTTTTGGACTGCAATATTTGATTGTTAGATATTGATTACTTTTCCATTCCTTCCGGAGATTGATCTACATCAAACAACATCTACGGAACCTCCACTGGCTCCCCGTCGAGAAGAGAGTCACTTTCAAGATACTCACCCACACCTACAAATTCCTGCACAACACAGTACCCATTACCTCAACGGGAGAATTGCCTTCCATGTACCCAAAAGAAACCTCTGCTTCACCTACCTTGCCTGCGCCAAACCCCACGCATCCGCAGAGACAGAACAAGGAAAAGAGACTTCTCCTACATCTTGGCCAAAACCTGGAACGAGCTCCCTATCAACAACAGATGCGCCCCCTCCTTGGACACCTTCAGGAAGACGGTCAAGACCTGGCTCTTCGACTGAATCAGAACTTCTGCTCCCCCCAGGGCCTTGAGACCCTCACGGGTGTGTAGCATGCTTACAATTCCCTGATTGATTGATTGATTAGGACTCCCCAATGCACTTACATATCATGTCAAGTCTTGCCAAGGAAGAGTGATCACTTAGCGCTGGGTGCTGCTAGACAGGTGCTGTTGTCCAAATGGGGAACAGAGGAGGTCCCGACTAAACTGGACTGGTTACATAGAATAGGGAAGGTAGTGGGCATGAAAAAGATCATGGCAAGCCTTACACGCACGCTACCCAGATTCGATAAAACCTGGGGCACCACCATCGAATTCCTATCCTCGGAATTTAGGGAGCTCATGTGTCCAAGAAACCTCTGGGTCCCTAAAGCAAATCCCTTCACGGAGGACCACACCCACACAGGATAGTCCATTTCCCCTGTGGACAGAAGTTTACGTTACTGGGATACATATCACCTCTAGATACCTGAACCCTATCATTTCTATCTTTTTTACACTCTACCCCTCCTCATCCCATCTACGAAGTCAAGTATTCTCTACTGCTCCCCACCAGCTAATGGACGTAGGTAGCGGCTATTGTAACCTCAGCATTCTTAAAACTAATAAAAGATTTAAACCATAATAATATGAGCATGAATCTGATATGTTAACCCCAGAAATATAAGCAAACGTTTGTGAACTACCTCTCGGTGTTGTTGGGCAATGCTCCCATTGGTGGTATGTGAAAACATTACGTGGTGCACTTGTTTTATTCAGAAAATGATGACCATAGTGTCGGTAACAATACATGGTGTCAAAATCAGATGTGTCATCATATTTTTCATTTTTCGAAAATGCAGTAGACTGTTCTAGATCAGACAGCATACTATTTATAGTTTCAAAATCCCAATCACCAGAGAATGTACTGGCTGTGATGATACTATTCAAAGAAATTTTAACTACATGCAGTATTTTCTAAAGTTCAGTGAGACCAAATACATCATATGAAACCCTGTCCCAAACTATTCCTTTAGGAACTGGAACTGCTGCAATGTTCACCAAGGACAGATCTCGCTGTTCACGGTGAGATGACGTTTGTGGTTTTAGGACCAAGTTCACATGTGATGTTGCGAAGCATTCTGGGAGATAATGTCCATTCAGTAGTAAGAAAAAGACAGTCACTAAACCTATCCAGAGGACTAGGAACAGTAGACCAAGTGCTATCCATATCTGTAGCCAGGGTAAAACTAGGTAAGTCTTTTTCAGCCAAAGGTAGAAAGCATGAAGTTGTTTTCCACGGGGAACTGGAGCTGGTGGTGACTCAGGTTCACTTGGATTAAGAGAGAAGGTGTCAAAACCGATGAAATAGCCAGATGCAGTTCGATCGATCTTTGGTAGCTCAGCAGGTTTTGTTGAACTTGCAGGTGTCTCTCATAGAGGCATATTGATGTAGATGTTGGTGGTAGGCTGAATTGATATCTGTGTTTCACTTGTGTTTTGTTGATGTTCAATTTAATCAGGAACAAGTTCCATTTTATTGTTGGCAACTTCGTTGCTTTGTAGAGTAGAATCTTCAAACATTATGAGTCTTTCCGTCTGAACCTCCTGTATGATAGCCAGTGGAGATTGGCAGCTACCCAAGAGCCCACGCGGCCTGTTATTCAGAATCAGCCACATAGTGTGGTTTGATCAGCTCAATGGAGACAAATCTCTTTTCTTTTTTACCAGTAAGAGACGGGAGAAGTACTGTTCTTGTTTCTTCGACAACCAGGACAGGTATAGGCGTTCTGTAGCATGGCCCACATTCTTTCTTGTCGACAATCTTTTCTCAGACCAGGTACCCGACTTCTGGGACCGAGGCAGGTCTTGCCATTGCTTCCCCAGTGACAATGCGTTTTATTTGGATGTTGTTTTGTAGTGCAAGGAATTCATTGAGTTCCTCTAAAACAGCCAAATGGTTATCAATGTCAAACAGTTTTTCATCCAACACTGTGCTGTAACAATTGAGATCGGGTACCCACATTCTCGTCCCAAATAGGACCTCGTAAGGAGTACAGCCACCTAGGGAACTTCTTGGCATATTATTAAGTGCCCTCTGGACCCCATGTAGGTGATTGACCCAACTACCACCCGAGCCCAATACCCTTGCTGTTAAGGATTGCTTTAAGTCCTGGTTTTTCCTCTCCACAATCGAATTTCCCTCAGGATGATATGGAGATGAGTACCGCAATGCAACATCCAAACTTCCCATGGCCTCCTTGTAAGCCCGAGAGCTAAACGCGGGGCCACAATCAGAATGTAATGTGCCTATTGCGTATGTCCGGATAAAGACTTGAAAATCCTTTATAACAGTTTGGGTGTCAGCTGAGCGCTAAGACCAAACGCACAGGAATCTAGAGCATGAATCCACTACCACCAAGATATACTTGTAAGCCCCATCAGATTGTAAGGGGCCACAGTGGTCCAAATAGATACAAGCGAGAGTTCTGTCTGATATCAGTAGTGGTGTTTGTGGTGGACGTGCTATGGTGGAACCGTTCATCTGCTGACAGATGTCGCACTTAAGGGAATTTGAGCATACAGAATATTTTGCGCATCTAACTTGTACGAGTACTTGAGTGGAAAGCTTTTAGGCACTGCTGAGCTGTTTTTGCATGAAGCAATGACAACTAACATTATGTCTCAGTCTATTCTTGTGCAAGAACGAGTGATAGCATCTACGGCGGCAGTTCACACTGTCGCCTTGCCAGCCTCATCTGCCAATGAATTCCCTTCAATGTGCACGCCAACACGTTGATGTCTCAGCGTATGGATCACTTGGCGCCTTTTTTCAGCTCTGCCACTTGGTCCCTAAGCCATTTATGCTTTACTCTGCAACCTTTTGAGTCTTTAAAACCATTCTGATCCCCGTAGTAAAGATATTCATTGTAGGACTGGACACAATAAAAATTAATTGCACACAACAAGTGTGGGGAATTTTTGATCCATGTTTTTGAGTACCAGTTTCCGGGCTTTTAGTTCTGCCAGCTGAGCCGTGCAATCTCCAAGAGACTGTGTCTGCGTATTGCTAGGACGGAACTTACCGTCCCACATATGTCCATTTACAAGAGCACAAGCTGCGTTGTATTGTTGTTTACTTCCTATGGCAGGCTGAGCAGATCCGTCAGTGTAAATCATGTATTCATACTTGATCTAGAGGAATTATTTAATTCGGGAGAGAATATTCTTGTTCGTACTACAGAAATGCTTCTGTTTTTATTGTAGAATCACATTTGTAGTCTACATCTGTTGCAGTGAGAGAATTATCCCAATTGTATCCATAGTGAATGTATTGCTTTTGTGTTTGGAATGCTAGCTTTTGTAACAGCCACTAAGGCCGGTACTGGAATCACAACATTTATTCATTTCCCCTGTGCCAGGGCTCTTTCTCTCACTACAGCAGTCTGTACTGCTGTTAGAATATTTTCAGTGGATGCAAAGCGCATCTCAGCATTTGTGTAAAGATGAGATTTGTATGCAATCGCAACAGTTTCGCCTTCATTAAAGGTTAGGTAAGTGTACACAGATTGACCCCCGACTACATGGATCAACAAATTCACATTGTTTACACATGTGTGTAAGTGTTTGGATGCTATCATGTTAGCTTGTAAGGAACATAGGATTTCTGTGTGTTCCTGTGTCCAATTGTGAACTGAAAAATCAGGTCTGATTAAGTCATAGAAAGGTTTTGGGAGGTTGGAGCTGTGCACACTTTTCTAAGACCTAAGCTGCTAGGCTTTTTCCTTCACTTTACAACTCATATACCAAAAACAGGGCATTTAGGTGGGCAATTTTAGATTTTTTAAAGTTACATTTATAGCTCTTAAATGTGAACCCCAAAATGATGACTCTGGCCAAGTGATCCAATAGTTCATCATCAGTTAGATAAATATCATCTACATATGACAATGCCTCCTCATCAAAAGTTTGAAGTAACCCTGTTACCCTTGCTGAAAACAAACCAGGTCTATTCTTATACCTTTGGGGCAGTCAACAGAATTGATGCTGGGAGCCTAGGGCTGAAACTTTTGTCAAACAACTGCTATCAGGTGCTATATTCTGGCAAAAGAATCAATTTGAGATATCTAGTGTTGTTTTGCATTTTTTCCGCACAATGTTATTTATCAATGCGGCACTGTGTGCATTCTGTACTGCAAATGTCTTTGTGCAAGTGTTCAAATACCTGTGATCTAAAACTAGAGGATATGAATTATTAGGTTTCATTATGGTAAACAAAGGATTGTTCATTGAAGAAGAGCAAGTCTCTATTGCACCCTGGTATTCAAGTTGATCTATGATACGCCTGACTTGTTTTTTCGCATCTTGTTTTATTGAGTATTGTCTCTGTGGAGTTGGAGTAGTTTCTACAGGGATTACATGGCGAGGTGCCTCAGCATCCAACCTTACATGAATTGCGATATAATGCGGTGCAAGTGCTACTGCCCACTCCTGCGCATATGAATCTTGTAGTGATTTTGGAAAGACGTCAGAGAAAGCTGGTAAAATTACAATCTCTTCTTTTGGGCATTCCATAACGAACTCAGGTGGCCAATCTTTTTCATCCAAAAGGATGTCATAACCAAATCTAAGGTTCTCCCAAAAGAGACCTTTAACTTTCCGGGGTTTGTCCCCCTCTATTTGGAGTGTTATTTTGTATAACAGGTTTGGGACACTTACCCTAGTATCAGGTGTCTCCATCGTGATATGTTCATTCAATGCCGCTGTCACCAGAAATTCCATCAGGTTCTGGCAAGCTATTGTTACTTCTGCTGCACTGTCTAGCATCATCATAGCCCATTCCCATTCAGAAGTTGAGTCCTCAACAGCCTGGGCATTTCTTATTTTAAGGCCAGCTACATTCTTCTTGTTAAGGTGAGGGCTGAGGTTTTGATTTTGGTTTATCTTCTTTTTTGATATTATAGTTCGAAGTATGATGTGTATCTCTGGACTTTGTTTGTTCTTCTGATCTGTGTTCTGACCGTCCTTCCCTCTCTGAGTTTTTTGATGAACCCTGAAAGGAACGAGAGGAATGTGTATCAATATCCTGATATCTGTCAGGTTTTTTAATATTATCACGATTTCTAAGGTTATACCTCCTTTCGAATGGCTCCGGTTGAGGAGACCCACCCTTGGATTGTGATCATTTCTCTCAGTTTTTTTGTTTTTTATTCTCCCATTTCTTCTTAGAAGAATCAGGTGTTTTCTTGTTGGTATCCTTTTCAGGACTACCCATTACTTGCGGTTTTGTAGCTCTAGCTCCCAAATTATCTCTACCAAATTCACTGTATGTATCTTCGATAATTTTAGGTAGTTCTTGCTCCTGTTGTGCAGAAGTGCATTCCCTCAGGCGTTGGCGTATAGCCACAACTGCTGCCTCCCCTTTTATGTTTGCTAACATAATTGTAGATACGTGGGAAAGATTGCCTAATAATTTAATCCCCAAGTTCAGAGTAGGTCCTGCTCCATACTCATTCTGTATTTGTCTTAATATGTTTTTCTTGTGGGCCTGTGTGTGGACACTGTGCTATCCAGAATGGCATTTGCTCAGGTTTAGTGGACATTCTTCCCATAACTGCGTTCAGTGTTTGTGGGATGATCTTAGTTGCAAGTCCTTGTAGTTGACCTGCTGGGGTAATTTTAGTTGGTTGAAATGTGAGTGTTCCCATAATGGACTGTGTCACGTTTATGTAAAGTTTTATTATTTCTTTGTGAAGTGGACATCAGTCTGCTATTGGCAATGTGTCAATGTCTGTATGCGGCCCGTAAGCAGCTAGGACCGGCCAAGTCGCTCCTTCTCTGCTGAGTATTATTTTTTCTGTGGCGTGTGGGAGGGCACCTGTTTTCTTTTTTACGGAGTTTTATATAGCGTGAACTTGAGCCGGTATTGGGAATCAGAGCGCTTTACATAGCACCAGTTGCGTTACATGAGGACACATTCATTTTTGTTAGGTACAGGGAGATTAAGTGATTTGCCCAGAATCACAGGATGTTCAACGTCATTGCCGAGACTCGAACCCAGTTCCCCAGATTCGAGGTCGACCGCCCTAGCCATTAAGCCAACTACTTTACACCAGTTTATATGCTCCTGGTAACTTAGCGGAACTTCAATCTCCTCGTACGGACAGTATTATTCCAGTGTTTCATTCTGGGTGTGAGAATGAAATGTATTTGTGCGTGCATCTACTGGTCGGAATCTAACCCATGAATAGAATACCTCTGCCCTGAATGTGTGCCTCAATCACGAATGTTACAGTGCCACCTAATGTTGAGACTCCAAACTCTGCTAGTTTTAAAGTTAGTGCATTTCTGACATTTTCTGAAATCTTTATAGCACCTTCCTGCCCCCAATACCCCGCTGCATTCCCATGTAACGCAGCCTTCTCTTTGAAAGACAATGTTGAAAGAGTTTCAAGAAAAAGGAGATAAGGTTTTATGCACAATGTAGGGAACAGCAATCCTTCAAGCTTGAATAAACCTACAGCCAATACATAGGATATGCCTACTCAGCTGTGGCGGATTTTTCCCTTCCCACTTCAAACGTCTCTAAGTAGATGTGAGTAGGGGTCTCTGAGAAAGCACGACTGAATTACTCAGACTTGACAGTTAAATAAGAACCAGACCACCGTTGGCTGCGCCATGTCGTGTAGTTCATATAAATCTATATAGGATCTGCACGTTTAGACAACATAAACTGTGGGACTGGTGTCCAGACTGATTCCAGGCACCCCCACCAGATATGTTCGCCTGTATACTAGCTAGCTCTCAGTACCACTATGAACTCCTCTTACCAAGGAAAGTATCGTTTCTGGCAACTATCGAACATGACAACCCTGTCCCCTCTGGTATTGTGGAAACAGTACAGTACTTTTCACTCAGTCACTCATGCTCACTTTGTCTCAGAGAGATACACGGAATAAACGATGATTACATTTTCAATAAGCATTTATTGAGCCAGCATCATTCTAGAGTAAAATAGGTGTGCACATAGGACAGAAGCAGATATAAAATGTTAGAAGCACCAAAAGAGTAAATATATGGTAGACTTCTACCATAGTGCTAGAACAATAGAACTATGCGGGTATTTAGATACATGCCAGTAATAATGAGTACTCCTATGATCCTAACCCTAACTAGATGTACCTAAGTGTACCTAGCATGTATGTCAGTGTATAGCCAAGAATCATCCTAGGATAGAGCCAACCCCATTACCTGAAGTGAGAGAACGAAGGACCCTGTCATGGTCTCAAGATGGACACCCCGCGAGGGATGTCAGACAACTGCATGCTGGATTGTCTGCAGGCAGGAACCTCAGCATCTCGTGTCAGCATGTCAGCATGGAAGTCTTTCTCCTCCTCTTGCTGTAGCAAAGATATGGCACTTATATATCCAAAAGGTGCCTCAGGGGTTCTACCTTGCTGTGTCATGTCGGCCGAGGATTACGATACACAGTTATTATGTAGAAGATGATAATCCTGCTGTGATTCTGAGAATCCTCAAGCATAATAAATTAGGCTAGTGTTCGGGGAAAACTACACAACATTTATGCAACACATAACTAGGTAAAAGGTCAGCATCAAAACCGTTCTGTATTACAATGGCAGGGTAAATTTAGGTGAAATGCTAGGTGACTACCCAGGCCTATATTGGGGTACATCGAAAATCATAACACCAGCACCTCGGCATTTATGTCTGTTCAATCAATCAATCATAGCATTTGTAAAGCGCACTACTTACCTGTAAGGGTCTCAAGGCGCTAAGGAGTGGGGAAGCTGCTTCTGTTCAAAAAGCCGGGTCTTGAGGAGTTTTCTGAAGGTCAGTGGGCCTTGGGTCTGCCGTAGGCGGATGGGGAGGGTGTTCCATGTCTTGGCAGCGAGGTGGGAGAATGATCTGCCGCCGCCGGTCACTCTTCAGATGCGGGGGACAGTGGCAAGGGCGAGGTCGGCAGAGCGGAGTTGGCGGGTGGGGGTGTAGAAGCTGAGTCGGCTGTTGAGGTACGCTGGTCCGGTGTTGTGGAATGCCTTGTGTGCGTGGGTGAGGAGCTTGAAGGTTATCCTCTTCTTGACGGGGAGCCAGTGCAAGTCTCTAAGGTGGGGTGTGATGTGGCTGCGGCGAGGGATGTCGAGGATCAGGCTGCGGAGGCGTTCTGGATGCGTTGGAGCCGTTTCAGGAGTTTGGCCTAGGCTCCTGCATAGAGGGTGTTTCCGTAGTCTAGTCTGCTGCTGACGAGGGCCTGGGTGACCATTCTTCTTGTTTCGGTGGTGATCCACTTGTAGATCCTGCAGAGCATGTGGAGGGTGTTGAAGCAGGAGGAAGAGACGGCGTTGACATGCTTCGTCATGGAGAGGGTGGAGTCGAGGATGACCCCTAGGTTGCGTGCGTGGTCGGTGGGTGTTGGAGCTGTTACCAGTGCGGTCGGCCACCAGGAGTTGTCCCAGGCCGAGGGAGTGGATCCGAGGATGAGGACCTCCTCCTTGTCCGAGTTTAGCTTCAGTCGGCTGTCCCTCATCCAGTCGGCGACGGCCTGCATTCCTTCATGGAGGTTGTTTTTGGCGGTGTGTGGGTCCTTGGTGAGGTAGAGCATCAGCTGGGTGTCATCGGCGTAGGAGATGATGGTGAGATCATGCAGTCGGGCGACGTGGGTGAGCGGTGCCATGTAGATGTTGAACAGCGTTGGGCCAAGGGATGAGCCCTGGGGTACGCCGCAGATGATCTCGGTGGCTTCGGAGCCGAAGGGGGGGAGAAGGTGGCCAGCGAGTCGTACAGGTCTTGCGAAGGTGGGATGTCGTTGGTGTTGGAGCTGGGGTTGGAGAGTTCCTTCACGATGTTGAAGAGCTCTTTGCTGTGGTGTGCGTTGTTGTCTAGGCAGTCTTTGAAGGAGGCTCTTTTGGCAGATCTGATGAGGTGGTGGTGTCTGCGGGTGGCATTCTTGTGGGCTGCGTGGCTTTCCGCTGTTCGTTCGCAGAGCTAGTTCATCTCTAGCTTTCGGCAAGTTTGCTTGGAGGCCTGGAGGTCTTCAGTGAACCAGCTGGCTTTCATGCTGGTGTGGCTGTTGGAGGGTTTCTTGAGCGGGGCGAGGGTGTTGGCGCAGTCATCGATCCACTGTCTGAGGTTGCGGGTGGCGGCGGGGTCGGTCGGGTCTGCGGGTGGGCTCCGGGCGAGAGGGTGGTGGACAGCTGGTCTTCGGTGACTTTGCTCCAGCAGCGGCGAGGCAATTGTTGGGTGTGGTGTGCGCGATGGGTTTCCGGAAGGTGAAGTGAATGCAACTGTGGTCGGTCCAGTGGAGGTCGGTGGTGTGGTTGAAGGAGACGTGGGGGCTTGCGGAGAAGATGGAGTCAAGCGTGTGGCCAGCGGCGTGGGTGGGTGTTGTGACGAGTTGTCTGAGTCCGAGGTTGGCGAGGTTGTCGATCAGGGTGGAAGAGTTGGAGTCATTGTTGTTCTCGAAGTGGAAGTTCAGGTCCCCGAGGAGGCTGTAGTCCGTGGAGGCGTGGGCGTATGTGCTGACGAAGTCGGCGATGGAGTCACTGAACTGTGGTCAGGGTCCGGGGGGTCTGGAGACGAGGGTTCCTCTGAGGGTGGTGTTGGGGTCGGTGTGGATCTGGAAGTGCAGGTGTTCGGCGGTGCTGAGGGTGTAGTCGGTGTTGGTCGAGACTTTGAGAGTGTTCCTGTGGACGATGGCGATTCCTCCTCCTACTCCGTTAGTGCGGTCATTGCGGGTGATCTTGTAGCCTTCCGGGATGGCTATGGTGATGTCGGGTGCCGAGGAGGGGTTCAGCCAGGTCTCCGTCAGGAAGGCGCCGTCTGGGGCGTTGGAGTCTAGTAGGTCCCAGAGTTCAGCGGCGTGTTTGCGGGCGGAGCGGGTGTTGAGAAGGTTGCATCTGAGGTGGTTGGGTTCTTTGGTAGGTGAGTTGGCGGGCCAGAAGCTGGTGAAGCTGCAGTTCCGGCAGGAGAAGGGTCCAGGGGTGCGCATCGGGGTGGCCAGGAAGCAGGCGTGTGATCGTTTGATGTTGAGTGCGTGGAGGGTGCTTGCATCATAGCGGGATCGGGTGTCGTGGCGTTCGCGGGCCAGGGGTTCTGGTGCTTCTTTTTTTGCTCCAGGTCAACAAAGAAATTTATTGTGATATAATTTGTAAAGTTCCTTATTTATTTCCTTAATCACAAGAGTGAATTTAGGTGTTCAAAGTACAGGGATGGAGGAGAAGAACATTGACATCTACCATTGACCAGGAGAAATGGCAGGGGCCTTCTACTTGCCTACACGGATGCACAAACACATATGCACATGTCCATGCATTTATGGAAGTAAGATTAATTGGAATTGACTAACGGTGGGTATACTGATCAAGCCCACGGGTCCTTAAACAATGCTTCTATATAGGAGTAGGTCAGCGAGTATTGTGAATGATAGATCAACAGGAGACTCAGCCTGCTGGCATGGGTAAAAAAAGGGTGATCAGAGGCAAGCTCTGGTCATGAATACATCCGCCATGATCTCTGGCCAATACAAATACAGAAATGTGAATATGACTGCATATATCTTAGTACTTAAAGACACACAATTCATAATTAAATGATTGAGTGTCATGAGGCGCATCCGCCTAATGCTTGTGTCTATTGTGCCACATCAGACTGGAGTCGGCCTTACCTGCTAAATACTGTTTGACGTGATTACATATATTTTGGAGTGCACACTCAAACACTTTCGATGTAAACTCACTTTGACTCAGAATGACCCATGTTCAAAAATATCTATTTGACTAATAAGTCCTTTATCGTTTGGTATTTTTCACTGCTTTGTGTTTAATTTGAAAATTCATATTTTCTTGGACTTTATGATACAATTAGAATGTAAGACAAGACATTTGAAAAAAAACTTTACGTCATTCTTTGTGCTGTGTAGTTATGGAATATAAATGTTAAACTAGAACAGAGTCGACAGGTATTTCACAGTACAGAGAGCTTTCTCGGGCAAACAAGTAGAATCAGCTTTTCGCCTGAAATGCCGCTAGTTTCATATTTTGCATTAAGAATTATTAAGGGTTAACACAATGCTGTATGTTACCTTGGTGCTTCTGGGGCTTATGTATTATGGAATTGTAGATACTGTGTTCACAGTGGGAGACATTACGCAGGTCAGCAAATAAAGAGTCGAAATGCGCAGCAACTTTTACACAGAGCAGTAATGCTGTTTATTAGTCTCCCGTGGCCGGCACCTAATCTAACATAACACTGATAAAACGGAATAGCAATCAATTGAAGTACCTGATCGGCAAGCCAACTTGGAGTCTGCTATCCAGTGTGTGCTCAATATAAAATAATAATAATAATTATTGTGGTTACACTGCCTTTTAAAAAGCTGAAAGGTCCCTCTGGTTTAACATCCGTATCCTACTATAACTGTGGTGTTGGCTGATGCTCCTGAAGTCACACAAAATCAGGAATAGTCACCCTAATTGCATGTGCCCAGTGCTCTCAGGTATCATAAGGTGAGCACTGGCAGCAGCCACGGTTTGGAGCAGACTAATGTCTTAAGTGATTGACGAGCTGGAGCAGACCTATTTTACCACCTTAAGAAGTGGTAAATAGTTGCTTGTCAGAGAAAAGGTTTGGCTGGAAATATAGCAAAAAGAACAACTGATGGACAGAATGTAGATCAATGTCAGACATTCACGCCAGTACAGAGATCTGGGCCTAAAGTCATCATTTTTTTGCTCACCATGCCATTCTAGTTTGGACCCAGCCATATGCAAATCAGTCTTGACCCGGCACCCAATTGGAACAATCCAGCCGTAACTGCCAGGCCAGGTCCTCCCTGGACTGGAAACAAGCATCCTACGACCAGTTTCGGGCTTTCAGCCCTCATCAGCCAGGATAGCTAGACTCCAGTGGCATAGAGAGCATGGGACCCACGTCTGGGCATACCCGTCCCTCTCGGGGTGACAAATGCAAAAAGAACAATTGATGGACAGAATGCAGAACAATGTCATACATTCACCCCAGTACAGAGATCTGGGCATGAATCCATCGTTTTTTTGCTCACCATGCCTTTCCTGTTTGGACCCAGCCATCTGCAAATCAGTCTTGAGGGGTGAACGTTTGCCTTGTCCAGCATTCTGTCCACCAATTGTTTCTTTTGCATATGTCGCTCTCATTGGGAAGAGTATGCCCAGACGTGGGCCCCGTGCTCATTACACCTCTGGATTCAAGCTAGCCTGGCTGATGAAGGGTGATGCCCTGAAACTGGTCCCAGGATGCGTGTTTCCGGTCCAGGGAGGACCTGGCTTGGCAGTTCAGGCTGGACTGTTCCCACAAGGAACAGGGTCAAGACTGATCTGAATATGGCTGGGTCCAAACTAGGGTGGTATGGTGAACAAAAGAATGATGAATTTAACCCAGGGGTGAATGTTTGAATTGTCCAGCATTCCGTCCATTAATTGTTTCTTTTGCAAATGGAACAAAATCAGCGTTTGTTGACATTTATAAAGTAAAGAATAGACCATTACGCAATAACATGCTCCAAGCAACATAACATCACAATTGAAATATAGCATGGCACATCAAAAACAAACAAAAAAACACAGCGCAACTCAGAAATATCTCAGGGGTGTGGCTTGCCACTGGCTATCATGGCCGCCTAATGGAGAGCTCCATTACCACACCCCCACTATGCACTTTTTAATCCCTGTTGTGGGTGTCAACAACCATTTAGAATGCCAACTCCTCGGCGAATCACCACTTTGAATACTGTGGGCAAGTTTCCTCCCTTTTCCTGCTGTCTTTGCTGAGCTGCCATGGAGGGCGATGTGCCTGTTTTATAGTCACTGTGGAAGAAGCGGGCCCGCTGTTGCTGCAGCTGCACTGATTCAACACAAAGCAGCTGAAAGTCTTCTGCCTGTGACTAGTGGAGCGGTTCAGATGGTTTCCGCTTCTCTGGCATTGTAGGTGAGGTACGGCTGCCCCAATGCGCAGCCTGAGTGTGGGGGTGGTGTCAGGACTGATGCATCCTGTGCCATGGACAAGCTAGCCCAGGCAGCAGCCAGGCTGCTGGGGCTGTGGCCTTTTAGATGCTCCTGGGGGTGCCTCTGTTGTACTCTGGCCCAAGATCCAGGATGACGTAGTAGCTCAGGTGGCCCCACAGGATATAAGCTTCCATTGACTGAGCAGAAGTGGATGTGCCGTGCCCAAGCTTACCTTTGATGCCTGACACAGCGCTTAACAACAACAGGAGGGGCATAAGCAGAATGAGGGTGCCCAATCGGACAGTGAGAACCACACGCGGGCACTCCTCCTGCAAATATGGGCCAGCTTGCAGCAGATTGATGGCAAATCAGAAAACTTAACAGCGTGGCTAGATCGCATGAAAATGCATAATAACAAGCATGATGACCATCTGAAGGACGCAGAACACAGGATTTCAACACTGGAAGATGCTGCTGAAGAGCACACAAGCCTGCGTTTCATAGCCACATCTGACCTACTGCGTGTAACGGTAAACAAAAATAAAGACCTGGAGTCACACCCTACGTGCAACAACCTCTGTATTGTGGGACTGGCAGAAACAACAATCTTTGGAAAAAGAGAAACATTTATTGAACAACTGCTGAGGGAACTCTTTGGCAGAAAGAACTTTCACAGTGCCTCACAGCTGAGTTGACCCTCCGTTCTCTGGCTCTTTGCCTCTTTGCTAAACTGGCTATATACCCTAACTTTACCCGAGTGGTTTAGGAGGCCAGGAGGGCGTTCACGAGATCAAGAGACTCCTATGGACCAACAACATACCTTAAGCCATGTTTTTTCCAGTAAAACTACTTTGGTGTCTGAAGAATGGGACTGTTTTCTACAAACGACTCTGCAAGACCCCGAAACCCTCGTGGATGGGAGCGCTGCCTACAGGGACATGTTTGATGAGTGAACAGTCGAGTGAACAGTCTAGGTCCTATTGACACTTGCTCTGGATGGTGATCTTCGAAGTCCTGTGGTGTCTTATGATGCCATGGTCTTTAAGTTAAATGAGTATACACGTTGCTATGTTGAAATTCTGTTGACTCTAGATGTGCTAATGTCCATCATAGAGGGGTGGGAGTAGTTGGCTCTAGCTTGAAAGCTCCCCTGTGCAAAGTACTTCTTTGTTGGTTTTGTTTATAGTATTCTTGGTTACTTCAGTGATGGTTGGGGAAGATTTTGTGTGAGGGGTGGGTTGCGACCCAATGGGTCTTGTTGTTTGCTTGCAGTCCTACTATTGTACTTCATCATTCAGGGCCATTTTGGAGCTGGGCGAAGGGACAAATATGTAGTTGCTATCAACATGTGTATTTTCCTGAACTACCACTCATGTCTCAATGACACGTACAATCAAATGCATCACTTGAAACTTTAGGGTCCTCAGAAACCGACAAAAAATGTAGGCTGATTCTCACTTATATAGTAAGACGGAGTGGAGGTGACATTTCTTCTGGCCCTGCGGGACAAGTCTGCATTTGCAAATAAATGGGATGGGGGTTGTGATGTATTTTGCTTCCTACAGCTCTTATACAGTGGGAGTGATTATCATGGTGGGAAAACACTATGTTTTGCTGCTAGGTATACTCACCTGAATCTCTATGGCAGGTATATCAACATATCAGGTTTATTGCAGGATGTCTCAATAATGCTTATCAACGCCCCTTACCACGATCAACCAGAGTTTTCTGACTCCATTGAGCAAAACCTTTGCAACCTCCACAACACTAACATCATATGGTGTGGTGATTTTCATCTAGGCTTTACATTTAGGTTGGACAGCACAATCCCATGCAGGGTAGATCATCCCGTCATGACTTGCGCCCTTTGGCAGATAATTGACTCAGATTATTTGGGGGACTCATTGCGCACCTTGAGCAGCAACACACTCACCTTCTGCTTCCAATCCTCAGTCCCCAATACCTATTCAAGAATAGATTACTGGCTCCATTCACCGGATCCCTTGGGCTCAATCCCTTACATATTTACCTTGCACGTCCTGTGATTATTCTCAGGTGCTTCTCACCATAGCACTGCTAGATCCATTATACACTCATGAGCTGTAGGAATTCCCACAGGAGGAAGTGAGACACTTGGCTTTCAGGGCAGACATTGCCATGGTTATTGATGAGTATTTCAATAGCAATATATGATCGGTATCTTCCTACCAGACCATCTGTGAAGCATTCAAAGTTTACGTAAGGGGCATGGCAATATTTCTAAACATACAGTAGTACTCAAATCCATACAGTCTCAATTGAGACTCTTCAAGGAGGAGCTAACTAGCGCACCACAGCGATATAAACAGATTCTGAGCACGCCTGCACTCGCTGAGCTGGACGAGCTGCTGATGCAATTCAGGAAGTTCGCTGATCAGGAGGCAGCCTAACTTGATAAATATGCCCATGTCTGGACATACAGAGAGGGAGAACGCCCCAGTTGCACCATACCTATTACAGGGAACTGACTGTGGACCGTGATGCATTCCTTACACTCAAATTCAAAGGGAGTCATCCTTGGGAATGTGCCTACAGTGCTGATTTTACAGAACTTTTATCAATCTCTCTACAATTCTAGACCGCACCTCACTTAGGCGGAGCTGGATACTTAGATTAAGAAGGTGACCCTGGCCTAGTAAGAGGGCAGTAGATGTGAGTTTCTATCAACCCCAATTACCCTGCAGGAGATATTAATGGCCATAGATAGTTTTGCGGGTGGAAAAGCCACTGGGTGGGCTAGCTATGGAATTCTACAAAGAATTCAAGGAAACTCTGACAGCTAGGCTTCTGGAACATTACCAGAATGCTTATGAGCTGGGAACCCTGCCCCTACAATGATGGTGGCTTTAATCTCTGTTCTCTTGAAACCAATAAAGAACCCTATGGATTTGGGATCATACTGGTTCCTTTTGCTTGTCATTTCCGATGATAAGATTGAATCATTTAATGCCTAATTGTATCCTGCTAGACCAATCGGGATTTAGACCTGGCAGAGCCACCTCTAACAACCTCAGAACAGTACTAGCCATGCTTCATTACATAATACCCGAGGTGCTGTCTCAGCGCTTCCTAATGCAAAGAAGGCCTTTGATTTGCTGGAGTGGCTGTGTTTGTTCACAATCCTACAAAGGATGATCCTGGGACACTATTTTATCAGTATGTTCCGATTGCTGTACACTGAATCTACAGCTAGAGTTTGGGCGAATAGCTATCTGTCACAGTGTTTCACGTGGGCAGGGGCACCTGCCAGGATTGCCACCTGTCACCTCCGATTTTTGCACTGGCGATCAAGCCTTCGCTTCGATCATGGGTGAATGACCTCCCCTTGGGGTATTCTGTTCCCAAATCATAGATACTTGCTATCCTTAAACACAGAAGACATTCTGCTGTTCATTCATGATCTAGCCATGAATCTGGAACCTATTATGAGGGACATAGTCCACTTTGGAGACTTCTCAAGTCTGTGCATAAACTGGTTTAAGTCAGATATTATTTTCCCTTAGCGGAGTAGACCAATGGCTTTAAATCTGAATTCCCACTTATTTGGTGTAATGACACCATCAGATATTTGAGTACGCAGGTCCACAATGACAGGGAGATACTACTCTGTGATAATAATGGATCAGTGCTGTAAAAATAATTGCTACACAGATTGAGCAGTGGGTCACACTCCCATTCTCCCTACCTGGCTGAGTAGCATTAGGCTAGTTGGTAATTCTATTGGAACTGCCTTATTTTTTTGTTAACATTCCCACCCGCCAGAGGAAATATTTCTTTGCGAAAGTGTGCTCTTTACTAATACAACGGATCTGGGTGGGAGGGCCCCCTCCTCTCTGTTGGGAAAGACTAGTGAGATCGTACAGACAAGAAGGGTTTTACATCCCGGACCCAGAGAGATATTTCTTAGCGGCTCAGGCACAATTTGCAATCTCATGGGTCAATGTAGGAAAGTGGGCTGGTTTGGCTGGTTGGGCTTCACTATGTGGCATAATGGCTAGAGCGGGCAACTTTGAAGCTGGGTTGCCAGGTCGGAGTCTGCCGGAAGGCTCACATATCCTGTGATTCTGGGCAAATCACTTAATCTCCCCATGGCTAAAAATGAATGTGTCTGTCTGTAATGCAACTGGTGCTCATGTAAAGCTCTCTGATACCTCTGGGTTGAGTTCATGCTAAATAAAACTGCCCCAAAAATTTCCCTTACAATACCTCAATATAGGTCCTTTTATTTCACACTAATAAATATTTACCACAATCCTCGTCGAGTGGCACAGAGCAGTCACGCTTTACTAGAGGAACATGTGTTAAGCATTTTAGAGTTCCCACATGGACAATAAGTAATTACACAACTCGAAAGAAATCCACCACCAATGTATAAAAATAAAGCACATTTTTATATAAATTAGACACCAAAATAAAGACAAGCGGATGAGTACAACTGGAGCTATGGATTTTAGAAGGAAAAATAAATCTGGGCAATTCACTACAAACAAACTTTAATGTTGCATTCAATGGAGAAAATCGCTGATGCAATCACTCACTTGTAGGTCGAGTCCAGTGGAAACTACTGGGGGGATAAGTTGATGTGGGTACCAGGACCAGACCACACCAGTCAGTTGAATTTTACCTGTCGGGTAGGGCCCAGGTGCAGAGTGGTACTGGTTGTCCCTGGTGCTGAAGCAGGATTCATATGAGCTAGTTTTACTGCTTAGACAGTGCTAGTGAGGAAGCTGATGCAAAAAGTTGACAACAGGGCCACTGAAGTGGGCGGTTGAAGATGCTATGGAGTTCCCTTGAGGTGCAGCCTCGAACAAAGGTAGTGGTAGCTGGACTGGCCACCAACATGCCTAGGATGTGGCAAGCTCTGTAAAGTTATTTTAACATTCTGAGTCCAGGGGAAAGTGGTAGGTATCTGAAACTTGCTGGACTACATTTCCCACAATACACTAGACCATTTACTTTTGGGCGATCACTCGTCGGGCACGATGGGCAGTGAATCTTTCGTTTCAGGAGTGTTCAGTGGCTGCTGGCTGCAGGGTACTACTGCCAGTAATCCAAGGGAGTTGATGAAACAGGTCTCTGGTCCAGGATGAGTCGTAGTCATTAAGTTACAGGGTAGTTGACACAGGTGCAGAGTTTCACAACCTTTCTTTGTGCAGACTCGGGTCTTTTCTTTGTCTTTTGTTGCAAATCGACGCAGACTTGATGATCTGTGCCAGGGGTGTCCCTTAAACTTGGACTTAGGGGTGCTAGGGGTGTGGATGCAAGTGGCAAATGGGCTACTAGGCTCAGCTGTCAATCCGCCCCTGAGGTGACCACTTTTAGGGGGATGTATTACCTTTTCTACCCAGAAGCCTCCATTCTGTCTCTTTTTAAAATAGCAGAAGCCCTCCTTGGCTGTACAGACCAGGTAGCCCACCCTAGGTGAGTGGCTAGCCTTCTGGGAGTTGTCATGCTTCCCCTTGCTACCCCTCGTTGGGCCTGGATATTCAGCTCTAAATACTGTAATGGATTGCAGAGTGTACATTCAGGGCTCTGAATTGTGCACACTCTATAGAGACATGTTTCCCACTTAAAAAACCCACCCCTGTCCCGTGCATCCTGCACACCATGGTGTATTGTGTGTGGGAATGTATTTGGTAGTTTGTTGGATTCGGGAGGTGGGAGTGTTGGTGAGATTAGACTTCATGTTTCATACACTCGTTGTAAATAGTATTGTCACGATGCAATGGTGACAATACTATTTAGTGGAGAAGTGTGGCTCAATGATTAGAGTGGCAGACCCTGATGCAGAGGTATAGCCTTGGACCAAAGTTCAATTGCCCGCCTCGGCGGGTCTTGGGCTCAAAAATTCCACGGACCTGATAATTCTCGCCTCGGTGCCTATTCCAATCATGGAGTCCCACTCTGCAACTCTGGGCAATAGCTTGCTTAATCTCCACAACAGCCCCCACAACGCTAAGGATGCCTGGCCTCCACCTTGGGGGTGCCCAGGAGTGGACGCCTCACAGGGAAAGCCAGGATGGGTTCCACAGCGGTATACGTACAAGCGCCTTGAGACCCTTGCGGGTGAGTAGTGCGCTATACAAGTATCAATTTACAATGGTAAAAAACGATGCAATGGGCAAAACTGAATTCAGGGTGCGGTGAGAAAATCATCCAGAAAGAACAGTGAAGTTTTGCTTTCATCGCCGAGTGAAACCGCACAATAATACAGTATTGCAACCGACGCCGAGTCAGGCTGTTTAATGTAAAAACGCATGTTGCGTGATGTGCGCAAGATGACGGCAGTTCTCATGGGTGTGGCAAGCCTCTAAATAGCCACACCCATCTTCTGGATAACGCTTTGCCTCCTGCTTCTTGGATAGGTGGACGACCCGTTTGCCTGCTCCTTGGCGAGGGATTCTCGTTCATCCTGGAAGGTCAGTCTTCTTTGCAGCTACACTTCCGCCGCTTCTCTGAATCCACGAGGCTGCTGGTAGGAGGTCATATTCCTGTCTTCGTGGCAGCAAATGCAGGCTGTCAGCCAGGGCACAGGAAAGGCTGGACAGACAGGTGGGCAACCTCTAAGGTAATCACCTAGGTGCATGTAACATCAAATCTGACATGGGAATCGTGTCAGTTTGATGTAACAAGTTGTTTGATGCCGAACATTTCATATTTCAGTGGGACAATAATGGAGCTGGCAACTTCAGGGGGCCAGTATGCCAACCCATATTATCCAGTAGACCTCTGATCACTTCTTGTAGTCCTTAACGGAAAGATGCTACTGTAGGGACATAGAATACTGCACTTATATCTCCATGCCTTTAATATAATGCACTCTGCCTCCTGGGCTCAGGAGGCCTACCTTAGTGGTGACAGGCATATATTAAAAATAGGGTTTTGACTTTGCCACACATGGTCAGGACAAAGTCGAGTTTAGCCAGTTTGTACTGTTCATGCAGTAGCAATGGCAGGACTGCTTTCATCTGTTTACTTGGGTCATTCAGGGTGGCACAATCAGTGCTTCAGGCCCTGGTGACCGCTTTAGCTCCCATGCCCTGGGCACCAATGATACCACTTCACAGGGACTTATAAGGTTAATTAAATTCCTTGCCAATTGGGGTTACCAATTCACATGTATCAGTTTTAGGAAGAGAGCACTGGCACTGCAGCCTAGTTAGCAGTATACAGTGCAGTTTTAGAGTCATAACCATCAGCATTGAGAGAAACAAGTGTTGGGGTGACCATACCAAAAAAGGCATGTGCCTACAGTCAATGATCTCTGCAGAGGCCCTTACCATACTATTGAGGCAAATGGATGCACTAAACACAGTTCTTGTAACTCTACATCCTAGACCCATCAGAACAGTATGCTGAACACACTAGCCTTTACAACCCTGGTGAAGCTGGATGGCTTTCTCGATATAAATGATTATGACAGGTAGTAGTGGCTTCATATACCGCACATCTCATGTCATGTGCAACAATTGTTAAAGAATATCAAGAAGTATTTAGTTGGTGCTATGTTGGTACAAATGCACCCTACTACCATGGATGCATAAAACATATTAGTACAAGTACTTCTGTGCGAACATTAAAAAAACATAGTTCCAAAGCACTCACAAGAACTGTAAAAAGGAACAATTACAGGTCCCCACATTAATTCATATTCATACACCTATTGATTCTAAAATAGAAGACAAAAGCCAGATGGTTGTAGACCATGATGAGTACTGAAACCAGGAAAATAGCTGACACGTGTTTCATCACAAGGTGACTTCTTCAAGGCTGTAAAAATGTATCTACAAGTACAGTCATTTACAATATGTTCTTAGGCCAAACATTAGTGTCAGCACAATAGATTCTAAATATTGTTACACATTGATATCAAATTGTTAGGAAGGAAAAAAAACATTGATTGTGCCCTTGTGTAATAATAATATAGAACATTTATTTCATGCATTATGTAAAAACAGATAGATCTAAAATAACTCCAGTGTTACTGGGGATTTAGCTGTATGCCTGTTCGGCTACATTAATGATGGGAGACTTAGGGAGAGGTGTGAAAAAGATCTGGGCCAGTCGATGCCCTTCAAAGCCTAGCGATATTGGGATGAACTGACTGGTTTAGTCTTACATAATCAAAGGCATAGGCTCATTCATTATAAATTTTACACTAGGGCCTATTATACTACCAAGTGACTGCAACTGATAGACGGCACCAGATCCTTGTAGCTCCATAGATCATGCAGAATGTATGCACTTACTCTGGCACTGTACCCCCGTAGAGACCTTTTGGTCTGACGTGGCCCCTGTGATTTGGTTTTTTATTTTTATTTGAAGAGTTTTACATAGCTCAAACATAACCCGTCTGGGTATCAGAGAACTGTACATAAAGCTGCCTTTTCATACATACATGGAAGGGAATAAGCAAATAATAAATTAAGAACAAATAGCAGGGAGCAAGACAAGTACAAGATATCAATCAGCATGGCAGAACCAAGATCAGGAAAGTCCACAGTCAGGAATGAATAAGCAAGGAATAAACAACTATAGTATATCAGTCAGGATGGCAGCTCCATGATCTGGGGTAATCAACCAGAAGATACACAAGCTGAGAGGCTTCAGTACTCCTAATGAAGGAATGTATGCATCAGAAGCTTTGTTACTTCTTTTTTGAAGGAGGTGGTCGAGGGGCTTGTTGTTGTTAATGGCACAGCTGGTATATTCTTACAAGGTGTGCCCCCTTCCCCCACCACTAGAATTCATAGACTATGTCCCCAGGAGCTGGCGGAAGCTGGTAGCTATAATGCTGGTTCTGGCTCGGCATTGCATTGCCAGTGCCTATCTACCAATCACGGCTGGCATGGCTTGTGTAGTCACGCGGGGAGGGGGCATTTAATTTATTAATAAAAAAAGATATAATTATACATACCTTTCCGCTGGCTGGTTCCCGTGTCTTCTCTGCTCCTGCTCTCCTGCCTCCGGCAGGAACAGGAAACAGAAGCAGGCAGAAAGCCTCCCTCACCGTAGCCAATCACAGTGTTGTGATTGGTCGGGACCCTGCCCAGCCAGGGACTTATGGGGAGCCAATTTTCTCCATGCAGGCTGCATTGCAAGCTGCATGAAGAAGGGCAGAGTGTGCATGACTAGTTTGGGCAGCCCCAGGGGGCTGACCAAACAGTCTTTGCGCACTTGGGAGTGGGCAGGCACACCACTCCTCCCCTGCCCTGCTCTCAAAGCAGCCACGCCCACCTGCCCACCCGCAACCAAACATAAAATGGTAATAGCTGAAAGTTATTACCATTTTATGTTTCTGCTTCTTGCACTGCAAGAAAGCAGTGGGCGACGCTCCCCCCACCCTAGTGGAGGAGCCGCCCCTGCTATCTACAGAGACCTGTGCCAGGGGTCAGTGGTTGGTTACAGGATGTGGTGTTCTGTAATGCAGCAGCAGAAACAAATGCAATGTTGCAAACTCCTAGAGGGTGAGTGGGAGATATTGGAGCCCTTTCAGAGAGTTTATGGCAGAGAAGAGGCAGAGTGATCCCTCCCCTCGGGGACACTGCCCAGAAAGTATAGGTTTAACATTCTGTGGGAGTTCCCATTGTCCTCCTTCTCTTTGGCACATGTACACAAGCACTGATCATGCACATTAAAATCACATTTTCCTCATATCACATTTTCCTCACATCCCCTGTAGATTGAGATAACGAGCAACCCCTACAACACTGTTCTTCATTCACAATACTGATCCAGAACGGCCTCTCTGACGGGTTTCTAATACTAGCAGACTGCCATCGACATGTTGAATGACTTTTATTTTAATTGTTATTATTTTTCTGAATTATTCTTGTAAGCATGTATAAAACCAATCAATAAAAAAAATCATAAATAAATTAATAAAACAAAATCACATTGCAATAATACAACAACAAAAACGAACACAAACAAAAACACACAATTGATGAACGGAATGTAGAAAAAATCAAAACATTCACCCCCAGTCAAGAGATCTGGGTTAAGTCCATCCTTCTTTTGCTCAACATGCCACCCCAGTTTAGACCTGGCCATATGCAAATCAGTCTTGACCCTGTGCCTCATGGGACCAGTCCAGCCCGAATTGCCAAGCCAGATACTCCCTGGACCAAAAACAAGCATCCTAGGAATGGTTTAGGGGTTTCACCCCTCATCAGCTAGGATAGTTTGAATCCAGTGGCACAGTGAGCCCAGGACCCATGGCTGGGCATACCAGGAGCACTTAATCGAGAAAGCAAAAGACACACAATTGATGGATGGAATGCAGAACAAATCAATACATTCACCCCCAGTCAAGAGATCTGGGTTAAATCCATCATTCTTTTGCTTACGATGCCACCCCAGTTTAGACCTGGCCATATGCAAATCAGTCTTGACCCTGTGCCTCATGGGAACAGTCTAGCCCAAATGACAAGCCAGGTCCTCCCTGGACCGGAAACAAGCATTCTAGGACCGGTTTCGGGGTTTCACCCCTCATCAGCCAGGATAGCTTGAATCCAGCAGCACAGTGAGCCCGGGCCCTGCTTCTGGGCATACGTGACCCAAAAAACAACAGTAAAAGAACGCATCACAAGCACAGCAAAATGCAAACCTGTTAACTTTGAGATATATCCTACCATGTGAGGAGGGGGGCTTAAAGGGGTGTTGTTTGAGGAGGCGGGCGTGCCCTGGGGCCCTATATTCCCTTGCAACAGTGGAGTGCTAAGAGAAAGATGGATAGAGGTGAGGGGAGCTGAAGAGGACATAACCACGTACTACACAGCAGTGATTAATAAGACAACTGCAGAAGAGATTACAAGAGACAGGGAGTAATTAGACAGGAAATCGTTATTTTACAGCCATTCTTTGAAAAGTGCGAGTTATTATTTAGCTATTTTCTGTGCGCAGTTGCGCCCTGTTCCCAACTTCCTTCCTGCATTTTAAAATGGAGCTCCCGCTAGAAAGACATACATTTGAGAAGTCCCAATATTTGACGACATCCACAATATGATAAATTCTTTAATTTTTAGTTATAGAGTGAATTATATATTGCGCTTCAAATTATGTTAAGCAGAAGACCAGCTCTGTGTTAGATATTTAATATTTTGATTTAGATGTGCATTATACTAAGCATCATGTACAGCACTTTCCATATATATTTATGATCCCTCACATTACCCTACACATTTTTCGACTGTTTTCCTGATTTATTAAGCTTGTCGAGTTAGAAAAGAAGAACAGACATGCCTGTAAATCACAATTTCCTGTAGCTTTAAAAAAGAAAAAAATACTGCTCTTGATCCTAGTTCCAGCATGTGCCTCTGAATGGATCCCACAGGAGTTTTGTCATTATGAGATGATTATTCTCTTTTACCAAGAGAAATAAAATGATCATGCTCCATGTTCTCCAGCAGTATTGATCGCAAAATCAAAGTTTCGCATATTACATTTCTGCCGCCGCCTCCTTTATGGGGAGCTGGCGGGTCGACCTGGGGAATTGCAGGCCTGGAAAATGGGAGTCTGATGCCTTCTGTAATTCATTAGGTTACATTAACATCAAACGGTGTATATTTCATTAAAAAAAGACTGCCACCCCGTTTAGTGTAAAATAAGCCATCTGAAAAGTTGCTTGTTGATCTGAGAAACAGATCCTGTTGTGATACCAGCAGCGGCTGGCAACTTGTAAGAGTGGAGGGATAGGGGGGAGGAGTGAAAAGCTGGTGAGTGGGTGCATGCATGCAAGGGAAGTGGTGACTATAAATAAAAAAAGAAATTGCCACTTGCCATGCTTGTTGCACAACGTCTGACGTCCTCCTTTCTCCGGTATGTCTTCTGCTTCTGTCTCCTCCAAGCTCCACAGGCTCCAGCCAATTTCTCTAACCAATCCTGGAGCTGCTCTCCTGCTCTCATGCTGGTAAGCAACATGAGAGAAGTGTCAAGATTAGAGGGAGTGGCCTCTATCAGTGCTGTCAAGAGTACTGGAGGCTTGTACTTTCTCTAACTGCGCATGTCTGACCGGCCTGCGCAAGACAGCCGGCCAAAGAGACATAGGGGTACATGCATCAATAGCGATTCCTAAATAGCGAAAATTAAAGAATCGCTATTTAGAAATCAGAAATCGCTATTTCAAATGGATGACCGTTTTAGCGATTAATTACAGAATCACTAAGAATCGCAATTGCAAATAGAGAGAACGCATCTGCGATGCGCAAATAGAGATATACCTAATTGCAAGTTCGGTAATAGCAATTTCGCAAATTGCGAAATCGCTATTAGCTAAATCGCATATAGCACGTCCCTTTCAATGCATGCTGATGACATCCCAACCAGGAAGTCATCCAGCCCATGCACCATTAAGTGCTCAGAGAGAGTGAGAGGAGGAGGGTGAGTGGAGGAGCAGAGCAGGACAACCAACTTCTTTGCTTGCAGGCCTGTCTATTATTAAAAAATGGATCCATCAGCATCAGGGGAGAGTGCATCAACCAGGAAACGCAAGCTGAAGTTCAGTGAGAGAGAAATTGAAAATCTTATAGAGGTAGTTAGGAGTCACAACAAGCTATTTGGAAAACTGTCTCTCAAGGTACCAGAGGCAGAGAAAGGAAAATCTGGCTCAGGATCCAGAATAAAGTGAATGCAGTGGGGGTAACCCACCGCACAATAGATGACCTGAAGTAACGTTGGTACGACCTGCGCAGCCGTGCCAAGGAGATGATTGCTGACAGGCTGAAAGAGGCAAAGAAGACTGGAGGGGGACCAGCAACACTCCCTGGGAACACACCCATGGAGGACCTGATTGAGTCCACACTCCAGCCTGAAGCTGTGGTGGGAGTGACCCAGTTAGAGACATCCGTAGCGGCCAGTACATCACAAGGTAAGATGCATGCAAGTGTCCATTTCAAGAGATATATCAAAATGTGTACATCACCTCAGTTCAGCTCAAGTGTACAGAAACCAACTCCAGTCCACATTTTCCTTCCCACACCCAAATGCATTATGGGAGTTACAGGCAGGTTAGGCAGGTTGGTAGGCAAACACACAATAAGAAGGTAAAACACGTGAACACTGTGTGACAGTCACTAATTTAATGAGATCCAAAGTATGCTTAATGTGACACAACAGTACCCTTAAATAAATTTCACATTGCACTGTTTAACATCACAGATGCAGCAGAAGTAGAGTCTGACGTGAGTGACTACGGAGACACACAGGAGACTCTGGCTGTGGCTGACGTTGAAACACCTGTGGTCCCACAAATCACAGTCCAAGCCCCCACTATATGCAGGGCCACAGTTGCACCACTGCAGACCATGGAAACTGAGAATGAGCCTGAACCAGCTCCAGAGACAAGCCAGCCTCGAGGTACCCCCACAACAACACCCCAAGCACAGGTCCGGCACAGCCCAATCCAAAGCCGGAGGCGCAGATCAAGGTTCCGCTTCACACCGCAGGAGGACCAATGTACAATTGTCTGGGGTGGGCTGGACAGCCAGATGCTCAGGGTGCAGCGACGGAAGGAAAAACATATGAGGTCAATGCAGGCCCAACTCAGCAAGATGGCAAGTAACATTGCAGTCATGAGCGATTGCGTGAGAGAACTCACAACAGCTGTGGTGGAAGGCAACAGTCAGTCAAATGCAGCCATGCAGGAGCTTTCCAGGGTGATGCAGGAGGGCCAGGTGACACAAAGAAGAAGGCATCGCCCATTAATGCAGTGCTTGCAAGGCTATACTCAATCAAACAATCGCCTGAGCACCAACACTGCACTGCTGTCCCATAGTTCTGTGGCCATGCAGATAGAGATGACCCATTGGTGTGGGGATGTGGCCAAGGCACTGGGCCAGGTAACAAATGCTGTGGAACAAATCCAGGCTGCCACTGATGGGGGTAGCAATGTGATGGGGGAAGAGGGGAGTGAGGAGGCCTCCATCCTCAGTAGCCTGTCAGTGCCAGTCCCCACTTTCAGGCAGCGCACCACTCGGAGCACAACTCCCCCCGGAGCCTCCATGAGGGATGGAGATGATGCCGGCAAAAGGCGTCTGGGGGTGAGTGGTAGGAAGAGATAGACAGGCATGTCCAGAGCAAATAAACCATGGTGAGGTAACCATTGACACCACAATTCCTAGTGACTGAGATTCAAGTCCTATGAATATGTTATTGTATAATTTTTTCTGCGTGCAATCTCTGTGCTACCTGGCACCTGCTTTGTGTGCTTCAACATGACAACATGATTTAATGATAGTAAATACAGTACAGTTCAAACATGCTGTGTCGTGTCTCATCATTACTCAACTCAGAAATAATGTTGTGTAATTTCTGCATGTCTCCTTCGCCCTTCTGCTGAGCTTGCCCCATGTGTTGGTCGTAGTTGTTGACCCTGCTGGTTGTCCTCCTCAGGTTCACTGTTGGTCAGTTCAATGGGTATGCCTCTCCTGGTAGCAATATTGTGCAACAAGGCACATGCAGCCACAATTCTACAGCAGGTCTCGGACCGGGACTGCAATGCTCCACCAGTCTTGTGGAGGCAGCGAAAGCGACTTTTCATCAGCCCAAAGGTGCCTTCGATGACATTTTGTGTGGCGATGTGCACTGCATTGTACCTCTGCTCATTTGGGGTGGCTGGGTTGAGGTATGGTGTCAATATGTAGTTTTGCACTGCATATGTGCTGTCACCTACAGGGTAGTGAGTAAAGGGTTAGTGACAGTTATGCATTGCCATTTTGGCCATTGTGTGAGAGGAATCTTTATATGTTTACCAAGCAGATGTCCTTTGCCAAATTCGCCCCCGAGCAGACAGGTGTGTATTCCACCGTTTCGAAGTATATATAGGAGTCATGTGTGCTTCCAGGGTATTGAGCCACAATGTCTGTTATGATATGGTTAGCGTTGCAGACTACTTGTATATTGAGTGAATGATAGGATTTACGGTGCCTACAAATGTATTCATTCACTGCTGGGGGACAAATGGCAGCATGCGTACAATCTGTGCAACCTATTAAATGTGGAAACCGGGCTACCTGGTAGAAGTCCAGTTTGGTCTTATTCAATTCCTGTAGGGTTGTGGGGGAAGGTAATGTGGCTGTGGATCCTTGCCATCATGATGTTCTGGAAAGAATTGAAGATACGTGAAAGGGAACTTTGTGACACCCCTCCAGCAGCAGCTACTACCCCCTGGAAACTGCCGGACGCAAGTAGGTGTAGGCAACATAGGACCTGCACATGAGTGGGGATGGCATGGGTAGAACGAGTGTGGCACTGCATTAGGGGCTCCAATTCTGCAATTAGATCAAGGATCATGGCACCATTCAGCCTGTACTTGTCATATATTTCTTCATCTGTTTGTCCCAACAATGTGATGCGCACTCTGAAAATGCGCTCCTGTATTCTCCTTCTTCGCTGGCCTGCTGCATGGAGACTCATCCTCCTCGCCATCAGGTAGAGCACTGCCATTGTGAAAGGTTTAGAGGCCTCCTGGTTCAGTTTAAGTAGGTTTCTGATGATATGCACCTGTATAGCTTTTTTACTCATGGTTAACACCTGATTGTGATCCTCCTTAAATTGCACTTGCAAAATAGCGAATTTTGTGAAAATCGCTATTTGCGATTTTTCATGCATGTGTTTGCGAGTCCTTAATTGCAAATTCGCAATTGGAGATTTCAACAAATAAGGAATCACTTAATATGTGTCTGCAATTTTAGCGATTCCTTATTTTAGCGATTTACATGGGTTTTCTAAGATTTGGGTTCATGCATTGGGAGTAGCTAAATTGCGCTTGCAAACAGGCTTTTTTAGCGATTCTCTATTGTTGCGTGCGCAATTTAGTTTGATGCATGTGCCAGCCAGCCACCACTCCTTCCTGCAGCAGCAATGGTCCCACCCTGTCCTGAAACTCGGTTTGGGAACGGTTAATTTACAATTAAATGATAATAAATAAATGTTTTATCGTTTTATTTTTCATCTCTGAGGCTTTTCTGGGGGGTATTTTTGTTAGAGAGGTGACGATCCTCCGCTCTATTGGAGGAGCCGCTCCTGGGTGATAAGCATGCCAGTTTTTAAAGGAAATGGGCATAAGCTTTTGTTTGACTGTAAAGTCATTGTTAGGCCAGATGTAGTGGGAACAGGGCATGGTGGCAGGTTTGTATACCCTTAGGCAAGTACCCTTTCAGTCATCACCTGCAGAGCTTAGTGAGAGGTCATGACCTGTTCCAAGTTTCCATGGTCATAGTATCAGAAGGTTAAGTCCTGTGGTCATACCATGAGGTTACTTAGTGCATTCTGGCCACCCTAAGTATTACCACATGACCACAAATTTGCACACCTGTACACAGATCTACCTTCCTGGTTCATGAACCCCACAAAATAAAATCCACTTTTTTAGAGGTTTTGAGGCCGGGGGAAGGGCATTGTTTTGATTTCCCCACAAGAGCTCTCTTGGAACTGGTCGGCTGATGTATGCACCCAGGCCAGGCAGGGATCACCACTCTACTCAGGGTACGCTAAGTGCACTCTGAAAGATGGCCTTTGCTCACCCTCTGGTAGCTTTGGCACAGAGCAATCTGGCTTATCTAAAGAAGCAATACGTAAAGTATTTGTGAAACTCACACACACAGTAACACAAGTAATACAATACAAAATAGCACTTAGAAGCAATTAGTGCTTTAAGGGATATTTGAGGTTGCGCTGGACCAGGGCAAAGTCAAAGTTTTGGCCGATGACGATGGAGCGCCAGCCAAATGCAGGACCCATGCAGGCCCTGGTGAACAAAGTACCACTCCTAGTTGCAACAGCGAGCTGCGTCAATGCAGGACCTGCAAGTCGAGGATGCATCGATTTTCTCCATGCACTGATGGCAATGCATCAGTTCAGAAAATAGGTGCTGGAGAGGCATAGACCAATTCACAGGGTTTCTCTGCACAGTTGGGGGGATGCTCCAATCTCTCCAAGCCGCAGCAACACCGGTACGCTGTCCGAGGTGGCAATCTCAGGAAGCAAGGTGCCAGTTCCAATGCGATGCGACAATTTTACTCCCGCAACCGAATCAATGCACTGGTTCTGCTACAAGCAGACTGCAGAAAGATGAGTCGAAGCCCGTGTTGCAAGTTTCCGGGCCGCTTCCAGTAGGCCAGGCACAGAAGCAGGGGTAGAGACTTTGATATCCCTGAGTCTCAAGCAACAGGTGGCAAGCTAACAAGCCCTTGGAGCATATTTAGAGTGAAGGCAACCCTCGTTCAGCAAAGTCAGAGAGCAGCAGGCAGCAGGGCAACAAGCAGGACAGCAGGCTTTTTCAGATCAGTAGTCTAGTTGAGTCCTTCAAGCAGCACAACAGCTCTTCCGGTAGAACTTCAGTTTCAAGCCCAGTAGTGTCTGATTTTAGGGGGTCAGAGACCCAGAACTTATACCCAAAAGGGCCCTTGATGTGGGGGTGACTTCAAAGCGAATGTACGACGTTATTCCGCTGTCTTTTTCGCCGCTGGAATCACAACGCTGTTGTTACAACGACCCCGTTGTGATTCCGCATACCATTACTCCGCAAGTCGGAACAAAGACTTGCGGAGGGGGACGCTGGATGTTGGAATAGTATCATTTATTATTCCAACTCCAGTGTGTGCGTACACTAGGGAAGGTGTTGGATTTAAATCCAACACCTCCCTCCCCCTCCGCAAGTCATTCTTCCGACTTGCGGAGTAATGGTATGCGGAATCACAACGCGGTCGTAAAGTTGCGGGGTAAACTTTGTTTACCCTTCAAAGCAGATATTCAAAGTGCATAGGACCTCCTTTCAATCAAGCCCTGTCTGCCAGGCTATCTATGAGGGGTAAACCTTTGTGTGGGGACAGGACACTAAATATTCAGTGAAATGTTAGCCCCTCCCTTCTATCCAGCCCAGGCAGGGCCATCAGAATGAAGATCTATGTAGATGGGTACTCAGACACACCTACCCTTCCAATGGTTGTGGCTGTCTGGAGGGAATACACAAAGTGTATCTGTTACCCATACCAGACGTATATTGGAGACAGACTGCAAGGCACACAGAGCAGAACATGCAAAGAAATTTCCACTTTCTAAAAGTGGCATTTCTAAAACTAGTAATGTTAAATAAAACTTCCCCAGTAAGAAGAATTTATCATGACCATTCCAAAGATATAAAAGATGAAGCAGCTACTCCTTTCTGATCAGGAATTACTGCTTATAAGTGTGTAAGGGAATTCCCAATGCTAACCTATGAGAGACGTGAAAAACAAATGTAGCTGTTTGTCACTACCAGGATATGCAAAACATAAAAGCACATTTCCTACCTTTTACTTACATAGCTCCCTGTCCTTAGGGCTACCAAGGGCCTACCTTATGGGTGACATATGTAGTAAAAGGGGAGTTTAAGACTTGGCAAGTAATTTTAAATGCCAAATGGAAGTGAACTGCACACACAGGCCCTGCAATGGCACGACTGAGGCAGGTTTGAAGGCTTACTTGTGTGGGAGGCTAAATCAGTGCTGCAGCCCCCGAGTAGCATTTAACTTACTGGGCTTAGATATATAGTGTATCACTTTACAAGGGACTTACAATTAAATTAAATTTGACAATGATGTATACACCAATTACACACATGTTTAGGGAAGAAGCACACGCACTCTAGCAGTGGTAAAGTGCCTGGAGTCCTAAGGCACAAAAAGATTCAGCAAAACGTGAAGGTCACTAAAGCAGTGGTGTAACAATAGCCCTTGCAGTGCGAGGGTGTCCCTGAGCTCCAAAGGGGCTCTCTCCAACACTGTGCATGGGTGAGCCTGAGAGCATAGGGCCTCCTCCATGCACTTTGCAGGGGGACCCCTTAAACTTCATTATGCCAACACCCTAAGGATGACAGGTCTAACAAGCTCCTAGTTTGCTTTTTGTGACAAAACTTGTAAAGGAAATCTTAGTTAAGATTAAAACCCCCAAAGCCTGCTACAACAACAATGTCTGGCTATGTCAATCGGTTTGTCTTTCCATAGGGAAAGATTTCTTGAGACTTCAGGAAGACAAAGTGAACATGTACTAGTTGGTCTTCACCAGTTCATGCTTCCTTTGTGCACAGTACAGTTACCACATTGCCATCACCAATGCAAGCTTTCCTTTCTAACAGAACAGGGATAGTGCGGGATAATCAGTGCTAACTCCTTCATAAGCATCAGCATTGTAAGAGAAACAACTTAAATATTTATACCGCTAGAATTGGTACAACCTGGGCATCATCAGCGATAACGTCTCCTGTACCGAGAATAGGTACCCTGTTATCATCAGTAGTGCAAGCTTCCATTGCCCACAGATATGTCACAGCATAGTGCTGAGCAGTGAAAGCTTCTCTTTTCCACTGAACAGGTAAACATGATCATCAATGCTAACTGTCGTAACCCTGCACAGAAAAGGTAAAACACGAGCAATAGCATTATGAAATTCAGCCCTTCATACAACAGATTCTACATCAGAGTTAGCCGTGGATAGTGCACTCACTAAGAGATATCTCAATGACAGGAGGAGCATAAATATTGCTTGTTAACAAAACACACACATCACGAGCCTCAGCAATGCCTGTTTCATCCATTAAAGACAAGGTACTGCATAGAAAGAGTATTGTACTTCACAGAACATGCATGGATTGAATGTCAATTGTTCAAGATAACAACACTAACATAGTAATTACATCATGGCATCAAGAGTTTATTCTTACAGCCATTACAGAAAGGGGAAGCTCTGGCATCAGCAATGAAAGATTGTCCCATAAACACAAAGAAAAGGGACTGCCTGGGCATAAGTAGGGAAGGTTTCAATGGCTCGCACAGCATGTACCACATGTACATATGCAGTACAAAATTCCCTTGCATCAACACAGTAAAGGTATTACAGGGGTAGCTGAAGTGATTGGAATCTCCTTCATAGAACAGATAAGCATGGGCAGCAGTAGTACTGCTTGCCCTTCATCAAATTATAGGTAAGGAGGGAACCAATGGGGCAAGATGGATCTGTGAGCAAGTAGGTACATTGTGGACATCAGCTGGGCAAGCCACCGTCAGCCCCACAAAATATGCACCGAATGGGCACAAGCAGTGCATATATTCCTCCAATGCAAAGAGATATGGCTGGCATCAGCAATGCAAACTTCCCTCCCAAAAAGAGCATTGGCAGCATGGGCATCACCACTGCAGAAATCGGCTGCACACACAAAATATGAACCTCATGGACATCGGCAGTGCAGAAGCTGCAGTCACAAAAGGCAGTTTACGTAATAGGCCGTGCGGGACTGCCAACATATTTCTCGAAGGACACTTGTCTGTGGCAATGGCGGTCAGACACTCATCCAACCGCCATCGTAATCAGGCCCATGGTTCCTTAAATCCCAGCACAGATTAGGCACTTTTATAGGATAAAATCACCTTACAAAACACTTTTCCTGAAATTAGTATTATACCACAAATTAATAATTTCTATTGTGACTAGAATTTGATATCAACCTTGGTCAGTTAGAGCTTATCTGGACACCAACACTCCAGGTATCACTATCTTTTTAACCCCTTAATGATCACCCTAAGCATCTCTTTAAATTCAAATTTATTGCAAACAGCTCATCAGATTTATGGCACACAGCAAAAAAGCACTGTGTGTGAGTAAGTTATAACTGTTTGCCAAATTTGGTGTAATTCCGTCAAGCCATTTCTTCTGTATCACTTCCTAAAATTTCCTATGGGAGTTAACATGGGAAATCAACATTTTGGTATCTTCCCTTTTTTCTTGTCCCCTTCTATAACAGTCACTTTGAAACTTTTCCGGAAGGAACTGAGGTATATAAACTTTTTTTGCGAATATTTATTGAAGATTTGACAAACCACACCAAAGTTATTAGCCAAAGAAGTGTTTTTCTTTCTACGGAACCTCTGACCTAACTATTCTTAACTAGAGAGTGGCAACTGTCATTGTGTAATATAATTTATTAGATGGCCAAAGTGAGTGAGCATTAAGGGGCCCGCAAGTGATCAATCTCCCAATGTACATGACCTTTCGCGACACAGTAACTGACTCCGACCCCTATTCTTTGGTATCCTGTGGGAGTTGCGCAGGAACACCTGGGGAGCTGTGCTGGCTCTGGCAAACGTTCCAAATGTACCTGAAATGCCAAAAATGTTTGAGGATTTTTGACCCCGGAGAGGTCTCTATGGGCCCACCCACTTTCATAAGGGCTGGGTCAGGGTACCCATAACCTGTCTCATAATATATTCATTTTGTTTTGCATTTTTAGGACATTGGACCAAGTCCCCATGTCCTGTAATGGCAACCACATAATTTTTCATATTGTGCCCAGCCAATCATATTGTTCACTCCAGCAGGACTGTGACTCCTTTGGTACTGTGACTCCTGTGGGAGCAAACCACCTGACGGGAAAAAAGGCACTCATGACCAATCAGATCCTTTCATTTCAATAGTCAATATATCTATACATTTTGAACCTTAATTTGTTTTTAAACTATTGAACCGATTTGCACTAAATCACAAAAAGAATTCTTGTTGATCAAAGATCTAGGTTTTTGCCTAATTTGGTGTAATTCTGTTCAGCTCTTATTGGCTGTTTATAGTAGTCAATATTTTTCCATGGAAATTGCATTAGGAAAAATCTCTTTAGTTACCCTCTTTGTTCGTTCCCCACTTGAGGGATCACTGCAAGACTTCCGAGAAACATGCTGAGATGTATGAATGTTTTGTACCTGGAAAGATTGGTGAAAATTTGCCAAACTGAGCAAAAGTTATAAGCTAAACAAAAACCACTCTTCCTATGGAAACTCTGATGCATGTATAAGTACACAGTGGTTACTGTCACAAATAAATAAATATATATATGTAAACAAACAAATAGTCAGCTTTCCTTTGCCAGCCTCAGCTGCTCCAGGGAAGGTGACGGTGACCAGCCCTTTTTATATAGAACTATGGGCTTGATTACGATCCAACCAGCCCCATAGCGAAAGCAGGACCGCCCGACTAGAAGTCGGCAGTCCCGCTGCCCTGATTACAATTTGACTGCCTTCACAGCAGTCGCAATGTGTATATTTTCTTTTGCGGTGTGTGCTGCAGACTGCAGTTCATGCCCCAAGAGAAAATAAACACTTTAAAAACATCCATGCACCGTGTGGCAGGCACCATGTGGTGACTGAAACATGGTGCAGGATTGGTTATGGGGGCACCGAGGCCACATAGGGCCAGAGAAGAAGGGGGCCCTGCTAGGGGCCCCCAAAGTAAAGTTTTTGCATACCTTTCATGGCGGGTGAACCGCCATGAAAGGGCAGGCGAAAAGGGACATTGTAATCCCTACGGCGGTGCAGCCCTTATGGTAGGGATTACTGACCCTTCAATGTGCCGATGGGCTTCTTGAGCCCATCAGAAGCCCCACGGACAGTCCCTCTGCCTGATGCCTCTACCTGCTGCATCGTAATGCAGCAGGCGGACCACAGGGGCATATGTCGTTGGGTCTGACATCGACGAGCCGTCGGTGTCGGACCCACCGACATCGTAATGAGCCCCCAAACTCTGTTATTCCCCACACAGAACAAACAGGCGCCTTCAAGTCAGGGTATTTTACTTTACATAGCAGCATGGAGGAAAACATCAGCATGTTTCAACCTCAACCGGTCTTTTTCTTGGAGTGCTAGTTGAGGTCCAAATACATTGGTGTTTTCCTCTATGCTAATATGTAATAAAAGAAATTAACTTGAGTGCGGCCAAATTTTCTGAGTGGGGAGATCAACGAGTAAACGGAATTCTGTGATACTAGGGGATCGGAAATCACAATAATATGATGTAATAGGTTATCAAGAGAAAGAGGATATTATTATTTACATTCGGATGAAATAATTAATACACATGAACTTGACGGCAATTTGAAAAAGAGAACACAGTCTTTGTCGGACACTTCTGATGTACATATGGCTAAAAGATTTTATAGTGTTGTATGAATGAGAATGTTCGAGGTGTGAATGAATTTGGGTTTTTCTGAAAAAGGGGGTGGCTGTGTGCAATATGAGGCGACAGTAATGAAATTGCATTTTACATTGTGCACAAATAAGAACCATTATAACTAAACGAATTACATCTAATTGAAATAAGCTAGTGAAATAAATGAAAATATGTTTGTATAAAAAAAAAATATTGAATGACGATTTAGCGATTCTTTAATATTTTGGGGATACGGGGTTTCCTCTACTGACTTTAGAAAACATGAGGTCAAAAACTTTCGTTCTGCAGGCTTCATTGATTGGCCTGTTTGTTATCCACTAGCATTTTGCTTCCCCTCACCATAGCAAAAAAGTATGGGCAGTGGTTCAGCCCACTTTACCCATAGGCTTCCTTGAGTGATTGCATTCATTATGTCCACAATATTGACATCCATAAAAACTGTTCCTTTCTCTTTATTTTCAAAGTTGGGTAAAAATGTGCTTTTTATTTTACTTATTTTTATATTAATGTTAAATGCCAGGTATTTGTACTGTCTGCCCTATTTTACACAATTTATGTTAAAAAAGGGTTTAAGTGCCATTTTAATATTGTAGCTGCCTGAAATCTGAGTGCTTCGTTAGATGGCAATCTATTATTGTCTTCTTTAAAACTAATAATAATAATAATGATACAGTGCATAGCGCAACTAAAAAGGCTTGTTGTTTAAAAAACATTGCTAGTAAAACAGCTTCATCGGTTAATTTGTTTTACATTTAATCTTTTTATTGCAAGCTTATAATGGCCACATTCAGGTGATGGCATATTTTCTATGTTGTCCTTTTAATTTTGAGATATTACTTGCAACAAAAAATAAAAACAATAGCTACTGCAGCAGCTTGCAAAGGCCCACCTGACTTTCTGAATACTTGTGTGAAAGTTTAACTAACAGTGGAGACTAAGTCAAATTAAAATGTTTTAGTTTTATTTACTTTCAAGAATAAAATGCAGATAAAACAATGGGCTATAATTTGGGCCAATTGATTTTTGTGATTCTGTGACTGCAGCATTTACTGTATAACTGTGGGTTTGGCACATTTGCCACATAATTTACAATATCCATTTTTAGATTTCATAAAAATGTTGGTGCTAGCTCAAATATATCAAAAAAATACTACCAAAGAATGCTTCACATAATTTGCATCTTTCTGTATAATTCAAATATCCTTGCTATATTTACTTTTTCATATTGCATAATCCTAATAGCCCTGACGATAGTAAGACTTTGAAGAGTGGTTTGGCCATTATGACAAAATCCATATTTTGCTGGAAACCATGAAATACCTTCCACATTTCAGGGTTCCCTATTAAATATGAGATTTAGGGGGATATTCTACAGAACGTGTGATAACTATCGCAAAATTTGCTTAACGCAACTTTGCACATCGCAGTCTATTGCGGGAAAATAATGCCGTGTTAACGTTGTATTGTCAACCCTGCGGCACCATGCGATAGGCACACGATGACGTGCCAAATGACCACCTTAAAATGAACGTGACACCGAAAAAACGCAAAACACGAACGCGAAAAAAGTTGTGATTTGGCCAATCGAGTTACAAAAATCAGCGATAACCAGCGACAGGCCTGCAATTTCCACGTGTCATGCGGGAAAATGCACTATAAAAGTAGAACAAAAAAAGGCAAAAGAAAATAAACTGCATAGCACTATGGATGCACCCGGACCGAGTGCAGAGGACAATGGGAACCCCACAAGCCCCACAGACGACCAGCAAGGAGCCCCAGGCTCAGGGAAGGCCAAGGAGAAGAGGAATACGTGGTTCAGTCTGCAAGAAAACAGGATCATCGTCACGGTGGTGAGAGCACACTACCAACAACTATTCGGAACCGCAAACGTGTCATTGGCAACACAAACGGAAATATGGCAGTCCATCGTGAACAACGTGAATGCAGTCAGAGTGTCAAGGAGGTCAATGGAGGAGGTCAAGAGGTGCTGGCATGACGTGAAAAGCCAAACCAAGCAGAAAGTCGCTGACAACAGGAAGGCAGCAAAGGCGACTGGAGGTGGGAGTCCTGCGCCACAGGAGGAGCTGGATGACCTGGAGGAAATGGAGGCCTCATTCATCAGTGTGGAGACAGTGCAAGGAGTTGGGGGGGCCGGACAGAGCTCGATATTACCTGACCCAACAGCAACAAGGTGAGTAACGACCAGGGACTGGGGGAGATGGGCACAAACGCACACATGCACAATCATGTGTAGCACACTGCACACCCACAATGAGTGTGGAACAGGTCCATGATACCCTTGGCACGCTGCAGCACACATAGAAACACCAAGTAGGCCCCCTCCACTATGTGCCCAAAGGGGCCCCCCACCCTATCACCAATCACACAACCTACCCATGCACATGAGCTGAATACAGCTAAGCAGTGGCTTTGTGAGCCACACTGACAATGCAAGTGACACTGCATGACCAATGGCATGGCTGCAGTCAAAATACATGACATGGTGCATGCCACAACACTGAGGTGGCCCAGTGTGGCTCACACCCTCCAATGAGCAGGTCACACTCTGACACATCAACATGCACCTGCCACCCCTGACGTCAACAACAAAACTGCAGACAATGCACACAAGTACAAAAACCGTCCAAGAGCACAAATGACCCAAGTCGCCAACATCTCTGCACAGTAAAAGCATACAAGTCAAAGGCACACCTCCTCAAAGGAATAAGGGGGTGCTAAATTAGAGCTGCAGGAGTGACTCTCCCACAATTCAGCACACATACATAGCCATCACAGCACATCAACACTGCCGACAATGTGGTCCAAGGTGCAACACTTTCACTACAGAACAGAGGACACAACTGGTGCCACATGTGCATAGAAACTGGCCAATCACATCTGGCATACCAGGACTCTGTAAGATGAAAATGTACGAGTACAACCTCACATCTGTCATGTAGTCCAAATGTTCACTGTCTCCCATCAAATAGCCATCTCCTCCAAAACAGTCACAATGTACATTGTCATGCAGTCTGTATGTAAACATCTACAATGCATCAACATACATGGGACACACTGTTAACCTGCATCTCCCCTTAACATTGCAGAGGGACAATCAACACCTCCTGCAGAGCAGTCCAGACATCTCTTCAGTGATGATGAAGAGAACACCCTGGACATTTGCTCAGACACCCTCCTACGGCGCACGGACAGACTCCGCACCCCACCCCCAGGAGCAGTGCACCTCGATGCAGGCCCAGCTGCATCGAGGTGACCCCACCACCTGTACAGACCACACAGTAGGAAGCACCCACCACTACGGCTGGCACCCAGCACCTCACCGAAGAACACACGACGTTCCAACGCCGTGTTAGACTGCCAGAAGGAGCTGGCTGAACATGTGCGTCTGGGGTGCGAAATCTTGGCAGCCAAACTCAATGCCATACGTGGGTGTCTAAGTCCCATCAGGGACCACTTACAGTCCATTACGGACACCCACAGTCCGCTGCATGATCTACAACAATCCTTGGCTGACCTTGCTGATGCCATTACTAGGATACAAGAACTGTCTAGTCAGACAGGCCCCAGAGATGCCAGCACAGAGTTGGCACAGCTGCGCAGGACAATGGATAACATGGAGTGGATGCAGGCTGGAAGGACGGCTGCCACGGTTGAACACCAGCGAGATGTTTCTGGGATATTCCATTCCCTGCAGATCCTCATCATGGCATTGATGCCACAGAGCCTGTCCCAGATGACTGCTGCAGGAACTTCGACACACACATCTCCGCCCCTGATGTGTCAGTGTCACCCAGTGAGTCAGCCATACCACCTCCGCCCCCTGATGTGCCAGTGTCACCCAGTGAGGCAGCCATACCACCTCCGCCCCCTGATGTGCCAGTGGCACACAGTGATGCAGCCATAACACCACCACACACACCTGGAGCACCTGACACAAAAGACATATCAGAGGACGAAGATATGGATGGTAACGACTCTGTGTCAAAAAGGTTGTAGCATTCTTCCCCACCATATGGCCTGTTCCTGCTTGGTTCAGCCCTCTGCATCATGCCCTGGAACAACACCTTCCACTGTCCCCCGAAACACTCTTCGACATTCACCTGGACCCCGACATGGACTGCCAAATCTGTACTGGTTACTAATGACACAGCAATCAGGCTGTGGACTGGACTCTTCCTCTTCCGACTAACTTGTCATCCCCCAAAGGACTCTGGTTGGCGCTCCACTGTGCAACCATGTAATGCGGGGTGTGCATGGCCATGTACTGCTCCAGCTCCGGCACTCCAAAGAATGTGAATAAAACATTCCAAATCACAGAGATGTGTTATGTCTATGTTCAGTCAAGAATAAAGGCTTGGATGAATGTAGGGACATTGATTGCACAAAAAGGTACACCCTGGGAAATGACATCAATACGCATGTTTGACCGTGACACACATGGCCAATCATATGTCTGTAAAGTTGTGAACTAGCTGTGGCCTCATTGCTCATTAATAACAATCTTGCAACCCCCCAACGTAGCCCCACGTCCATGTATGAAATATGGCTGTGTGTGGAAATGTCAAAGTCAGTAGCAGGACCAAAGTAGTGTCCCTCATCACATGTGACAACAGTACATCTCTTTGCATACCTACATACACTCAACTGTGTGGACACAGCCTGTTTTGATGGATCACATTGATCCACATGGCAAGAAGTTGGATACCATACTCACATTGCTAAAGACACGTAAGTGCACAGCTCTACCAGCAACTTTCCCAACCACAATGTCTGGCTCACAGAGATGGAGATGCCAATGGGGACTCACCCCTAAGTGAAATACGTCCGTCAGTCCCTCCATGTGTATGGACAGTGCTCGTTGAGGCACACGATTTGGCATACTAATCAACAATCATCACAGTTGAACACTAGTGAAGTTGCGTACACTTTATTAGCATGTGAGTGTCAGTACGGGCCAGACAAGGGCCACAACATGCAGACCAATGCATCATATACTAACAGGCAGCATAGGAACATGTAGAGGTGCAAGACATGTGGATGCAAACATGGACAGAAATCATCACGGATGGTAACGGTCTCAACCCACCTTGCCTTGCTGGACGAGTCATGTGATGTTTGACGTATGCTGAATGCATCGTGTCAGGGGACACCACTCACAGCCCATGGGATCTACATAGTCCTGTACCACTGGACTACGCGGACTGTCTATTCTGCTGACAGTGAGCAGGTGACATAGTCCAAAAGGGTCACATGTAGAACTACAGTGCAATGTGTGTACACTCCCTCCAGCAGGGTGTCAGCTTGAGGAACGTTGCCATGCGCCGCTGTCCACTCACCTTGCACAGGTGTGTGTCAACCCGCAATGTTGCTCGCACATGCATTCTGAGTCCAGACAAATGCAGCCATGTCCACTATAATGGTGGGATATGTGACCATTTCTCCAAGATGCAAAAGGGTGTTGGGACCTGTGCTATGGGTCACAATCAGTTGTGGCTGCAGGAACATAGTTACTCGTCCATCAGAGCGAGCGCAGCTTCATAGGCAATCCGTTCCAGGAGTACATTGCTGTTGACTTCAACGAACACGAGGGCGAGCCAATCCATTAGATGGTCCGGACAGATGGGCTCCATCCACGCAGTTTCACCAATCTGTAACACAGCCCAATAGGGGAGCGCCTCGATGTGGTCACTGCACACAAGGAATTGTGCAATTTCCCATGCCCAACTGCCAGCACATACGCCAAATATCAAGGCATCCCATGAACAGGTATCACAGTTACACTCCTGGTCGTGGGCCAACAGGGGGCACACACACATGTCATAATCCAGTTCAGCTACCATTGTGTTGGATAAGCAGACATCCATGGCCACTCGAATATGCATGATCGACAGTGGAACCAGGGCTGGGCGCAGGTGACGTACGCAAGTTGGAAGCTCAAACGGTAATTGATCCGCAGCACAGCCAATGGCAGTGCCCCCAACAGATGCAGCAGTAGGTCACGGTACAGTTCCACGTGACACAGGTTGCGCATGTGCCCGGGATGTCCTGCCATTGGGTTGTTGGGTCTCGAAGAACCGGCACTCTTCTGACCTGCGGCTGTTGTGTGGATGATATGCCACAGCTCGGAGCAATTAATCCTATGGGTGTGCAAAGTTTGGACGTATGGGTTTTGCTGTGCTTAAGTGTCAAGGGCATTCCATGCAGGACTATCTCGGGCAAGGTCTTCTTTGTATATGGTGTGGATACGTTGTTCTTTCATTAGCACTGTGTGGAGTGTGGGAGTCGTCATCTGCTATGGTTCAGGGGGTGCCCGCCGCATGCATTGCCAAGGTCATAGGTGCAGATGTCCTTCTGCCTTCTGTATTGGGACAAAGGAGCTTTCATCCACAATGTCAGTCTGACTACTGCTTGCATTCTTGAAATGTGATGTGTCTTTCGCTTTGCAAATGGGTCTCGGTCTTAGGCTTTTGGCGCACCAAGAGCGATACACACACAACAGTTGGCATGTATCAGCCAAGACCCTGAGCGGCCTGGTGCTCCTTGTACAATCCCTTCCTGCACAGCCACCCTCCGTGTGCATGCAACAGGGTGACATTGTCGGTTGAGGTCCGTGTGGCGCCGTCAGTGCAACAGAGACACACGCATCACTTGGTTTCCTGTCCAGCCCAGAAATGAACCACGCACAGGTCCCAGGGATGTTTCTCTCTCTTTCTCTCTCTCCCTCTCTTCCTTTCACTGTCTCTGTCTTCCTCTTTTTCTCTCTCTCTCCTTCTCCCTCTCTCCTCCTTGCTCTCTCTTTCTCTCTCTCTCTTTCTCTCACTCTCTTTCCTTTGATGAGCACATGACACACCTTCTTATCTTGAATTTTGACTTACAGAATGTCCATGGTGAACCCACCATGACTCTTCCAAATAGTAGTATTGAGTTACATTTGAATGATTCATTCTTTTTGGGAAATTCAAAGGTGAATGAATAATTTACCTTTGTCTGTCCACACATGATTGTTAACTGTTGTTCGTGTGCGGCTTCAGGCGAATTGTTTACTCTGCATTTCATTAGCGTTAGTGGCCGGTGTCATCCGTGGCGTTGTATTATGCCGGTACTATCGCATGAAATATGGTGAAATCAGATAAAGTGCCGCTAACTCGGAGATAAGTCCTTGAGAATATACCCCTTAGTGCATTAAAAACGCACAAACATATACTGTATATAGGATACATAAAGAGTATCTGTTGAATGTGGTCCTATATTGCCAGTGAAGCGCTCTGGTGACATTATAAAAGACAAGACTGGAGTCGTGAAATAAATAAATGATACTTCATTTCACCACTCCTTTTCCAGCAAAGACGGTGGATACGGGGACCGTTGGGCAAAGAGTGTATTTAGTTATGTGAACGGCATTAACACTTAACATCTCTGGAATGAGTCTTAGATTGAATAAGGCTAATTTCACAGCCATAACATTAAATAATATTAAAACATTTTTAAAATTACTTATCTCTTGGTGCCAAAGACACACAATTGATGGACGGAATGCAGAATAAATCAAAACATTCACCCCCAGTCAAGAGATCTGGGTTAAATCCATCATTCTTTTGCTCACCAAGCCACCCCAGTTTAGACCTGGCTATATGCAAATCAGTATTGGCCCTGTGCCTCATGGGAACAGTCCAGCCTGAACTGCCAAGCCAGATCCTCCCTGGATCGGAAACAAGCATCCTAGGACCGGTTTCAGGGATTTAGGCCCAGATCTCTGTACTGGGGTGAATGTATGACATTGTTCTGCATTCTGTCCATCAACTGTTGTTTTTGCCTTTATCTCGTGGTGCCAACACCTCAGTAGTGAGCAGGTGCAACAGGTCCCTGTCCCAGTCCTAAGAGTTGACTCAGCAGTGCATAACCAGTTGCTAGGCGCATGGGACTCCCGTGATGGAGCTTCGGCTGTGCACCACTTTCCCTTAGTGCACTTTCCTCTAGGGAATGCTGTAGAAGTTGCACTGGCTGCCACCAACATGAGGGAGAGGTGGCACACCACCACAAAACATGCACTGTCATTCCCTCCTAAGAGAGAGTTGGTGTTCTGGGACTTGGGACCAATTGCCTTCCCCTGCCCCATGAGTGGGTGGGGGGCGGGGGATGACAAAAACAAAATGAACATCTGAAATCTTTTTTAAATGAAAACACAGGGGCAGGGAAAGTAGACAAATAGTTGGAAAATGGGAGAGGTGGCTATGAAAACCTTCAGTCTTTAGTGAAAATGGTCAGGGGACCATAATGGAACAGTTAAGCAGGAGCACAGTAGAGTGAGTAATACCACACTCAAATCAAACGGCTGGTCGCATTCACCACATTGTTTCACATTATTTGTGTCATTTTTTGTATGTGTGATGTCAGGGGCACATTTCACATAATTACGTGTAATTTAGTATAATTGTTATCTGATTTTCCGTAATTACACATGTGAATATTACGCAGATTTTGTGCACCCCTACTGCTGACTGCCTTAGTTAGAAAGCTGCATTCCACTATCTTATGTTATCTTTTGTGAATGGTATTGCCAAAGGCCAATGAGAAACAAAACTTCCTACACTGTATGATTTAAGTTAAAGGCAATATGTCCATATAATAAAATAATACCCACAGTCAACGGTGTATAAAACTATAATATTTCATTTATTAATGGCTTTTGTCGTTTTTTTTATATAAATTTATCATTTTTTTGAGCAATTTTCATTGTAATACATATAATATGGTTCACATCAAACTGTTGAAGCACAATCTAGGATTAATTATATAACCAGGTCAAAAATAGAAAATCATATAAACAACATATATGACACACAATTGACAACAGTAAATCTGCAACTCAAAACAGTAACAATGTGTAGACAGTTAAAATCATTGGTTGTAAGGTTTATACATAGGACCAACGCCTACGCGCGTTTCGGAGCTCAAGAGGTGGTCTTTAAAGGCTCCTTCTTCAGGGCATGTATTTGTGGTCTTGTTAGAGGCAAAAAAAGGGGCTTCAAAATCTAGTTAGATGGACAACAATTCTATATTTTAGAATTAAACAATAGCTTTTGACAACCGTAGATCTGTGGGTATAAAAAGATCACAGTAAGTGATTAGGAGTATTATTTAACTTCCTTTGACTTTATTTAAAACATAAGAAATGAGCAGGAGCTATGGAATAAGTAGAAGAGAGAGAATCTCGATATAAATCCGTGATAGAAACAAAACACCGAAATATAAAAATTTGTGTAAAGAATGTCTTTATAGTAACCAAACCTCCCAGGTTCAAAGAAGTAGAAAAATCTCAAAGAAAAAGAGATTGGAAAGATTGGGAAAAAATAAAAAGATATATTGACAACATACTTGCCAATGGCAGATTCTTACACACGAGGAAAACAAAGACGAACTTTGCTCTATCTTAGGTGTTGATAATTTGGTACACTACAATGAGAAAGAAACAATCGCTGTAACGACATAATGGGAAACTCAAACGTCTGCACTGAATGGTAGGTCAACTGCGACGGGAATTCTTTTTCTTTTACGTTGCGATTTAGGCAAATACCTATACACCGTCAAGTAAAGGATCTCTATCTGCTCTGCCTCTTGCCAAAAATGATAAGGTTTATTGCTTCTGAGGATGCCAATGTCATCTCTTATGATAGGTAACTTTAAATTGTTTGGTGGGTAGTGCCGCTAATGGTCTATTAAGTTTAGGTAGGAGGCTGGAAAATATCTATTATTGTCCAACTGCATTATTTAGCATTAAACTTACGTTGATGGCCTAATTAAATGTTATAAAGACGAGTATACATAGAGACCAAGGGCATAGAGCCATAAAGATCAAGTGATCAGCCTTGGTTTAAGTAATATTCCCATAGGTTGCCAGTCAGACTAACTATCACTAAGGACAGATTACTCATTTATGTCTCTCGCTATACAGTGGACTAAAGATAATGAACCGAGCATGGTTGGTGTGTTATAGGCATGTCGGGAATTATATATAGAAACCTTATATGTGCCTACAAGGACTAAAGTATAATGGTAAAATATATCAGTCTAATGAATTGAATTGAATTCAAAATAATTATACATACGTGGGTTTTTAAAGTCTATATGATAAAATCAATGAAGTATGGGGGGGTAGTGTACAATGATAGTAAGTGCAAGGGATGTAAAGAGAAACAAACAAATTACCTGTCCGTCTCAATCTATCAATCCTAATGCGGACGGGAAATTCTCGGGTATGTATCCAGTAGACCGGGTGCGCTTAGGTACTTTATAGGGCAGTCTAAAATGAGATTACAAAAGGGATTGCATTTGGTATTCAAATAACTATATTATTGACGTTTCTTTAAGCGCCATAGAGGCTGGAAATAGTACGTTGCGCTTCTTACCAAACAGCGCTTCTCAATCTATCGATCCTAATGAGGACGGAAAACTCTCGGGTATGAATCAAGTAAACCGTGTGCTCTTTAGTACTCAGTAGGGCAGTCTAAAATGAGATTGCAAAAGGGATTACGTTGGGTATTCAAATAACTACATTATTGACGTTTCTTTAAGCGCCATAGAGGCTGGAAATGGTACGTTGTGCTTCTTACCAAACAGCGCTTCTCAATCTGTCAATCCTAATGAGGACGGGAAACTCTCGGGTATGGATCCAGTAAACCGTGCGCGCTTAAGTGCTCTGTAGGGCAGTCTATAATAAGATTACAAAAGGGATTGCATTTGGTGTTCAAATCACTACCTCATTGACGATTCTTTATATGCCTTTTAGCCAATTTTTACGGCTACGCAGGAATTGTACCACTATATCTAATTATGATATACACGCAGAGGTACTCAAACAGAAATTTGTAAGCAGAGGATATCCTTTTAAGCTCATTAAAGATGCTTATAAAAGAGCCAAATATCACGACAGATCCATATTGCTGCAACCTAAAGAACCTAAAACAGATGAGAAATTGGTTTGTGTGACTACCCACTCAAATATCGATCACAAAATCAGACAAATCATCAATAAAGAATGGCATATTCTCAATACGGATCAGACCAAGAATAGTTTCCCGAGACCTATCTTTGCATTCAGACGCAACAAAAATCTAAGAAACTCTTTGGTCAAAGCAAAAATACCGACCACTAATCAATTTGTACAAAAATCTATTACTGGAACCCAACCAATTAGTGGTACCCATAAATGTGGGAGTTGCCACGCATGCCACCATGCCATGGTGACTGATGAACTAATCTGGGACAAACAGACGTACACATTTAAAAACATGACTAATTGTCGTACCCGAAATGTTGTTTATCTTATCCTTTGTCCTTGTGGCAAAGGATACGTTGGAGAAACCAGCAGAGAATTCCGCGTGCGCTTTAGTGAACATAAGTCATCAATACTAAACAAACGCGAGGGAGCACCACTGGTGGCCCATTGGATCGAGAAACATCATAGTATCTCAGAACTCAAGTGGCTTATTTTGGAACATGTACATCCCCTCAACAGCCTCAATGTGGATGCAATCAGACGTAAAAGAGAGGTTTTTTGGATATACATCCTTAAAACACAAGAAAAAGGTCTTAACGAACATCTTCCCTGGGAAAACGCGATTATATAATATCTACTTTTTACTCCATCTACCTTAAGACACAAGAAAAAGGACTTAACGAACACTCTCCCCTAATACGCGACTATATAACATCTGCTTTTGACTCAATCTACTACTACAGAGAACCAATTACCAATTCCTGCCACCCTATTGGCCCTTATCTATAGTTCTTATTTAATTACAGATAGAGGGGAAATTATCTGTTCCTTTTTCTCATTTGGTCCTACATCCATTGGCTCGCAGTAATTATACTAATACAGAATCCACAGATGCATATAAAAGCACCTTGAAGTAGAGGCATCCAGCATTTTACAAAAAAAAGGGGAAGCGATTTTGGAGATATGCCCTATAGATCCATAATCAACACGACAGCTGGGAAATTATTATAATATAACATCTTGTTTGCGACTTACCTATTGCAAACAGAGGAGGCAATACTAACGTCATCTTAACTATGCTCCCGTCACACTTAAATACTATTTATTTAAGTGTATCTGAATAGATATTCTAACTTTCAAAGAACTACTATGAAAGGGACGTTTTTTGTTTCCTTATTTAGGTTATCATATTTCAGGTTTATTCACCTGTTTCCCCTACAGCTGTTCTCTAGCGGACGTATCAATTCTTCTTCGGCCCCTATTTTTAAACGGTCCCCAGATGGAGTGGCACCTACCCCCGTCCTCCATCTTGAACTGACTTCTCTTATGGACTTAATGTATACGATAAATTTGCTGAGGTTTTGTCAAATATATGTAATAAATATCTCTTTCTCTCTCCCAACATGTCGGCCGCCATTGATGAATATATGACTTGCTATTAGAACAGCCAGTATACCAGTGGTAGGCATTCCCCGTTTTCGTACTTAGTCCTACTTTAGTGGCCATTATTACATGAAGACCTCCGGACTTTCCCCGTCATATACTCAGTCCTATTTCAATGCTTATGACTAGGCGATCATTTCCGGAATCTCCGTATAAGGGAAACGCCAAGGGTCACGCATTCACCTCGGTAAGGGCGAACCATGGAATACACTACAAATCGTGTCAGAACTAACTGGTAAGAGCTATACGCTACACCTTATGCTTTTATGCAATTGTTTATATTTCTAGTCTAGCATTGGATCTCTAAATTAAACCCAATTTTGTTGTAGACCATCTTTACGAGAGCAGACATAAAGAAAAGCATTAAAGCCCAATTTCTAAGAAACGGTATCACAAGCCCCGGGAAAACCGGATAAGACTACTGCCAGGCTCCATTAATTCTGAGCTAACACGAATATCTTGGAATCGTTGACAAGCGACAGGTCTACTGTTTGGTAAGAAGCGCAACGTACCATTTCCAGCCTCCATGGCATATAAAGAATCGTCAATGAGGTAGTGATTTGAACACCAAATGCAATCCCTTTTGTAATCTTATTATAGACTGCCCTACAGAGCACTTAAGCGCGCACGGTTTACTGGATCCATACCCGAGAGTTTCCCGTCCTCATTAGGATTGACAGATTGAGAAGCGCTGTTTGGTAAGAAGCACAACGTACCATTTCCAGCCTCTATGGCGCTTAAAGAAACGTCAATAATGTAGTTATTTGAATACCCAACGTAATCCCTTTTGCAATCTCATTTTAGACTGCCCTACTGAGTACTAAAGAGCACACGGTTTACTTGATTCATACCCGAGAGTTTTCCGTCCTCATTAGGATCGATAGATTGAGAAGCGCTGTTTGGTAAGAAGCGCAACGTACTATTTTCAGCCTCTATGGCGCTTAAAGAAACGTCAATAATATAGTTATTTGAATACCAAATGCAATCCCTTTTGTAATCTCATTTTAGACTGCCCTATAAAGTACCTAAGCGCACCCGGTCTACTGGATTCATACCCGAGAATTTCCCGTCCGCATTAGGATTGATAGATTGAGACGGACAGGTAATTTGTTTGTTTCTCTTTACATCCCTTGCACTTACTATCATTGTACACTACCCCCCCATACTTCATTGATTTTATCATATAGACTTTAAAAACCCACGTATGTATAATTATTTTGAATTCAATTCAATTCATTAGACTGATATATTTTACCATTATACTTTAGTCCTTGTAGGCACATATAAGGTTTCTATATATAATTCCCGACATGCCTATAACACACCATCCATGCTCGGTTCATTATCTTTAGTCCACTGTATAGCGAGAGACATAAATGAGTAATCTGTCCTTAGTGATAGTTAGTCTGACTGGCAACCTATGGGAATATTACTTAAACCAAGGCTGATCACTTGATCTTTATGGCTCTATGCCCTTGGTCTCTATGTATACTCGTCTTTATAACATTTAATTAGGCCATCAACGTAAGTTTAATGCTAAATAATGCAGTTGGACAATAATAGATATTTTCCAGCCTCCTACCTAAACTTAATAGACCATTAGCGGCACTACCCACCAAACAATTTAAAGTTACCTATCATAAGAGATGACATTGGCATCCTCAGAAGCAATAAACCTTATCATTTTTGGCAAGAGGCAGAGCAGATAGAGATCCTTTACTTGACGGTGTATAGGTATTTGCCTAAATCGCAACGTAAAAGAAAAAGAATTCCCGTCGCAGTTGACCTACCATTCAGTGCAGACGTTTGAGTTTCCCATTATGTCGTTACAGCGATTGTTTCTTTCTCATTGTAGTGTACCAAATTATCAACACCTAAGATAGAGCAAAGTTCGTCTTTGTTTTCCTCGTGTGTAAGAATCTGCCATTGGCAAGTATGTTGTCAATATATCTTTTTATTTTTTCCCAATCTTTCCAATCTCTTTTTCTTTGAGATTTTTCTACTTCTTTGAACCTGGGAGGTTTGGTTACTATAAAGACATTCTTTACACAAATTTTTATATTTCGGTGTTTTGTTTCTATCACGGATTTATATCGAGATTCTCTCTCTTCTACTTATTCCATAGCTCCTGCTCATTTCTTATGTTTTAAATAAAGTCAAAGGAAGTTAAATAATACTCCTAATCACTTACTGTGATCTTTTTATACCCACAGATCTACGGTTGTCAAAAGCTATTGTTTAATTCTAAAATATAGAATTGTTGTCCATCTAACTAGATCTTGAAGCCCCTTTTTTTGCCTCTAACAAGACCACAAATACATGCCCTGAAGAAGGAGCCTTTAAAGACCACCTCTTGAGCTCCGAAACGCGCGTAGGCGTTGGTCCTATGTATAAACCTTACAACCAATGATTTTAACTGTCTACACATTGTTACTGTTTTGAGTTGCAGATTTACTGTTGTCAATTGTGTGTCATATATGTTGTTTATATGATTTTCTATTTTTGACCTGGTTGTATAATTAATCATAGATTGTGCTTCAACAGTTTGATGTGAACCATATTATATGTATTACAATGAAAATTGCTCAAAAAAATGATAAATTTATATAAAAAAACCGACAAAAGCCATTAATAAATGAAATATTATAGTTTTATACACCGTTGACTGTGGGTATTATTTTATTATATGGACATATTGCCTTTAACTTAAATCATACAGTGTAGGAAGTTTTGTTTCTCATTGTTCTTTCTCCCTGAAGTCTTCCTCACTTATCAATACACTCAGGGTCCCTCTGTTGTTACTGATTGTTTCCCCCAGCACGTTGCTGTGAGGGTCCTTAATTTTCTTTATACTTGGAGCTTCCTTTACACTTCTACGTATCCATTCTTCTTCTTTTTCCTGACATTCTTCTTCTTTTCCCCGACATTGTATGTATCTGTATTCGTATTTATTTTCTAATTTGTTGAACCTATACTGGACACATATTTCAAACTCTTCTGACACGAGTGATAGATAATTGAACTGAGTGTGATACACTCCTATATATACTATCATATTCTACACTATGGATAAGATCAAAACCTTTGGGTTTACTGATGAGGACTTTTCAAAACTTCTGGGTGGTAGCTCCACCACAGATAGACAATTTACAACAGGAAATAACATCAATGATGATTGGCTGAAATTACTAAACCTCAGAAAGAAAACCAGAAGAACGGAATCCCATGCGGAGTTCATGTTGGAATACTTAAGAGCAGGGGTTATTCCAAATGGACTCCGCATAAGGAATATACCGGGTTTATTCGTGGAGGTGAGGAAATTTTTAGAGAAATGGTCTCTCATAGCTAATAGATGCTCAAGAGACCTAATGATACTCATCATAGAAACAGCAAGAGAGGTAGTAGAAGATCTGCTTAAAGAAATAGCAGAGATGGAAGAAAATCTAAAGAAAAATAACTCACTAGAAGAAGCTAAAAACAAATTAGAGGAGATTAACAATGAGATGAACTCCTTTTGTGAATACCTAATAAAGAAAAAAACGGAGAAACTCAAGAAAGATATTAGATACTTTAGTGAGCAAAGAGTTTATCCATATTTAGCTCCAGAATACTATAAAAACCAAATAGATCAACCCTACTCTAATGACCGACAATATTGGTCTAATAAAAAGGTAACCAGATTCTCAGATACCTCCGGATCAGACACAGATAGTGGACCCAACTCCTTTGACAACTATGGACAAAGAACGGCTAACTATCAAGGCCCTAGAAGGAACGCCCATTTTTTAGGCAACAGACGAGGCCAAATGAAAACCCGGTATCGGAACTCCGAAAGGGGTTCTTACCAACAATCAGAGAATACCCCCCAATTTCTTCAGACCCGAAGAAATCAATACTGGAGAGAGTAGGTACCAACTCTGACAATAACAGTATCACTGAAGTATCACTCTATTACAATTCAGCCTCTTTACCCAGTACCTCCAAAGACTGTTTCCCTACAGAAATAATAAACATTCCTGAAAGTACAGCTACCAGAGACAGTAAAACAATACCGGTATTTAACCTTTCTAAGACCAAGCTAGATACGCCCGCCATGGAATTGTTATCTCGAGGGCTTACGTTTATTCCCACCACCTACCTGGATCGGTTCAAACTAATGACTGATATTCAATCATTTTTTCGTAAAATCCGTCTGAAAAGATTTTTTGAAGATAACCCTCTTCAGACCAGTGACAACTCTACAGGATTTAGACCTAAATCCATCTTTACTCCAACTTTAGACCAAATTGGCCCAGAGGTGGGTATTTTTGAAAAGGTGGTTTCCACTAAAATTCAGAAACTCCTGTCCTTTGTTCCCAAACCGGACTACAACTTGAACTATTCAGAGTATCAAGCTTTTAAACAATTGGCCAACAATACCAGCTTAACCATTAAGCCCGCGGACAAGGGTGGAGGCATTGTAGTTATGGATAGTCCGGCCTATATACAACAAATTGAGGCCATGCTTGCTATCCCCGAACATTACGCCAAAACCAGAACATACCCTGAAGTAAGGATTAAAAGAGACATTTTAGAAATCACTCAAAGAGCTCTTGATAGAGGTACACTGTGCATACAAGAATTCAACTTTCTCAATGTAGAATACCATCGAATACCCATCTTATATGGAGTACCTAAAATCCATAAGAATTCCTCCAGCCCTCCGTTTAGACCCATCGTTTCTACGATTGGTTCTCTAACGGAACCATTGTCCAAATATGTAGACAAAATTATACAACCGCTGGTGTTTAATCTCCGAGGATACATAAAGGACACAGGACACCTCATTAGAGAAATTGAAGGCATGCAGTTTAACATCCATACAGACTTTCTAGTGTCCATGGACATCGAAGCCCTATACACCAACATCCCACAGCTGGGAGCACTAGAAGCAGTCAAACACACTCTGGAGAACAGCAATACCATGGTCGATCGGCTATTTCTGCTAGAATGTCTAGCCATTGTTCTAAAGGAAAACTACTTTGAATTTAACAGACAAATCTACAAACAGATACTTGGAGTAAGTATGGGTGCTGCCTGTGCCCCCAATGTAGCGAACATATACATGGGGGAATTTGAAAATAGGTTTATTTTCAATGAAATGGCTCCTTTCAGCGAAAACATCAAAAGCTGGTATCGCTTTATTGATGATATCTTTTTTATTTGGAGGGGTCCGGAAGAGCAACTGCAGGAATTTATAGCATGGATTAACCTTTGCGATGTCCACCTCAAATTTAGCCCTAACATAAGTAAATCCAAAATAGAATTTCTGGACATTTGGATACAAATTATTGATGCTAAAATCGAGGTGAGTTTATACACCAAACCCACTGCAAAAAACACTCTACTTCAGTACTCCAGCTTTCATCCGCGCAGCCAAAAGGATAACATCCCTTTTAGCCAATTTTTACGGCTACGCAGGAATTGTACCACTATATCTAATTATGATATACACGCAGAGGTACTCAAACAGAAATTTGTAAGCAGAGGATATCCTTTTAAGCTCATTAAAGATGCTTATAAAAGAGCCAAATATCACGACAGATCCATATTGCTGCAACCTAAAGAACCTAAAACAGATGAGAAATTGGTTTGTGTGACTACCCACTCAAATATCGATCACAAAATCAGACAAATCATCAATAAAGAATGGCATATTCTCAATACGGATCAGACCAAGAATAGTTTCCCGAGACCTATCTTTGCATTCAGACGCAACAAAAATCTAAGAAACTCTTTGGTCAAAGCAAAAATACCGACCACTAATCAATTTGTACAAAAATCTATTACTGGAACCCAACCAATTAGTGGTACCCATAAATGTGGGAGTTGCCACGCATGCCACCATGCCATGGTGACTGATGAACTAATCTGGGACAAACAGACGTACACATTTAAAAACATAACTAATTGTCGTACCCGAAATGTTGTTTATCTTATCCTTTGTCCTTGTGGCAAAGGATACGTTGGAGAAACCAGCAGAGAATTCCGCGTGCGCTTTAGTGAACATAAGTCATCAATACTAAACAAACGCGAGGGAGCACCACTGGTGGCCCATTGGATCGAGAAACATCATAGTATCTCAGAACTCAAGTGGCTTATTTTGGAACATGTACATCCCCTCAACAGCCTCAATGTGGATGCAATCAGACGTAAAAGAGAGGTTTTTTGGATATACATCCTTAAAACACAAGAAAAAGGTCTTAACGAACATCTTCCCTGGGAAAACGCGATTATATAATATCTACTTTTTACTCCATCTACCTTAAGACACAAGAAAAAGGACTTAACGAACACTCTCCCCTAATACGCGACTATATAACATCTGCTTTTGACTCAATCTACTACTACAGAGAACCAATTACCAATTCCTGCCACCCTATTGGCCCTTATCTATAGTTCTTATTTAATTACAGATAGAGGGGAAATTATCTGTTCCTTTTTCTCATTTGGTCCTACATCCATTGGCTCGCAGTAATTATACTAATACAGAATCCACAGATGCATATAAAAGCACCTTGAAGTAGAGGCATCCAGCATTTTACAAAAAAAAGGGGAAGCGATTTTGGAGATATGCCCTATAGATCCATAATCAACACGACAGCTGGGAAATTATTATAATATAACATCTTGTTTGCGACTTACCTATTGCAAACAGAGGAGGCAATACTAACGTCATCTTAACTATGCTCCCGTCACACTTAAATACTATTTATTTAAGTGTATCTGAATAGATATTCTAACTTTCAAAGAACTACTATGAAAGGGACGTTTTTTGTTTCCTTATTTAGGTTATCATATTTCAGGTTTATTCACCTGTTTCCCCTACAGCTGTTCTCTAGCGGACGTATCAATTCTTCTTCGGCCCCTATTTTTAAACGGTCCCCAGATGGAGTGGCACCTACCCCCGTCCTCCATCTTGAACTGACTTCTCTTATGGACTTAATGTATACGATAAATTTGCTGAGGTTTTGTCAAATATATGTAATAAATATCTCTTTCTCTCTCCCAACATGTCGGCCGCCATTGATGAATATATGACTTGCTATTAGAACAGCCAGTATACCAGTGGTAGGCATTCCCCGTTTTCGTACTTAGTCCTACTTTAGTGGCCATTATTACATGAAGACCTCCGGACTTTCCCCGTCATATACTCAGTCCTATTTCAATGCTTATGACTAGGCGATCATTTCCGGAATCTCCGTATAAGGGAAACGCCAAGGGTCACGCATTCACCTCAGTAAGGGCGAACCATGGAATACACTACAAATCGTGTCAGAACTAACTGGTAAGAGCTATACGCTACACCTTATGCTTTTATGCAATTGTTTATATTTCTAGTCTAGCATTGGATCTCTAAATTAAACCCAATTTTGTTGTAGACCATCTTTACGAGAGCAGACATAAAGAAAAGCATTAAAGCCCAATTTCTAAGAAACGGTATCACAAGCCCCGGGAAAACCGGATAAGACTACTGCCAGGCTCCATTAATTCTGAGCTAAAACGAATATCTTGGAATCGTTGACAAGCGACAGGTCTACTGTTTGGTAAGAAGCGCAACGTACCATTTCCAGCCTCCATGGCATATAAAGAATCGTCAATGAGGTAGTGATTTGAACACCAAATGCAATCCCTTTTGTAATCTTATTATAGACTGCCCTACAGAGCACTTAAGCGCGCACGGTTTACTGGATCCATACCCGAGAGTTTCCCGTCCTCATTAGGATTGACAGATTGAGAAGCGCTGTTTGGTAAGAAGCACAACGTACCATTTCCAGCCTCTATGGCGCTTAAAGAAACGTCAATAATGTAGTTATTTGAATACCCAACGTAATCCCTTTTGCAATCTCATTTTAGACTGCCCTACTGAGTACTAAAGAGCACACGGTTTACTTGATTCATACCCGAGAGTTTTCCGTCCTCATTAGGATCGATAGATTGAGAAGCGCTGTTTGGTAAGAAGCGCAACGTACTATTTCCAGCCTCTATGGCGCTTAAAGAAACGTCAATAATATAGTTATTTGAATACCAAATGCAATCCCTTTTGTAATCTCATTTTAGACTGCCCTATAAAGTACCTAAGCGCACCCGGTCTACTGGATTCATACCCGAGAATTTCCCGTCCGCATTAGGATTGATAGATTGAGACGGACAGGTAATTTGTTTGTTTCTCTTTACATCCCTTGCACTTACTATCATTGTACACTACCCCCCCATACTTCATTGATTTTATCATATAGACTTTAAAAACCCACGTATGTATAATTATTTTGAATTCAATTCAATTCATTAGACTGATATATTTTACCATTATACTTTAGTCCTTGTAGGCACATATAAGGTTTCTATATATAATTCCCGACATGCCTATAACACACCATCCATGCTCGGTTCATTATCTTTAGTCCACTGTATAGCGAGAGACATAAATGAGTAATCTGTCCTTAGTGATAGTTAGTCTGACTGGCAACCTATGGGAATATTACCTTAACCAAGGCTGATCACTTGATCTTTATGGCTCTATGCCCTTGGTCTCTATGTATACTCGTCTTTATAACATTTAATTAGGCCATCAACGTAAGTTTAATGCTAAATAATGCAGTTGGACAATAATAGATATTTTCCAGCCTCCTACCTAAACTTAATAGACCATTAGCTGCACTACCCACCAAACAATTTAAAGTTACCTATCATAAGAGATGACATTGGCATCCTCAGAAGCAATAAACCTTATCATTTTTGGCAAGAGGCAGAGCAGATAGAGATCCTTTACTTGACGGTGTATAGGTATTTGCCTAAATCGCAACGTAAAAGAAAAAGAATTCCCGTCGCAGTTGACCTACCATTCAGTGCAGACGTTTGAGTTTCCCATTATGTCGTTACAGCGATTGTTTCTTTCTCATTGTAGTGTACCAAATTATCAACACCTAAGATAGAGCAAAGTTCGTCTTTGTTTTCCTCGTGTGTAAGAATCTGCCATTGGCAAGTATGTTGTCAATATATCTTTTTATTTTTTCCCAATCTTTCCAATCTCTTTTTCTTTGAGATTTTTCTACTTCTTTGAACCTGGGAGGTTTGGTTACTATAAAGACATTCTTTACACAAATTTTTATATTTCGGTGTTTTGTTTCTATCACGGATTTATATCGAGATTCTCTCTCTTCTACCTATTCCATAGCTCCTGCTCATTTCTTATGTTTTAAATAAAGTCAAAGGAAGTTAAATAATACTCCTAATCACTTACTGTGATCTTTTGATACCCACAGATCTACGGTTGTCAAAAGCTATTGTTTAATTCTAAAATATAGAATTGTTGTCCATCTAACTAGATCTTGAAGCCCCTTTTTTTGCCTCTAACAAGACCACAAATACACGCCCTGAAGAAGGAGCCTTTAAAGACCACCTCTTGAGCTCCGAAACGCGCGTAGGCGTTGGTCCTATGTATAAACCTTACAACCAATGATTTTAACTGTCTACACATTGTTACTGTTTTGAGTTGCAGATTTACTGTTGTCAATTGTGTGTCATATATGTTGTTTATATGATTTTCTATTTTTGACCTGGTTGTATAATTAATCATAGATTGTGCTTCAACAGTTTGATGTGAACCATATTATATGTATTACAATGAAAATTGCTCAAAAAAATGATAAATTTATATAAAAAAAACGACAAAAGCCATTAATAAATGAAATATTATAGTTTTATACACCGTTGACTGTGGGTATTATTTTATTATATGGACATATTGCCTTTAACTTAAATCATACAGTGTAGGAAGTTTTGTTTCTCATTGTTCTTTCTCCCTGAAGTCTTCCTCACTTATCAATACACTCAGGGTCCCTCTGTTGTTACTGATTGGTATTGCCAAAGGCTTCTTGGCAGTGGGAAATTACTCACGGACAATAAAAAATAGAAACAGAAGTGCTTAAATGCGTGGGTAAAAATCCAGGGATTTTCTAAAACTGCTTGGGAAATACGCTTTTTGAGATTATGAGGGTTGTCTTTCCATTTTATGTCAAGAAAGAGAAAAAGTAATCTATGCAATGTCACTTTTTCAATTTAGGTTGATCAAAAAGTTTGTAGGGGAGAAATGAAAGTAAAAATGGATGAGTTTCTGTTTAACAGAAGAAGTTATCATGAGTATTGACCTATAGTTCAAGAACACAATCTTAAAAACGGTGTGCTTTTTATAGAGAGCCAATGCAAAGTTTTTTGCAAAAGGCAGATAATACAAGTTCTGCAAGCACCAAATGGCGGCCTGGGTTTGGATTTCTTGCATTCAACATTAGAACTATTAAGGCAAGAAAAGATTTGAAGAATTTGATTAATTCAATCCAGAGTCAAAAATGTAAGACAGTCCATCTTGTACCCTCCATAGTAAGGTAGGTGAGCGGTTTTTGGAGAATTTTCATGTGGTAAGAACATACTGACATTAAAAACAGATATCTGGTTGACTAAAGAGAATATGGAAACCATTAGGAAGTCTGAGCACTTGGCACAGCTGACAGACACCGGTAAGAACTCAGCTAAAATGATTAATTTGAATCAAGCCAAAGATCAGCACATCTGTCAATAACAACCACCTCTGCTTCCTCAGCATAACGTTTAAGCCAGTTACTTTTCAACCACTTTCAAATGCCCTTCATGCACTGTTGCAACTGGGCACAGGACAAGAAGTCCCCTCAAAACTTCAGTTGAGTATCACCTGCAAACGTATAGAAGTAGGCCTCTCCTAAGTGGAGGAGCCTTGCTAGAGGATTGATGTAGAGGTTGTAATTGTGAGGAGAGAGTGGCAAACATTTGGACAATCTACATGTAAATGAAAGATTAAGGGAGGTGCTAGGCAGGAGCCATTCTGTTTTTGTCCTACCGTGATATAATAGTTGAGCCATTCCCTAGCCAAGTCAGGGATTCTTGCCTCTGAGGCACTCCTGCTGGAATGAATGGTCATCAGTGTTGAATGCTGCTGAAAGATATAAAAGTATCAATGTGCTGACACCACTGCCATTGGCTGAATCTGAAAATCATTAATCGCAGCTTGGAGTCAAGACTCACTATTATGGGCCAGAGTCTCCCAGCTTGAAAAGGGTGAAGTATCTCAACCTTTTGTATGTATTCACTTAATTGAGCTCTTAATTGCTGTAAATGAAAGAGCTCTGCTGACCTCACTCAATTCTAGCAGTTAAGCTGCTATTGTTAAAAGAGATAGCAGTTGGAAGCCGTTATTGGTCTGTCTGACCAGCATCAGATTTTTCAAATTAGGAGTAAAAATGGCTACTTTAAATTAATGTGGAACCATGCATAATGTAATTGAAGAATTAAGTACAGATAGTAATTGTTCCTAAGTCTGGGTCTTTAAATGCCTAATAATTGTCAACACAAAGCATAGGAGGGTGTGCCTGGCTTCAGGTTTTTAAGTGTGGTGCGATACGAAAATTATCAGATGTGAATGGTGCAAATATTTACAGACTTTGTGAAATAGATTTGTGGCTAAATTCAGCATCAGGAAATTAGAGACATTCAATTTACAATGTTGCCCTTGTAGATCCCCAATGCTGCCTTGAAATGTAGGTTAGAGAGCCTATCATCTCATTTAATCAGCAGCGTGCTTCTTGTTATGGAGTATATAACAGGTAACAGCGGTTCCTGTGGACTATGTGTATAATATTTTAGGTATTGAAAAGCTCAATGGCACATAATTGTAGGTATGGAATATCAGAGAAAGAATCAAAATCACACAATGGGTTTTCAGTACTTTTACTAAGCTTTTACTCTTTGCATCATAAAATCAAATAGACAGTGTGCTCAGTGTCCCAAGTGAACTTAGAACCTAAAAAAGGGGAAGTGACAGTTGGTGACATTTAAAAAAGAAGGTTCCAGTTTGTACAAAACGACCACAGGTAAGTATGCTTGATGAATTAACAGTCCTCTAGTACAAAAAGAAAGGCTGAAAAAATGGTTTGTTTGCACTACGTGTCTTACAGTGTTTTGACCCCGAGGGCAATAAGGGTGTCTCATCAGGACCAAACAATGCAGAACACCCCAGTGTGAGGTAGACAAGTAGACAGACAGTCCTATTATGTATGGGTACAGTGCCCAATACAATGGTTGATACATAATGAATGTGTTAATAGTCCATTCAATGGGGAGATGTTAATCCATGCAAAAGGAATTGCAACTGCCTGATAGAGATGATCAATGGATCCATGAATCATCCAATGATTATTGGTAATAGAGGGGCATTCTAGTAACCCTGAGCGGAGTTCATGGAGTTGCACTACGCAGCACTCCGCGAAGTGCAAAAAAACTCCGCCGCACTACGCAGAGCTATTCAAGTGGTGGAGTACGATAGAAAAATGCTGTTTGTGGTGATTGCACAGTGCTGGATGCTTGTCCGCACTCTGCAATCATTGCAAACGGCACCATGCACAGTGCAAGCGGTCGCTGCTTTCCTTTTCTGATGCTCGAGTAGATTTTTACTCGAGCGGCAGCTTTCTCAATGCGAATGGGCAGTTTCTCAATGCGAGCTGTCACAAGCATACGCGACCACTCGCAATGAGAAACCTGACGCCCCGCTTTGAAAAATCTCGCCGAGATGTTGATTTTCCACATTCACGCTAGCCAACTTGATGTTGACTATTGCAAACGAGGAAAAATCTCGCCGGGCGGTTGATTTTCTTCACTCGCGGTTGCCAACTTGATGTTGACGAACACGAGCGAGGAAAAAAACTCCGCTATGCAACACGAAGCGGAGTTTATCGTAACTCTGTGATCTCCGCGTAACGCAGAGTGCAGGAAACTCCGCAAACTCCGCGAGCGGACTGGAGTTCACTGCCTAGGGTTACATCCTAGATCCACAGGACGCGGCTGCAGAAGTCAGCCGTCTGGAGCACGGAGAGGGCGAGACAAGTCGTCCTTCTCCTTGAAGCCGTCAATGCCGAATGTCAATTATTATAGAGTAGCTTTGGCCATTGCTATTTTCTCAACATACCACAGAGCAGGCTTGAGCCATTTGAGTCATTTTCATTTTTATTGGGAAGTGAATATCGACCACCAGTGGAAATACAGTTATAATAAGTAAAATAGGGGGATATGTACAAGAACTGCCGCTGACTAACGCTAACGTTACTTAGCGGCAATTTTCTTACCGCTATGTACCGCCGAAAACTATTGCCATGGTACCGACGTATTTACAGTATGTCGCTACATGGCGATAGTTTCTCATCGTGGCGGGGATTGTCCATGTTAATGTCCGTGGTCATATGCAAGGAGTCGACTGTTGAAGTCCAGGACGTGTATGGAAGATTGTGTATGTGCAGTAAGGTCCCCCCATGCACATGTTCAATCTTCAACTCTACTCAGACACCCCTGCACAATAGTGCATGTGTGCCGGCATCGATGTTGGCCTGTGAACTTATGCCCCAGAGCGGGGAAGCTCACGGTGCTGCATCTCATTGCTGTCAATGAGATGCAGCCCTGTGTTGACGATTGAGCCTAGGAGGCCAATGCAACACTCTGTCACCTCTCCAGTCAATATGCCCCTTTGCTTGTTTATTAGATGCAGACCTCTGTTCCCAAAGTGACAATGCATGCTGTGAGTCTCTGTAGCCTAAACACATGCATCCACCATGCATTGAAAATAGGCACCCTTGTGCCTTATAGGTGCATATTCCATATTGTCCAAAATCAACAAACTAGAGGGATTGTGTGAGGTACAACTATGAGCAGAGGGAAATGCATCCAAAAGTACAGTGTAAAGACTCTGCATATCAGGAATTTGTTCCATTAAAAATAAAACATGTTTTGTCTGTGTGCCATGCTCACAGAACCATACAGTCTCTGTCAAGGTGCATGTCAGATGAGGTATGAAAACAGAGCAAGATTCACAATATTGCACCAATACATGCGAACTTGCTACATGTCACCTTCAGCAGACACGTCAAAATTAATTCATCCACATCAAACTTTATACAAGTGCCATATAGTAAACAGTATTGTACAGAAATCATAGTCCTGGTGTGAGATGGTGATTACGCATTGGCATGCATGGAAACCAGTCCTTGAGGAAAGTCAACAGTAGCAGTGAACAAATGTCTGTAAACATCCTTGCATAAACAAAGGCATTTAATCAGCCTGCGCAGAATTGCATGTATGATTCATGTGTCCATCAGCGGTGCATATTTCTAAGCACGCATGCCAAGATCACTTCCTGTGATGTTGGGGTGGTGAAATTGGCTTACAATCACTTACAAGCTACTGTAAACCACTGTCATGTAACCAAGGCACAAATACACACTTTATGTGCTGGGAGAAGGGAGGGTATTGGGTGTTTTGTATTGTGTGTCCACACTGCAACATCAATAGAAAAACACGCTGCCCTATACTCACAAGGGTGAGGACATTAGGAGGCTACTAAGAAACGTAGGCAAGGAAAAATCTGATCCCTAACATGCAAATATATAGGACATCTTCATTTCCCAACGCTTTTGATCTTTCCATATGTACTGCCTTGTGCATTACCATACTTGAGACACGTACAACAGCATCTCCCCTTTACATTGCAGAGGAAGAAACATCACCTCCTGTGCAGCAGCCTGTCCCACGCTTCAATGATGAAGATGAAGAATTCTCAACCATCGACCAGGACACACTCCAAGACCTGCTCAACTCCATTGGCAACCCATCTCCGGAAGTGGGGACATCCAGCAGCATCGTGGAAGCTCCACCCCCTGCCAATAACACCCAGCAGCAAGCACCTACCACCACAGCTGTCTCCCAGGACCTTGAGGACCCACTTCTAACATTTCAACGTTGTGCAGTAGAGGTCCAACAGGGGCTGGCTGGTCAGGTACGGGTGGGGTTTGACAGCCTGGCAGCCAAACTAGATGGGGTCCGTGGGTGTCTCAGTCCCATTAGGGACCACCTAGAGTCCATCACAAGCACCCACAGTCTGCTCTATGCTCTCCAACATTCCATGGCTGACATCGCTGGAGTACTGTCTCAGAGACAAGAACAACTGTCCGGTCAAAGTGGCTCCAGCAATGTCACCAAGGAGTTGCGTGAAATGAGAAAGATCATGGAGAACATGGAGTGGATACAGGCCTCACGCTTGGCAGCCATGGCTGTATACCACAGAGACGTTGCTGGAGTATTCCAAGCCCTGCAGCTCATCATCATTGCAGTGATGCCTCATCATTTGGTACAGATTAATGCTGCTGCTACTTCCACATCCACCTCTCACCCCCCTGATGTGTCACAGCCTCACAGTGCTCCAGCCAATACACCATCACACACATGGGAGGCACATGTCACATCAGACGAGGAAGCTGTGGATGAATCCACATTTCTGCGGAAAAAGTCAGTGGTAGCCTTCATCTGGGCCAAATGGACAGTTTCTTCTTGGATCTGTGCTTACCATCATGCCTTGGAACACCAGCTTCCACTGTCCTAGGAATGACTCTGCTACACTCACCTTGGTCTTCAATAAGGCCTGCCAATTTTGGCATTGTTCCCAATGGCACTGCAATTAGCCTGCTGACTGAACTCTGCCTTTCCTCAGCAAGTCTCTGGACATGTTGCCCCCAAAGTACTCTGTCTGGCCGTCCAATGGGCATCTATACAATGTGGAGGTTGTTTGACAAAGTTCTGGGCAAGTCTTCTACCAATGTGAATGCACATGTAAATAAAAAAAGTAAAGTCACACAGATGTGTGTTGCATATGACCATTCAAGTATAGAAGTGTTAGAAAATGTATGGTTAGTGATTCCATCAAAACTTACACAGAGGGACATTTGATAAATGGTCATTTGAGTCTGTGTCCCAGATAGCCAGTGAGATGACAGGGTATGTGTGAACTAGCCATGCCCTTATAGCTCAAATACTACATTCTTTCAAGAATTCAACATTGTCCTACATACATGATGGGAATAGGCACTTGCTGAACTATGTTCAAGTCAGTGTCATGCCACAAGAAGTGTCTTCAACTAGCATTGCTAACAAACCTTACTTGGCAGATCTACTCACACTCAAAGGGGTGGACAAAGCTTGTTGTGATGGGTGTCATGGCATGTCACATTTCAAGATAGAGCACACACCATATTCACATAGATGATGAAGCGTAATGGCACATATTTACAAGCCTCTACTGGAACCACAATGTCAGTTTCAGTGATGCTGTGTTGGCAATAGAGCCATCTCCTAAAGTGCAAGTCCTCATTCAGCCACTTAAAGTAGCTTAAAAAGTCCTTGAAAATAAGGTACCCTCTCATGCTGTGCTCACTGTCAGAAGGTAATACCTTATACTTGTGCAGGAACAGAAGATGAGTATTCCCAATACCCCTTCTGGGAAACACCTCCAACGACCCTCTTTCAATAGCTTATAGAAGTATATCCGAAAGGGGAAGGGGGAGTGGATACACCTACAGGAAGAGACTGCCTCTGGTCATCAGTTTTCTACACCCTCAGTTTTCTCCTCAGCGTACTGTTCTGCCTTGGATTATGGAGATCTAGAAAACTAAGAACACATTTATACATTTCTACTACTCTTATATATAATACTACTTCAACACATATGCTTCTGATATCCTAGAAACATACCTAATTAACCTTGGCTTTAGCTCCTCTTCTAACAATTGATGTTTAAGTATGCTTTCAGAGTTAACTTTTCTTAACCTTTTGTTTTCTATCTTCACAGGAAACAGGTTTCTGCAGGACTCTTTTTCTTCAGGTAACACTTGTTATCCCTTTTCTCTATATAATCTAAATATGTACAGTTCTGTAGATAAGCAACTCAATGTCCGCTTTTTAACATGCACACTATTGCTACAATTACACATTTAATTATAGAGAAATAATTTGAACTTAGCTTCCTTTAAGTTTTATTTCTTTGCGTTCATGGAACACTAGTCTCTAGTATAGGGAAGTATTCTATTCAGACTCGATAAATGTGGCTTGGGTCCGATGAAATTCCTGACTGCACATGCACACAAGAGAAACACTCCCTCTTGCTGAGAAGGAAAAGTTCATGGAGAAGTGAGCAGACTCCAAGAAGTGACTGGTCAGGAACTACGGTGTTCACGCTTCAGCGGAAGACACACAAACAGGAATCAACCCGATGAAACACTCAAAAAAGCACTACCCTAACTAACTAAGACGGAGAGGATGTTGCGAGATACGTCTTCAACAGGAATTCAGGTGAAGTGCGTGGGCGTTCTAAGCTGAGCGCTCTAAGTAGAATCTTGAGACAGAGGATAATGACTAGAACCCAACTTGTTTTGAATGTCAGCCATCTTGGAATTTCTTAATCTCCATGCCTCACTCCAAGTAATGGTTCTTGTTCCCTGAGTGTTTAGTCGCGGTAGTCCTTGCACTGTGATACAGATTGTAGAGTTTTTCTCTCCAGAAATCTTGACAGTACCCCCTCGCAAGGGAGGTTCTTCCGGCCAGGGCTTCTTTGGAAACTTCAAGTGAAAGGCCCTCATTAGACAAGGAGCAGGTACATCTTAGCATAGTTCTCAGGATCTCTCCACAGGACCATATCTTACCAGTCTATCAAAAAATTGTTCTTCCCTCTTGATTTTCTTGAGCCTAAAATTCTTTTCACTTCAAATTCATCTCCTGGCTCTAATTGCCTGGGTCTTGGAGGAAGAGTAACTCTCAAATCTGGTGAAGCGTTCTTCAACAGAAAAACATGGAAGACTGGGTGCACCTTCATTCTTTTTGGTAATTTTAAGCGGTAGGTTACAGGATTAACTACTTTTTTCTATCTGGTATGGGCCGACAAACCTTGGTTGAAACTTACGGTCCCCTTTTAACCTACGATTTCTTGTGTTTAGCCAAACCTTATCACCAATCTGTAATACTGAACCCTCCTTTTTCTTTTTATTGGCATATTTGTTATAGTTCTCTTTTGCCTTGACCAGGTTTTCTGTAGCTGTTTTATGAACTTGGGTTCTGTACTACCTCTTGATATGCTGGTACTGAAATGTCCCTGCCAATTACAGAAGAATTTGGGTGTCTGCCATAGTTTAGATAGAAAGGAGAAAATCCTGTAGAGATATTTTTTGTATTATTATGTGCAAATTCTGCCGCCCATAAGAACTCTGGCTAATCTCCTTCTTGATCAAGTAAGAATAGTCTTAAATATTCCTCTAGTTCTTAGTTTGCCCTCTCTGTCTGTCCATTGGTTTCTGGCTGATAGCTGGTGAAGTATCTTGTCTCTATACCCAGCCCTTCCATAAATGCCTTCCATAAATGGGACAGGAATTGAAAACCCCAATCTGAGATGATTATTTTAGGAATACCATGAGCCTGCACTATGTGGGTACTAATATGAGTTGCCAGACTTTTAGCTGTCGGAACTCCTTTTAAGGCAATGAAATGAACCATCTTGGTGAATGCATCTACAAACACTACAATGTTATCGTACCCCTGACTGAAGGGCAGATCTACAATTAGGTCTACAGTAATGGTATGCCAAGGATGTGGAGGGGTGGGCATGTGTTGGAGTAATCCCTTTGGAGACTGTCTCTCTGATTTTCCCTGAGCACAGACCTCACATATTCTCACATAAGAGTGAATGTCTTTAGTCATTTGTGGCCACTAATAATTTCTTTTAACCAAATCTTCCGTCTCCAAGATTCCTTTATGACCAGCTAATCGGCTATCATGACCTTTTTCAAGAACTAACTGTTGTAGCTCCTGACTGGGTAGATAAAGCTTTCCAGCATGAAATGGTAAATTGTGTCAGCTCTCCCTCTGTGGGTCTTGTTTTGCCCACTCTGATATTTTTTCTTGTGTCATTGTTTTAGCTACTCGATCCTCTAAGGTTACCTGACTTACTGATCCCACAATCTTGTGTTCTGGAATAATCATCTGTTGTTCTTGACTACCTTCAGCTCTCTCTGTATTAATTCTGACAGAGCATCAGCTTTTCCATTCTTTGTTCCCGGTCTATAGGTAATCACAAAATCATAGTCTGCAAAGTATAATGACCACCTGAGTTGTCGTGGGGTAAAGGTCTTAGTGAACTTCAAAAATTTCAGATTCCGATGATCTGTGAATACCGTAACCATATGCGTTGCTCTCATCAAGTAATGTCTCCATTCCTTGAACGCATCTTTGATGGCCAGTAACTCTTTTTCTGTGATTGTGTAGTTTACTTCTGCAGGCGTCAATTTTCTTGATTTATAAGATACTGGGTGGAGTTGTTCTGTTTTTTTATGCCTCTGAGAGAGAATTCCCCAATCGCCATGTCTGAAGCCTCTGCCTCTAGATAAAAAGATTCTGTAGGGTCTGCATTTAATAAAACTGGGGCAGTTGTAAACTCTTTCTTTAAAGTTCGAAAGGCCTCTTCTGCATCCTCTGTCCACTCAAAAGGGGCTCCCTTTTTTAGGAGCCGAGTAAGAGGAATTAATTTGTGCGAAAATTCATTTATACATTTTTGATAGAAATTGGCAAAGCCAATGAAGCTTTGTAACTCTTTCACACAACTCAGGGATTTCCACTCCTGGATAGCCACCACCTTCTACGAATCTACAGTAATTCCAGATGGAAAAAGTACAAATCCTAGAAATTCTACCTCTTTTACGTTGAACACACACTTTTCCAATGTTACATACAATTTCTTTTCTCTCAATCTTTGTAGGATTTGTCTCACTTGATTTGGATGCTCTTCTTCAGAATTTGAGTAAATTAAAATATCATTAATGTATACTGTAACACATTGATCAATGAACTCACTCAGCACACTGCTTATGAAGTGCTGGAAGGCCGCTGGCACATGACACAGCCCATAGGGCATCACTTGATATTTGTACAGACCCAGACTCATACTAAAGGCCCTCTTTCACTCATCACCCTCTTGGATTCTTATAAAATGGTATGCACTCCTAACATCAAGCTTAGTGTAAATTTGTGCTTCTTTCACTTAATCTAAGAGTACAGAAATTCATTTATAAATTTTTGATAGAAATTGGCAAAGCCAATGAAGCTTTGTAACTCTTTCACACAACTCAGGGATTTCCACTCCTGGATAGCCACCACCTTCTGCGAATCTACAGTAATTTGAGATGGAAAAAGTACAAATCCTGGAAATTCTACCTCTTTTACGTTGAACACACACTTTTCCAATGTTACATACAATTTATCTTCTCTCAATCTTTGTAGGATTTGTCTCACTTGATTTGGATGCTCTTCTTCATAATTTGAGTAAATTAAAATATCATTAATGTATACTGTAACACATTGATCAATGAACTCACTCAGCACACTGCTTATGAAGTGCTGGAAGGCCGCTGGCACATGACACAGCCCATAGGGCATCATTTGATATTTGTACAGACCCATACTCATACTAAAGGCCCTCTTTCACTCATCACCCTCTTGGATTCTTATAAAATGGTATGCACTCCTAACATCAAGCTTAGTGTAAATGTGTGCTTCTTTCACTTGATCTAAGAGTACAGAGATGAGAGGAATTGGATACCTATTATTGATGGTGACCTTATTAATTGCTCTATAGTCTATGCAAGACCTCAGCTCGCCTTCTTTCTTTGGGACAAAGAATAACGGTGAAGAAACTGGTGACTGGGAGGGGCGTATAAAACCGTTGTCCAAGTATTTAGTTAAATAGTCCTTCAGATGCTCATTTTCTTTGTCTGTCAAGGCATAGACTCGACTACATGGTAGATTAGCAGCCGGTTTCAGGTCTATTCTGCAGTCAAATGGTCTAAGTAGTGGTAATTTTTCTGTTTCTGCCTCATTAAATACGTTCTCAAAATCTTTATATTCTGGTAGGATTTCACTGGTGTGGATCACACACACTGAAGCTCCTTCTTCACTCAGGAGGGTTGCTGGTCCTGGTCCCTCAAGTCTTGTTCTTGTACAAAAACAATTCTCTTTACAGAAGTCTGAATCTATCTTAACTGTTCTTGCACCCCAGTCAATGCTCGGATTATGCTTAGTGAGCCACGGAAGACCCAGGAATATTTTAAACTGCGGAGCATCAATCAAGTTGAACTGGATCATTTCTCAGTGACCTTCTTGAAAGGTTAATTCCACCTGTTCTGTATGGCTGGTTATGGGTCCGGAAGAGAGATTTGTCCCATCAACTGCCCTTACTGGTTCACCTTGGACTCCAAAATTGTCTTTAGTCCTATCTTAGTTGCATATTTTATATCACAGAAGTTTCCAATTGCCCCTGAGTCAATCATAACTGAAACTTCCGTTAAGGCCATGTGTCTGAATTTTAATGTCATTGAGATTATCAGATGAGGAGACGAAGATTGTAACGTGTTGGCCAAAAAGTGTTCCTCTTGAGTTGTCTTTCCCTCTGCACTCACCAGCCCAACTCCACTTGCTGGTGGTGGCTCAATTTTTCCTTCTCCTTGGAGGACATTTTTGGTTTTTCAGACACACTCTCACAAAATATCCACTGCCTCCCCGAAACAAGCACAAATGATTCTGTCGCTTTTTTTCCTTCTCTTCCTTAGATAAGAGTTCCCTAACAACTCCAATCTGCATGGGTTCTACTCCGGATTGATTTTCATTGGCTCTTAAGGATTCTGCTTTAACTCTATCAAACCTTGGAACTCTGTACTTGAACTCTTTTCTTCTCTCACCTCTTCTCTCACTTTGGCGAAAATTGATTTCCAGGACTAGGTCTTCCAAGGCTGATATATCAGTGGGTCTATTTGGAATCTGTGCAAGGGTATCTTTCAGTTCATCTCTCAAACCACGATAAAAGACTGCAGCTCTTTTGCTTTCGGGCCAATCTGGCTCCACCACCAGCTTATTAAACTGGGCCAGAAGAGCCACTAGATCCTTATTACCTTGCTTTAGTTATAAAAAAACATTATCGGAGGCTGGAGAGATCTTTCGCCGATCAAAAATCTGAATTTACTCTCTCTTAAACTCTTCAATATTACAGAGCAGAGGGTCATCTCTGGTAACCAAAGGCATTGACCAGCTTGCGGCTTTGCCACTGAGGTAAGACAAAACTAAGGCCACTCTGGACTGTGCATCTGGGAAAACCGAAGGACAACACATAAAATGTAAGGTACATTGTATCAAAAGTATCAGAGCCTCCTGCGGGTCTCTGCTAAATCATTCTGGTAGAGCTAAGGGAATTACTGGAGACGAAGAATGTACTACTTGAGTAGCTATTCTTGAAGTTGAACCTACATTATCTCCTTCTGTCCCAGGGAGTCTTATGTCACCCCCAGGGGTCATATTAGGTATTCTAGTCACTAGTTTTACAGTTTCCCTCCTGGAATCCATGATTTCTTTCCTCAATCCATTGTTTTTATCTCTAACTGCCGCTAATTCTTTTTGTATTATGTTTAATACTTCTCCTAGGTTATGCAAATGTATTCCCTCAGCCATTCTGTTCAGGCGCAAGTTTCAAGCCGTGGGGATGTCACTCTGTCAGAGGGTGATACCTTATACTTGCACAGGACTTCAAAATTGCCTTTAGTCCTATCTTAGTCACATATTTTATATCACAGAAGTTTCCAGTTGCCCCTGAGTCAATCATAAGATGACTATTCCCAATGCCCCTTCTGGGAAACACCTCCAACGCCCCTCTTTCAATAGCATATGCAAGTATATCCGAAAGGGGAAGGGGGAGTGGATAAAATACCAAACTACAAGAAGAGACTGCCTCTGGTCATCAGTTTTCTACACCCTCAGTTTTCTCCTCAGTGTACTTTTCTGCCTTGGATTATGGAGTTCTAGAAAACTAAGGACAAATTAATACATTTCTATTACTCTTATATATAATACTACTTCAACACATATGCTTCTGATATCCTAGAAACGTACCTAATTAACCTTGGCTTTAGCTCCTCTTCTAACAATGTATACTTACGTATGCTTTCAGAGTTACTTCTTCTTAACCTTTTGTTTTCTTTCTTCACAGGAAATAGGTTTCTGCAGGACTCTTTTTCTTCAGGTAAGACTCGTTATCTCTTTTCTCTATATAATCTAAATATTTACAGTTCTGTAGATAAGCAACTTAATTCCGCTTGTTAACATGCACACTATTACTACAATTACAAATGTAAATCTAGAGAATTAATTTGTACTTAGCTTCCTTTACATTTTATGTCTTTGCGTTGCTGGAACACTAGTCTCTGGTATAGGAAAGTATTCTATTGAGACTCGATAAATGCGGCTTGGATGAAATTCTTGACTGCGCATGCACACAAGAGAAACACTCCATTTTGCTGAGGAGGAAAGGTTCACGGAGAAGTGCGCAGACTCCAAGAAATGACTGGTCGGGAACTAAGGTGTTGACTCTTCAGCGGAAGACATGCGAACTGGAAATACCCCAACAAAACACTTGAAAACGCACTACCCTAACTAACTAAGACGGAGAGGACGTTGCGAGATGCGCCTTCAACAGGAATTCAGGTGAAGTGTGTGGGCGTTCTAAGCTGAATGCTCTAAGTAGAATCTTGAGACAGAGGAAAGAGACTAGAACCCAACTTGTTTGGAATGTCAGCCATCCTAGAATTTCTCAATCTCCATGCCTCACTCCAAGTAATGGTTCTTGTTCACTGAGTGTTGCTGTAGTCCTTGCACTCTAGTACGGATTGTAGAGTTTTTGTCTCCAGAAATCCTGACACTCACTGTGAAAGTGGAGGGCAATGTGTCTAGCGGGGTGTAGTGCACTGCAATTAGTATAGAGTCAGATGCTGTACCACTATTTCAAGGGTGGCATCACTAGGAGGCAATGCCAAAAGTAACACCTGGGAAAGCGGCTATAACACTGGCACTACAGGGAAAAATGCTTAATTTCCCCTTGTGTTTGCTGTTTAACTGTGTTCTGCCTTGTGCAGCGCACATTTGATCAGCACATTTACAACATTCTGTATGTGCAGGAACGTGAGCCTCCCTGTGCATTAACATCCAATTTCCCAAATGCAGACACACTTGCACTACGTAGCAAGGGTGTCTGTGTCTGTGCTTGGCAGCTGGACTCTGCGCCAGGCTCATTTGAAATGCAGCGTGGTGCAGTATTCTTGGGAACAGGGCGCATACATCCATTTTCATGATGGATAAGCTTTGCAATTTCAATGTTTGATTAAACCCAAAGACCCTATTGTGATGTAATTGTGCAACAATGTGGTATACAACTCTGTGAGTTACAGCATTGATGATACACATTTCAGAAGAGTATCCCTATCCTAGGGCATAACTCTCAATTGCCATCCTGAAATTCATGCTTGTTTCCTGAACACAAAACAACTGTATCCTGACACTATCATTAACAAAAATAACATGTCATGACCACATGTACACATTCTAATGATTGTTGTGTGATTGAATAAGTTGCATACAAGGTCAAAAGTGCCACTCCATCAAATTACTTCTGACATAAGTCCAACCACTATTCAGAACCAGTAACCATTTATTCAAATTCTACAAAATGGCCTACCCTAAACTAACACTAATCACTACAACTAACCTAATCTGACGTATTTTAAACTGTGTCTGTTCTTATTGTACATGTTTGTAAATCCTGACTAATTTTTATCGTATTGTAATGTATACTTTTATGATTCTGCATTTGAATCAAACAAAGGTGATTTGATTTGAACTAACCTAATCTGAACTAACTGGTACTAACTAAATGTTAAACTATCTACCTTAATTAATACTAAACATGCGACAACATATCTGAGACATCAAACCCCCCCCCCCTCCACCCCCGTCCCCCTCAAAGCACATCGGCAGACAGGACAAATACATCTTAGCTAAACATGAACTAACTACACATATATTCTACAAAAAATATATATATATATATATATATATATATGCACAAACAGAAGTCTTTCACCATAGAACCGCCAGGCAGGCAGCAACGAGGAAAAACCACGCAAGTCCCAGTCTTCTTTCGGCAAGTTTATTAAAAAGGCAAGTTCACCAAATCTGACGCGTTTCGGGCGTCCGCCCTTGGTCACAGATCGTCAGGCAAATGAAAGAGCATCCCTTTTAAAGGGTACATTGCACGAATTTAATTGGTGATTTTTTTCTTTTTACAGCACCATGTGATTAGAAACTAAAGACTGAGGACACACTACATATAGCTAACATAGATAGTCTGTTTTCTAAATCACAATTTGATATATATAAATCGAATAACGGGAGGTATAATTACAGTATTTACATTTTGTTGCCCAAATTTGTGTTAACATTACATTGTAAGTTGCCATGCTATATATTTTGTTAATTTTATATCAAACAATTATTGTCAGTGTGCATTAGAAATGGCACATGATATCCGCATAAATGCGCTTATATAGTAGATTACAAAGAAAAACACAGTATTACTGGTGGTCATTTGTCATGAAAAAGTGCAATGTGCGTAGATAAAGTGCAGATGCAATTGTGCAAATAATGCAAAATATTCTGTGCAAGCATAGCATATAAATAAATATAAATATTTATAAATAATTTCATTTTAAAATCATCTAAGCTTCTCAATTCATGAAACCTGATGCTAGGCATATGACCATATAAAAATATCATCTACGTTTTATTCTTTTTCAATCTCTCAATTAACTGCATGAATGCAATAGACATGTAACAACAATATGGATCGTAATGATGTACACACAATTTCTTTGTATATATTCAAATGAAGCAGCAAATATCGACCACCTCCCAAAAAAGATTTTACTCTATACGTGATTCCAAAGGAGGAAACAAACTAGAAAATCTATCTTGATGTCTGTGTCCCAAAAACTTAAATGGGATAAGTAATGTAAATCCATTGAACCAGTGAAAAAAATCAAATGTGCATGTGATAATAAAAAAAGGAATGATATACAGTGTGTGTAATAAAATTCATAATGAAATTAATAGGGTAAAGGCAGAAAAGGCAGAGAAAGCAAATAATGGCCCAAAACAAATCATTAAACAAGGATTGGTTATAAAAAAACATGTAAGTCTTCCGTTGTGTTCAATCCATTGGGGAATCTGCTGTCTAACTCAATAATGAATTGTGACTCAAGTCTTCTGAGCATTTTTTCCCTATCGCCACCACGTCTAGATTTAGGGACTGAGGCAATGACATAATATTCCAAGCATTGTATGTATATATATATATATATATATAATATATATATATATATATATTTTTTTTGTTTTTTTGTTTTTTTTGTTTTTGTTTTTCATACAACAAAAAGTACATCAACCCCCCCACCCAAAGGAAAAGGAAACTTAGCCCAGAACACTACATTCAGAGAATAAAAAAAATCTAAAAACTTGCCTAAAAATATACTATGTCTACTCTACAACTACACTACCTAACACTTAAAAACCTACACTAATATAAAAAAATAGAAAAATAACCATCAGGGGATTTTCAAAAAGGGGGAAGGCTTACAACCTGGTCTGCTCAATATGGGATCCCCAGGGCACCCTTGACATCCTGGATGTGGGTACTCATGTCCGACACATCCCTTTCAATTTGTGCCAGTTGCACATTCATGTCCATCATGCAACAAAGGTCCCTGATGGTGAACCCTACAGGATGTGTCCATGCTGCAGATGGTAGTGTGGCAGTCCCTTGTATGTATGGAAGTGAGGGGGCAACTGCTTGTGTGCCTGATCCAGTTGCAGCAGATTGGCTGTGTGGTGTCTGAACTTGAGTGGCAGATTGTGGTGCATGTCTAGACCCATGTCTGACGTTAGAAGGGCCAGGTATGGCCTGTGTGTCCCTTATCAATGTTTGCTGTGCAACTTCAGGCAGAGATTTCCATCTCCTAGCTGCCTGATCATCTCTGTACCTTTTAGCCATCGCACAATATCCCTTGGCCACCCGGCGTATGTGCAGATATAGTTTTTTATGGATATGGAATGCTTGTGCCTCCTCTGGTGACATGTTGTCTATAAAATAAGACAAATGACAATATGTGAGTCCATAAAATTATGTCAATGTTCTCCATTTAACTAAGAAACACAAGGGCATTACAACATGGGACCTACACTCAAACCAAAGATTGTGAAGTACAAAAGTGACCCGAACAATGCAATGTGGCATCAAGAATCATTTACAACCTGATGATGTCACTGACATGACAATGCATGGCATGGGACATGTAGTGTCACAACATTTTATGATTGTCAGTCAAATGATGGTGCTGTCACATACCCAGACTGAGTCTACTAGAAGAATGAGCCCAAGGAGACAGCTTGACAATACCATCACAGAGCCAAAACTTGCCATTTACATACATATGGCTATCTTTGCATGGTGGTTGTGCAGCGTGTCATTGGTATCCCTTAACGCTACGCCCTGCAACTTCAGGAAAGCTGGTATGCACCATACCTGCAATAGTATTGTACAGACCTGTGTCTTCCCCCGCACTGCATGAAAACTACTGCCTCCTTGTGCATATTCAGGCACACTTGCACAATGGTGCAAAAGTCTCTGCGTTGCTGTGGAAGTTGAGAATGTGCCAGAGAGTGCCCCTTCCTGCACATAACCATTCTTTAAATGATGTTCTGTCACTTCTTTGTGTGCTGCTTCATGCAGCACATATTAAAGTCACATGATGACATTTTCATCACTGATTGTTCAAGTGATGTAAGGTGCACCTTCATGCACTTGAACAATCAATGGTGTCTTGATGTTTCCATGTGTAGAGCACAATGCAGCACACATTGGAACAGCATGGTTGGGAAGCAATTCAACTGTTCTCCCTACTGTGCATATTCATATACAATTTGGCAAGGGTATCACACATTACGCACTCCAAAAAATTCAAGCTGGCCTTGGAGAAAGTGTTCAGACATCTAAAATGTTGTTTGTGCATGTATTTATCTCCCAACATTGGCACACAACATATGATGGACCCGCGCTGGGAAACTAGAGCCTGCTCAAAGGCGGTTTCTCCATTTCTTTTAAGCTGATTTGCAATTTTAAAAACTGTAATTTTTAAAACTTAACGTTATTTTCATTGCTGATTGCACATGCTTGTTGTTTGCACTAATTCCTGGCTTACCTACACTTCGGACACCCCTTGTCACCGCACGCTCCCTGGTCCACCGAGGGTTTGCCCGATTGATGTGGAGGGAGCGGCGGTCAGTTCAGTTAAGGTTTAGAGGTGTGAGGAGGCGGGGGCTGCTTACAAAAAATCGCATATATTTCATGTCGGTCGCTACGCGCAGTGGGCCCACCAAAAGCAAGCCCATCTGTGCCTGTCCACGTCCAGCCGGGGCCAGGGGCCACAACCCCTGTGCGATTTTTAAATGCCCCCCGACCGTACTCTCAAAAATACCTACATGCGCAACGACCAAAGCTGCAACATAACTGTAACGAAGCAGGTAACCTTTCCCCCAACTGCCTTTGCTGCGGTTTCTCCTTTACCTCATTACCCCGCAGGGATGCGCCCCCCCTTGCACAACAATAAATTGACACCGCTCTCTGCTAATAATAATAATGCAGCGTTCATCAAAGAATTTGTCTTCTTCAGTATTAATTGTAGGTCACTTCCTAAAATTAAGGAAGACATCCATGACCTACTCATGAACACACAGCCTGACGCCATCGTTCTTACAGGAACTTGGCTAAATGCCAGTTCTGGACCGGACATTGCGATCGCCCTACCTCCTAACTATACGATCCTTAGAAAGGATCGCATGGACAAAGTGGGAGGGGGCATAGGAATAATTTTTTTAAAGATTTATTCCTGCAAATGGGAGGACCTACCCTTTATGAACTGTGAAGCCTGTCTTTTTAAATTATCACTTACTTCACAATTTACCTTTTCTGGGATTCTGCTTTACTGCCCTCCGGGTCCAGCTGGAGCCTGGGCGGCTGCATTCCCGGACCTGATTGCCCCCCTATTGTTAGAAGCTACCAACTTCTCGACACTAGGAGATCTTAACTTACACTTTAATGATCCCTCTTGTACTATCAGCTCCACTCTCACTACTGACTTAGCTGCCATGAATGTCCTTCTATGCCCCACTCACAAGGCAGGCTATCTACTGGACCCTATTTTCTCTAACATAGCTAGTATTTCACGCGAGTTAGCCCTCCCTATACTATGGTCTGATCATTTTTTGGTTGGGTTTAAAGTAAAACAGGAAAGGGGATGTAGGTCTTCCTTTATCCCCGCCGTCAAAACGGGTTCCAGAAATTGGAAAAAACTAGATGTTGATCGCCTTAATCTCCACCTTCAGCACACCATGCTGTCTTTCACTACAGTCAATACTACAGATGCTGATGCTATTCAAAACTGGTTGACGTTGTCCATTGACACTTGCCTTCCTCTAGCTACGAAAAAAATGAACAATCATCACCCTCCTGCCCCCTGGTTATCATTTCCTGTGTAATGCCGCTTGTGCTAGGCATGCTAATAGCAGCATTTTGCTGTCTCCGTACAGCCCCAAAACCTTGTTTAATGTAGTGCAAGAATTGTCTGGCGCAACTCGCCAACTTGGGCCCCCAGAGCTAACTGAAGTGCAATGAGAAGACCTGGCTGAGTTCTTCACAGATAAAATTGACAAAATCTATTCTGAATTCGATACTAATGGAGAAGCGCTATCTAGCTATCTAAGACCATCAATCCACCACTAGACTCCATTTCTCTCCCGTGGACGAAAAGGATAAACTAGGTAATACACTTGCTAACTGGCTGCCTCTCGATATTTCGTCCTTAAATCACATCTTAGCCAGTATCAAATCAGGCTCTCCCAAAGATCCCCTTCCCATCCGTGACCTTCAAAAATTGGACCTACCAATTCTGAAACTCATTATGGAGCTCCTCAATGCCATGATCCTCCCCTTGCTTAAGAAAGCAAATGCTGATCAGGAAGTTCTCTCTAACTTTCGTCCGATCTCTTTGCTCCCGGCCTTCTCCAAAATTCTGGAAAACACATCAACCGCCAGCTGACGCAATTTGTTGACTCCCAAAGTATACTACACCCGTCCCAATCTGGTTTTAGAGCGGGCTTCTCCACCAACGGGAGACACTGTGGCACTCATATTACTTGATTTGAGTGCCGCTTTTGACACCGTGTCCCACATGGCCCTTCTTCAAGTCTTACATTCTAGGGGCATTCTCGGACCAGCTCTGAAATGGCTTGCGAGCTTTCTATCAAGCCAAACGTTTCAGGTATTCTCCCCGACGGCAAGCTCTAAGTCCCTCATGGAGTACCACTGGGCTCAATTCTTAGCCCTTTACTCTTCAACATTTATGTCAGTCCTCTGGCGACTTTAGCAGAAGAGGATGGACTAACCAAATATTTATACACTGACGACACCCAGCTTATCTTTTCCCTATGGGCCAAGGACACTTTCAAGGTGTCCTCTCTCCAAACTGGTCTACAAGAGATAGCTGGATGGATACACACTAATAAGTTGAGACTTAATGGAGGAAAAATGGAACTCCTAATCCTCTGTGGAAACAAAGCTCTTTGGGGCCCCCAACATTGGCCTCTTCAAATGGGTGACCTCCCCCAACCATCACAATCTGTCCGTAGCCTCGGCATAATTATAGATGATCAACTATCTATGCGACAGCAAGCGGTCAAGGTTGTCTCAATCAGCATTTTAATTCTGAAATGGCTTAAAAAAATTATTTGGATGCTGCCACCTTTTACACAAAAAACTCCAGACTGGACTACGGCAATGTCCTGTATTTAGGCGCTAATAAGGAGGTGCTTCGGAAGCTGCAAGTGGTCCAAAACTCTGCGGCCAGACTTCTTTGCCAACTACCTCGAATGGCCTCCATTTCAGGTCCTCTTTGCGACCTCCACTGGCTCAGGATAGAAAATCGGTCCACATTCAAAGCCCTTTGCTACATGCACAAGATTAATGCGGGTACCGCACCTCTTTACCTTAGTTCACCCTATATCCCAACACGCCTTCTTAAATCATCCAATCAGGATAAGTTTCAAGTTCCCAGGATCAAGCTCGCATGCATGGGTTGACGGTCCTTTGCTTACTTGGCCCCGTCTCTATGGAACTGTCTCCCACTCCCATTTCACTATGAACATAATTACCTCAAATTCCGTAAAGGTCTCAAAACGTGGTAGAGTTCTGACTTCTCTTTCCTTCTTCAGTGCGGGTCCGTAGGCGCAGAGAACCCTCCGGGTAGCCATTGTGCCATATAAATGTAACAATAATAATGATGTGAAAAGGTGTTTTTAGCCCTTTTGGGCTTCATTCTCAGGCAGCCAGCTAAATGCAGCATTGTGACTCAGGCTAAGGCAATTGTGCTACCACAATGTTGTACAATGTAACGTTGATGAGTAAATGGTGTGCTTGTAATATGCACCAACATGTCAAAGATACAACACATCAGAGGAAAAACACTCACTATTGGCAGTAATCCAAGGTTGTGACCTAACTATCCATTACAGTGATGTCGACAAATCCAAAGGAGGTGTGACTCTGGATCCTGCAGCAATATTTATTTAGTCATGTATACCGGCTTTCATATTGAGGATGTGACTTACTCTTTGTGCTGGTACCTGTGAATGACACCTGGTGCAACAAAGAATTGATCATCATTGACAGTCATCTCAGTCAAGGATGTACACACATTCTATGTCTGGTCATAGTCATGACCAACATCACTCACATGTCTCCTCTCCTGTCTGTATGCTGTGTAATCCACATGCATAGGCTGAAGTGACATAACCTTTGATATTTCGGGCCTAGGTATCACTGACTGGGGATGTGTGAAGTTACATCAGAAAGACATATGCAGTACTCAATCTCAACTTACTGAATCGTTCATACTTCACACTTTTTTGATCCATCATCACACTGGAGGCAAGGTACATGTGATATACACACAGACTGCATACAACTACATACAGGATTTTACCCAAACATTCTTCACATCTCACAATGCCAATATGTAATGAAGGAACTCACCAGTGGCGTGTGGGTCCATGAAGGTGTCGATGTCCCCCTGAGTAATCAGTGGTCTGCCAGCTGTGAGACTTGAAAAGAAACATGTGTTGGTATCAGATGTGAATTCTCACGTGTCCTATTCATCCTCTGATTCATCTACATCAAAAACAATGCCCTGTGACAGTACTGTCTCTGTTCAGGTTGCATACATGATTGTATCTGCTTTGTCTGTCATTCTCATAAGACATGAACAATGCTGAGTTGTGCAACACAAGACAATCCTGCTCGCAAATGTGCTCATTTTGCACACACTACTTGTGTGACACATTCCCAAGGCTAGGTTTCTCCCAACAACATCATGTTCTCCTTGGTCTGCAGACAATATTATCTCTGCAAATCTCACAAGACAATTGATGTCTGATCTCACCTTGTGTATGTGGCAGACTGACACTCCAGAGAAGGCATATTTCTTCACATGCAAGTTTCCAAATCTCATCATATGTTACACAAAATCAGCAACGTGATGGTGCACTTGTGATTGGGAGACAGTGTTGCAGTCATGTGGTACTTCACATACATTGTGAAGTGTCAACATGTGATTAGACACTTGCACGGTGGTGCCAGGCATGTTTGTACATGAGGCAGTGTGTTTTGTCATGAATCCTGCATTGTGTAGCTTACATGCCCACCTCATTCACATTAAGGGTTCACACACAATTCTCCTCATACACTATCTTCATAGGATGCACTGCGCAGCACACCTTGAACCTTGACACAGCACTTTGTTACATGTGTGAAGGAGTGTACACATTCCTGAACATGGTCATACCTCATCATAAACACTGTCTCACTTGCACAATTGCTGACATTGTCCTGTAGCGTTTCTCACATTGTGTTCCTGATTACATTTTGGATTTTGGAAAGCAAAAGATGATTTATGTATTTTGGCGTTGTACTTACCACCTTGAAGGCCAATGATGACTCCCTCGTGGTCCAACATGTCACCTTCACAGCCCACGCAATCCTGCCATCGGTGCTTCCATTGTCGGAAGGTCCTGTCTACCCTGAAGATCCTCAGCATTTGACGACAGACATGCTTCTACCTCACCTTACAATCATACACATATGATGAATATACGATGTTATCCCGCATACTTTCATCCCGCATACCATCACTCCGCATTTTTCACAACGAAAATGCAATTGCTCCGCGATACCATTACCCCACAAACTTTCACTCCCAATATGACTTTACCATGCATGCCTTTACAACGCAAATGCATGCGTGGTGAAGTCATAAACTGTGTAAAAGTGTTTTACATATCTATATATATAAATATATATATATATTATCTACTGGCGGTCGCCAGTAGATAGTTATAGTTAGGATCATGTTTCCATAGGAAATCTGAAAATTCTATTTTGAATAACTTTGGCACCGGTTGACGAATCCTCGCGAAATTTTCAAAACTAATGGGGCGCTACGCTCCGCTCCTACCCTGAAAGTCTCGAGGTGATTCGTCAAGCGGGGGCTGAGAAAAAAGGGGGGTCCCAAAATGCGTTTTCCCCATGCATTTTTCCGTAGGACCTTTAGACACAGCTACAGCCCGAACGGCTGAACAGAATTACTTGTAATTTGGCAGAGAGGTAGCCATAAGGTCAAGGAAGTGCCTTTTGTAGGTCTGGTGTAAATCTGTTCAGTAGTTCCTGAGAAAATAGCATTTAAATCAATATATATATCTGTGGCAGCGCTCCGTGCGCTTACCGTGCGCTTACGGTAAGCTTACCGTACGCGTACGGTGCCGTGCGCGAGCGCGTTTCTGATTGGTTGTTAGAGCAAAGTAAACATTCGAATCGGTCGAAACCAGGAAGTATCGGCCGCCATTTTCTGTCTGTCGCACTAAAAAAAAAAAGGTAGATAACATGAAAAGGGGGCAACAAAGAGAGTTGCAGACCCCCTAGCGTTCGTCAGGGGGTTCACGAAGGGCCAAAAAGTATGAAAAATAAATTTAATAATTTTTAAAAAAAATCGCGGGGTGCGCGTACGGTAAGCTTACCGTACGCGTACGGTAAAAAAAAATTAACAATCACATTTAATATATAAATCTAAGGACCCCCAAGGGAGAAAAAAACAATTGATATTTTGAAAAAAATGGTGAGGCATGCACGGTACGAAATGCGCAATGTGGGCGCTCGGTGCGCAAAAATTAAAAATAAATACATAACTTAGCATTTAAAAAACCGTACAAATTCACTGAAAAAAACATAGGTTTCACACACGTTATAGTTAGGAATTAGCATTTAAAAAACCTTGCAAATTCACTGAAAAAACCATAGGTTTCACACATGTTATAGTTAGCTGTACATTTCACTCGTAAAAAACCAATGAAATTCCACGTTATAGTTAGTGCAGGCAACTATAACTCACGCGACCGCAATCCTCTGTTGATGCTAATACTGTATCTTTAGCTATACATATATTACAAATATTTATTTTTCATAAAGACACATATGTCATCAGTGATGTAATATCTGACATCATCAGCAGAGGATTGCGGTCGCGTGAGTTATAGTTGCCTGCACTAACTATAACATGGAATTTCATTGGTTTTTTACGAGTGAAATGTACAGCTAACTATAACATGTGTGAAACCAATGGTTTTTTCAGTGAATATATATATCCTTGAAACTCCGACCTTTCTCCCCGATTTGAAAAAACAGGAGACAGGAACAGGAGCACGGACCACAGCGTAGGTGCAGATTGCCTAATTTATTTCACCAAACAAACAACCACCAGCATGACGCGTTTCAACCCCGAAGGGCCTTGATCACATGACACAAAACACGTACATGAGTGGTTTAAATACCTTTGTGCATAATTTCCTCAAGTTTATTTCTTTTTCTTAAATTTTTTTCTTCTAAACTTTACTCTCGTTTTTTGTTTTTTTGTACCGTTTTTTTACAACTTTGCTTAGGACAATAAAGTGACGAGTGCCAGAGCAAAGAAATTGTGCAAATGATGCATGCTAGAACATAATCATAGTTACCAGCAATTTACATTTAAATATGTAATTCGCAGAGTTTGTGAAACATCCAGGTCTGAATACCTGTTTAGCCTCAACCCTGATGTTGTTAGACCACACAATTATTTATATAATAATAATAATAATAAATATTCACAGAATAAATCCTGAGTAAATATACAAATAAATAAATAAATAAATGAATATCCATATAAACATTTATAAATAGCATTTCTATAAATATTCAATAAAAGGCTATAGATGCTTTTCAAGAAGGGTACCATATTTTCCCATTTGGTTGTTTTCCTGTCTGTATATCCTGACAGGAACCATCTATGCTTAAAGTGTGAAATGTATAACTGTATTTCTAATATTCATCCTAATGTATTGATTTGTACTCAGAAATACTATTTGTGGTCAGTTTTGCAATTAATTTATGCAATGTATGTTCTTTAAATACCTTGCTTCTTTTAGGTACAATTGCTCAGCATTCGATTTGTGTGCAAATATCTTGTGTGACAACCTCCTTCAATTTGCATAAAAAAACACCCCGTATAAATCTATGTGAGTTATATGTGCAAAACATTTTGTGTAAAAAACTATTTAAAAATATAATAGGGTATCAGCGATTGCTTGGGTTTCTTTCAATTGAAATCACAGTGATTGTATGTTTGACTTAAATACATTTCAATTATATATGTTTCTAGATGATTCCTAGGTTCAACTCAGTTTTGACTATCTATTTCAGAGGCAGGTGTAGAGTTCTTCAGTTACATTAAGGCCCCCTGGGGCCTTTGTGTCAAGGTCTAGTATGTAACGTGTTTCCAGTTGCCTCAGTTTCCTCTCTCTATCCCCCCCTCTTTTATTGGGCGGGATAGTGTCCACTAAAAAATATTTGAGATCTTTAGGATTGGCATTGTGTACTTCGTCGAAGTGACGTGCCACAGGGTATGCTGTGTCTTTGTTTTTAATTGCCCTGATGTGCTGGAGTATCCTTTTGTGCCCCTGTAGTATCGTGCTTCCTACATATCGCAGGGCACAAGGACACTCCAGCACATAAACAACATGACCACACTTGCAAGTCATGGCCTTATTGATCTTCTTTTCTTGTTCACTAAAAGGAGTGTTGTAAGTGGATTTTTTAATGCCATGTTGGCACGCTTTGCAAGTTCGACAAGGAAAGAAACCTGTCCTCTGTGAGAGCCAAGTACCCCCTGATGGTGTAAATGGGTAATTTCTTACTAGGGTGTCTTTCATGGACGATGCCCTACTATAAGTTATTAGCGGATTTTTGGGAAGAAAATGGCCAATCACCGGGTCCTCTCTAATAAGTGGCCAATTTCTTTTAATGATGTTTCTGATCGCTGTTTCTTGTCTGTTGTATTCGAAGATAAATCTGAAAGGAGGGGCCTCCTCTGTGTCTTTTTCATTTTAATTCTCATTAGAGTGTTGGTTAATAAGGCTCTCTCTGGTCACTGCCATACTTTTAGTGATAGCATTGTCAATACAGCTACGTGAATAGCCCCATACCAAAAACCTTTACCTGCTCGCCTGTTGGGAAAGATGGAGTTCATCTTCCCGACTGCAGATTCCTTTGATCCGTAGCATTTCCCCATAGGGAATGCTCTGTATCAAATGTTGGGGATGGGCACTACCTGCATGTAGAATTGCTGTTGATTTCCTGTGTAGTTTAGTTTCTAATTGACCATTTTTAATGTATAACTGTACATCCAAAAAGTTCACAATAGTGGCACTGATGGAAGCTGTAAATTGCAAGTTAAGGCTGTTGACATTCAAATCGTTGACACATTTTTCGGCTTCATTAATCGAACCATGCCATATTATAAACAAATCGTCTATAAATCTCAGCCATTTTTTAACCTTGCTATTGAAAATGTTGGTATACTCTTTCAGTAGAACCAGCTCCTCCCACCAGCCCATATGTAAACAGGCATAGCTGGGGGAGAAGCTGGCTCCCATCACTAAACCGCGTTGTTGTAAATACAACACATTTTGAAACAAAAATATATTGTTATTCAAACAAAAGTCCACCATATTGGTTAACATCTTGTTGTGTTGTGTGCAGTTCGATGGTCTTTGAGCCAAATAATGATTCAGTGCCTTGATACCATCAGAATGGTAAATGGACGTATAGAGTGAAGTCACGTCCATTGATATAAGTAAGTAGTCATTTTGCCATTTGATGTTTTGGATTTTAGATAGAAAATCACCTGTATCTTTTATGTATGAAGGTAGGTTATGAACAAATTCTTGCAGGTAGTAATCCACATATTGAGAAATCCTTTCCAGAAGACTGTTGCGAGCTGATATTATAGGCCTGCCTGGTGGCTTTGCAGGATTCTTGTGTATCTTCGGTATGAAGTATAATACTGGGGTTACTGGTTTATCATTGTGTAAAAATGTGTATTCTTGAGAGGAAAGTAGACCTGCATTCTTCCATGCTATTAGGTTCAAATAGTACTCATTGTAGATACATCTGAGTTTGAGATGATCACTGCGATGATAGCAGTCTTTGTTTGAAAGTTGGCTCATTGCCTCATTAATGTAATCACCCTTCTTTCACAACACAACATTACCCCCTTTATCGGCACTGTGAATAATGATGTCATTATTGTCTTTTAATTTCTTCATTAGTGCATGGTATTTGAGTTCAGTTTTGTTTTTATATATATATTTTTTTTTTAATGTATTCACCCCAATAACAAAACCCACCCTGATCCCTAAAATTACCCCTGCACCCCAAAACCTAAACACACCCAGAACCCTATAATTACCCCCTACACCCCAAAACCCTAACCCACCCTGACCCCTAAATACACCCCAGCACCCCAAAACCTAAACGCACCCTGAACCCCAAAAATACCCCTGCACCCCAAAACCTTAAACACACCCTTAACCCTAAAAATTCCCCCTACACCCCAAAACCATAACCCACCCTGACTCCTAAAATTACCCCTGCACCCCAAAACCTAAACGCAACCTGAACCCCAAAAATACCCTTGCACCCCAAAACTTTAAACGCACCCTGAACCCTAAAAAGGTGGCCTAAACCCCAAAACTCTAACCACCCTGACCCCTAAAATTATCCCAGCACCCCAATACCTAAACGCACCCTGAACCCCAAAAATACCCCTGCACCCCAAAACCTTAAACGCACCCTGAACCCTAAAAATACCCCCTACACCCCAAAACCTTAACCCACCCTTATCCCTAAAATTACCCTAGCACCCCAAAACCTAAACGCTCCCTCAACGCCAAAAATACCCCTGCCCCAAAATCTTAAATTCACCCTGAACCCTAAAAATACCCCTACACCCCAAAACCCTAACCCCTTTAATCCCCCCTGCACCCCAAAACCTAAAAGCACCCTGAACCCAAAATACCCCTGCACCCCAAAACCTTAAACGCACCCTGAACCCTAAAAATACCCCCTACACCCCAATACCCTAACCCACCCTGATCCCTAAAATGACCCTAACACCCCAAAACCTAAACGCTCCCTGAACGCCAAAAATACCCCTGCCCCCCCAAAATCTTAAATTCACCCTGAACCCTAAAAATACCCCTACACCCCAAAACCCTAACACACCCTGACCCCTAAAAATACCCCAGTACCTCAAAATCTAAATGCACCCTGAACCCTAAAATTACCCCCTACACCCCAACACCCTAACCCACCCTGACCCCTAAAATTACATCAGCACCCCAAAACCTAAATGCACCCTGAACCCCAAAAATACCCCTACACCCCAAATTCCTAACCCACCCATACCCCTAAAAATACCCCAGTATCCCAAAACCTAAACGCACCCTGAACCCTAAAATTACCCACTACACCCCAAAACTCTAACCCACCGTGACCCCTAAAATTACCCCAGCACCCCAAAACCTAAACCCACCCTAAACCCTAAAAATACCCCAGCACCCCAAGACCCAAACATAAACATAACCCTAAAATTTCCCCTGGACCCCCATAACCTATAGCCCTACACCCCAACCCCAAACCCTCTACTTACATTTAAAAAACATATGCTTTTACCATTCATGCATTTACAATGAATTTCGTTGTAAAAGCATGCGTGGTAAAAGCATATAAAATGTAATTCCATGCATTGTAATGGCATTGCGGAGTAATGGTATTTGCGTTGTCATGGTATGCAGGGTGTTTTGTATGCGGGATAAAAGATTTGTGGTAATGGTTGTTTACCACATATGACATATCGCTGCAGGATCCTTCCCCCACTCTCAACGGCAGGTAGAATTTGACAAGCAAGAGGAAGCCCCCCAATACCCCCTTTGGCATCCTGCTCTCCCTACCCACACTCAACATCTTCCAAAACACCCCTCAACCCACTAGGACTAAAGTAAAGCCCAAAAATATACCCAAGCAACTATTAATATTGTTAAAGTACCCCTTGGACAGACACTCGACAAGATTTGGTACAAGACACAAAAAACCCATAAGGACAAGTACACATGACTTCACAGACACACTAGGGCCAATTCACAGGACACAACAACACTCTCTACTCGAAACGAACCAGCACACAACTCCACACACCTTCAACACTGTCCACAGTCACAAACAGTGAGCTCATAAGAGAAAGTGAAAGTGTATAGTACTCCTCCATTACACAGGATCGATGCTGAAATCACTTCCTATGTGTTTGCGGCCCGTTTTTCGACTATGCGATAATATTTGCATGCTATTGGCTTTTGTGGTTATTTTTAGTGTTGTAACATCTATATTGCGGTTGTGAAAAAAATGATTGCTTTCGTGTTTAAGCAGCAAAATTTTGGACACAAACTGCAAGTTGTTCATCAGATTAACAGGATTTCATGAAATTGCATGACTGCTGACACCATTTGTTTATGTGAAATCTGAAATGTCAAGATTACAGTTCTACCTAGCTGTCTACATGCCCTTGGATCACACATTGCAGCTTATCCACATTGATTCATGTGTGATTAGACATGCATGCATCAGTGGTCGTCATTATGTTTGGCATAATTAGTATGTGTAACAACATAAGTGACTGTCAATTTACTCATTCCTGTTATGTGTGCTACAGTTTGGCAAGCTTGCAACACACATGTAAATGAACATCAGGCAGCCAGTACTTGTAAAACATACTGGGGATGCTTTAAACAATGTGTATGCTTGACTACAGATTCCTGCTTGGTATTCTTCTGCCTAGATTAGCAGATGTGCACAATTTATACGCGCAGCTGCAAAGTCAGTCAAGTGCATGAATCAAGGTGGTTGTGGGACATGATGGGGATATAGATTATCTGATGATGTGAGCAAATTGTGTATATTTGGCATTTGATTTATCATTTCTGCTACATAGGTGCAATACATTCTCACATGTCATACTGAACAGTTTGTGTCCGGCACAATTTCACATCAGTCTAGTGTGACAGCGCTACACAGCTTGAAGCTAAGTTGATACCAGTATGATGCCTGGGCAGGTGACACACCAACCATTTTATGTGTGTCTGCAGTACATCATGTTTCGGCCTCTGTACGCAGCATGAGCTTGTGGTAGCACCGCTGATGTTGTTGGAAGAAGTGTATGCACCAGAATGCAGAATGTGTCAGCTGTGTGCAAATTATGCAGAGGACAACAAAGCACACAATGCCATCTGTTAACATGTTGTTGAGCCAGTGTCCAAGGTGGAAAGGACATTGTTGGACGGCCACAACAAAGCAGCACTTTACATTGTGCACTACTCACAACAACATGACACCCAAAGCCAGTAAGCACATGCAGTCCACATCGAATTGACTCAGTGCTGTATCATTTGTATTTGACCCATAGTGTCAGACACAGGTACTGCAGTTTTTATGCAAATTGTCTTTGCCGGCTAGGCCTGCATCTTCCACAGACCTGTGTGCACTAGCAGTGGAAATTGATGCAGCATCAACACTTAGCTGGTGGCAAACTTTGGCATGTCAGATGTAGATCCATTTCGGACCGGAGAATCAGGAATGGTGCACCGTGTATGGGTGAACAATCAAGGTGCACATGATCATATACAAAGGGTACTCTGCATTGCATGGCACACATCAACACAACAGTGGGTTGACAGTGTAGACATCCTATTTTGTCCTGCCCCTTTTCACATCATCTTGCATGATGTTTTTGTGCAGAGCATTAGCTGGTGAAAGTGAGGCACCTGACCTTGTGAAATGTTTTAGGTCAGGGTACCTGTGACTCTGCAACTTTGAGAGCACATTTGAATATCCAGCACCTGTCCAACGGCAAACTCACAATGCCCAGCTGTACCCATGCTTGCGTACTTCCGGTTGACCAAGGAATGAGTTTGGTGATTCACTGATTATTAAAGTGCGTTGTGTTTAGAGGTCTTGTGTTGTTGTCCATGGTTGTGAGATGGTTTTATATGGAGCAGATGAGGCACAGCAATGGAATATTCATCAGAAACTTTTTCACACTGCTTGGACAACCATGACTTACATGGGACATGTCTCACATGTGATTTGCTTTCTTAAGTTGTTATCCAGGAGACATCCATGTGCGTCTGTTTTTCATCATCACATGTTCTGATTGTCTTGTGTGTATGGTGGATTTCCCTTGGTTCTGTCCGGAGAAAAGTTTTGGGGTAGCATACACATGAATGGAGTTGAGGTACAGGTTGCCCACACAGGGCTGCAACACATTCCATATATGTTTTCTGGCCATTTTGACCAACATTGTATTCTACAGAGTATATAGTACATTCCTGGAGTGATACAACAAAATGTGACATTGCCACATTTTGTAAGTTGCATGTTTATCTGTGTGTTCAGCTGTGACTGCACGTGTGTGTGTATGTACATATGTGTAGTTATGATAAATTAGTAAATGACACACATCATGCAATTGACATTGGTAAACGTGTATTGACAAATCCCCAGACATTTTGGACAATGTCTTAGTACTACTATTTGTTGTCATGTCCATCTCACCCAAAACATTGTCCAATCATGATGTAACTGTTAGTAGGTTGCTGAGAAACATTCGCTCTAATCATGGGTTTTCCTGTAGCACTTCACTCATTTGTATGTCTGTTCTCTGTTCACTGAGGGGCTATACAAATTACTTAGGTCATAGGCCTAATCCGTTGTTCCTTCCCCAATCTTCATTTGATGGATGATATGTCCACTGCTATATGTGAGAGCTGTGTGAATCCGTTTTTTGTTTACCTTTCACTTGACAGATATATGAACTTCTGCAGAGATTAACCATGCATACAAGAAATTTGTGTATTGGTATTTTATTTCACAAACTAGGATTATGTAGCTTTCTTTTCAAATGAAACCATGTGATGGCATCTTTGTTTTTTGTGATTATCTAAAAAAGAAATCTGATGATTTTATCCCTCCTTGCTGTTCCAGCAGCCGAAGCTGTGATGTGTCTGGCATCTGCCTCTTCGTCCCGGCCATCCTCTGGATTGTCCTGATCCTCCTGGTCTTCATCCAATGGTGTGTTTGTACGTACACAAATATTGTGCAGAATGCAACATGCCATTATAATCTTGCATACAAGTTCTGGACTGAACAGGAATCTGCCACCCAATATATCTAGGCTCCGGAACCTGGTTTGAGGACTCCAAATGTCAGTTTGTCCATTCAACAATTGTGCATCCCAGTGCAACATTGTAGTCTCGCTGTGCCTGTCTGTGTGATACTTTGATGGGCGTCGTCAGCCATGGCGACAGTGCATGTCCATGATCACCTGAAACAGAGAATGGAGAGATGTGTCCATTACTATTTGTGCCTGCTGTATTTGCAGAGTGTCTATTTTGGTGTGTGTGCATTGTGCAACTTTGGCTATTCTGGTTTGTCATGTGGAGCTTCAGACAGTTGCCAGCATCACTGGAAATTAAATTGTCTATACTTGACAGCCTACACATCACCATGTTTGCATTGTCTGGATCCTGTGTATTACCTCCATGGTGTGACTGTCAGGATGTATGTTTCACTAGAAAAGAGATTACAGTTTCTTTACAGGCCCATTGCACATACTGATCTTCTCCTGTGCACATATTTTATGGGGTGCACCATTGGCTCATGTGCCTGCTCAAACATCCATCTTAACGTTTTGACGATTACTATGTTGGAACATCATTTAGATACCTCATTGGGAGTGATTGTGCTGAGGGTAGCTGAGAGAGATATTCCTTGTCTGCTATACGATGAACTCATGGTGGGCTAATTACATCCAACTTGCCTCCATGGTGGGTCAATGTGTAAGTGACAGAGGCACTGCTACCTGGTGCAATCAACTTACTGGGACATGTGATGACAACATACATATGCATTAATGTCTTTGTGCATGAGTTGACTTTGACTCTGCATGTATACATGTTTGAGAAATACCCATCAATGTTGCAGTGTGTGTCAGTTCACAATTGACACACATTGTAATTTCAGATTTCGTGCATCATATTGCTACACCTCACCTCACCAGTCATATGCATGCACAACATGTAGTGAGATTGTGATTTGGATCGTTTGCATGCTCTTCCGATGCATGCTCCATTCTGCATCGACGCAGAGTGATGTTTATTATACTTTGGAGAATATTTGTGTGCAGTTGGTGCTCCCCTCATGCAGCACTACTTGCAATCTCATGATGCAGGAAAACCTGCTGCATGGTGCACGGCTGACTATTTTTGTGCATGTCAGCTAATTGTGCATCATCACATGTGAGTGCAGGGATCTGTCATCTTCTTGTACATATGGCACTTGTGTTTATTTCAACATGTATGCAGCACAGCAGAAGCATATGTTCTGTGTCATATGCTGCATTTTTTTTAATTTATCTGATGAGTTAAGCAAAATCTATATTCCATGGGTGCCATACTGGTTTGTGTGAGATTTTATATGCTGCTTCCTTGTTGTACTGTCTCACATGTCTTGATTATTTTGTATTGTGCGCTTGTGTATATTGGTTGGACCAGTTCCAAGGTATGTCATGTTACATTTGGTACATGTGCATTCTCACATATTTGGGCTAGATCCTTGTGTACTTGAGGTGCGTGGTGTGTTCATTTTGTACTTACCAACAAGCAGTCCATTTCCTTATGTGCCATTCTCAAACCGCTGGATGATGATCAATTGGCGAAAGATGTAGGAGTCATGCACACTCCCAGGAAACTTAGCGACAACATTGATGAACAGGCCCAGGTGGTCCACAATTGCCTGCACATTCATTGAGTGTGTGTGCTTCCTGTTCCTGTATATATGTGCAGTGTCTGCAGGAGGCACAAGTAGGAAATGGGTGCAGTCAATTGCCACCAACACATGCGGAAACCCAGCAATGTCAAAGAAGACTTGCTAGTTGTCAAGTTCCTCTTGCACAGTGTTGGGGAACCGTAGGTGCTGCAGCGTCAGGCTGATGATGGCATCCAAGACAGTTGGGAAGAAACTTGAGAAGGCTGACTGTGAGACTCCACACACTCTGGCAGTGGTTGGTTGTGCAACACTGCAAGTAGCTTTGTCTGCGGAGGGATGTTCGTGCTGTGCTGTGATAGTGCCTGCAGCCTGGGGGCTATCTGGGTGAATATGCATAGGATAGAGCTCCTTTTCAGCCTTTAGTGGGCTATCACATCGTCTGGACAGAGGTCTATCAGGGTGATGGGTTGGCGGTAGACCCACTTCCTTCTTTGGTGCGGACTCTGTGGTGGTACTGGTGGCGGTGGCGGCGGTTGTGGTCTTCTTGGTGCTCCAAGCTGAAAGAGTAGTACCTCCATGGCATCATTAGGTAAGCAAATCTAGGGTCTGGGTTAGTCTCCCTTGTGTACAGGTTTTTTGCTCCATTTTTAGACCAGCTTTTTTCTGGTCTTAAAAACCAGCTGCTAACTGGCCTTAGCGGCAGTATTTGGGAAGTATCGCCGGACCGGAAAATCATTGTAAATATCGCAAAGTGGGGTTAGCGGCAATTTTTTCACGGGAAAACCCACCTTGCATCTCATTTTCGTTAAGTCCCGCTGACAGAAGTGGGAATCTGACAAATGCACGTTTATGCAGGAAAACTGCAGCTAACTGCAGTTGGCAGCAACTTGTAAATACAGCGATAAAAAAAAAAGCTGTAACATCAAAAAATTGACACTACAGCCGCGTTAACTCTTTGTACATATGCCCCATTGTGTTCTTTGCCATTTCTATGAGATGGTACATAGGCTTGCTTAAGAATGCAGTCAAAATTAAAGATTTCCACTATTGATTGGTTGAAATAATTTACTGAAACGTTTTTAGCTGCTTTCTGTGAACAAGTACAGGGTACTATGAATCTAATGAAGGAATGATTTGACCAGATTATTGGATTAACCGCAATTTTCCCTGTAATGTTCTCTTTAATCCATCCTGTGAATGACCTTTGCAGTGAGAGGGATCAGCATTCCTTTGAATGAAGTTATGTGAAGTTAACAATTCATCAAATGCATAGGACCTGATAATATCTGGAGTTTCAAACGAATAGTTGAAGTCCAAAATGTTCCTTAGTCGGCAGTGCAGGAAAATAGAAAACAAATGATCTATTCGTAGTTGAGTAGGAGGTTGTCCATTATAACACAAGGCTTAAAGGTTAGCAGAATTGACATTGTGCAAAAATTAATAGAAGAGATGTGTTCTGTTGTAAACCAGACAACTGTACAGCAAAAAACAAATACTGCATTTGATATCTACCTAGAAGATTCACATATAGTACCTGAGACCAACCTCATAACTGTATCAACTCACATATCACTACAACTTCTTCTCAAGACTACTGCCAGTGAACACTACAGAGGTCTAATAAAGAAATATGATGTCCACATAGCTCACAGAATATGGCTGCACTGGGAGATATGCAGCTGGAGAAGATAGCTTTAGAATCATTCAATTTACTGTGTAGAAGGCTGAATATGTACATGAAAATGTTTCTTATCTCTGCCTCAATAAGTTTCTGGAATAAACGGGTCCCTGTAAACGTTCCTTTCCATTTGTTTATATTACATATTTAAATTGTTCCGAGTCCGTGAAAATTATGTAGTCCATAAAAGTTTTAACTGTGTTATAAAAGAACAGCCTAATTTTCCTTCTGTTAAGCTTAATTGCAGTTGTTTCCAACATATACAAATCAGCATTTTTTAATACAAAATGATATACATTTAAAGGTGTTTTATCTAACCCTGGGCGGTGAACTCCGCTCCGCTCATGGAGTTTGCGGAGTTTCCTGCACTCCGCATTACCCCGAGATCGAGGAGTTCTAAAAAAAACTCCACTTCGCATTGCGTAGCGGAGTTTTTTACCTCGCTCGCATTTGTCAACAACAAGTTGGCGACCGCGAGAGAGGAAAATCAACCTCCCGTGGAGATTTTGCTTCATTCGAGATCGTCAACATCAAGTTCGCGAGTGCAAGCGTGGAAAATCAACATCCCGGCGAGATTTCTCAATGCGGGGGGGGTCAGGTTTCTCATTGCGAGTGGTCGCGTATGCTCGCGACAGCTCGCGTTGAGAAACTGCCTGGTCGCATTGAGAAAGTTGCCGCTCGAGCAAAAATCTACTTGAGCGGCAGAAAAGGGAAAGCAGGGACCACTTTGATTGTGCATGGTGCCGTTCGCAATGATTGCACAGTGCGGACAAGCATCCGGCACTCTGCAATCACCGCGAACTGCATTTTTCTATCGTACTCCGCCGCTCACGTGGCTCTGCGTAGTGCAGCTGAGTTTTTTTGCACTTCACTGAGTGCCGCATAGTGCAACTCTGCAAACTCCGCCCAGGGTTAGCTTTATAATTTCATTATATTTAACTCAAAACATTTATGTTTTAACCTGTGCTCAGTCAGGCAGGTAGATATTATTGACATGAGGATGTGAGAACAACTAAAAACAACAAAAAATGTCTAAAAAGCAACTCACTGGGAGGGTAAACTCATTGGATACTAATCTATTTGTTTAAAATACCTTCCTTCAGCTCTAAAACAACCTACTCACATGCATTTAAATTGAAGAGTAAAACACCTTTGAAATGTTACAATTTAAAAATTGGCATACTATTAAGAACAGAGAGGATGGGTATCCTGAGCAAACAAAAAGAGAAAAGGGGATTGCTAGACATAGCTTGGTATCTCTCTCATTAACTATTTTTACCTACCTTTAAAAATATACTGTGCCACAAATGACTTAAAACAAATATTTCTTCTCACAATATTTAAATCAGCTGGTTTCACCTCAGTAATTGTTTTATTCACCGGGCTCCATAGGAAAGGCTTTAAATTCAACTGCTACTATTCCAGCACAATGACATTCAGAAGTGCCTAATTTTTGCTCTGAATATAGCATTTTCATACACTAGTTGTTCTTTAGAACTCTGTTGTGAAGCTACAGTAGAATACTGGGGAGTTAACTGGAAGACTGCTGCTGGTGTTGGAACTATTTTTTCACTTAGCATTCTAGACTCTTCTGACATGGATCAGAAAGATATCTGACAATGTATAGAAAATGTGTCTTATTTTGGCTTTCTAGAGCATTACTCATGAGTTCTATGACTAAATAAAAAAAAAACTCATTCTGACCATTTATTGCAGTCTACTCCTTAGGAAATCATTTCAATTCTACAGCTAAAGAACATGGCATTCAGGAGTGCCTCACTTTGGGCCTGGTTCTCATATTACCAGTAAATATACTCCATCACGATGGTGATATTGTAGCCTTACCGCCAATATAATTGCCCACCCATCGAATTTAGATACAGACTTTACATAGTTTGGCCACCGCAAAGACTACTCTGTCTCTGTCCTGTCCAAATTTCTCTGATGGCCCTATGGAGTAAGGTCTGTTGGAGAAATGGCTAAATGTCTCAAAGCTCAGTTTAGATTGGTGGACATATAGCTGGGTGTCACAGGCCAATAAAGATCTAAAAATGTCCTCCTTGCCATGGGAGATGACTCCCATGGCAAGGAGGGGGCATCATTTTTTTGATATTTTAAAAGAAAACACCACTTCAAGATTTTCTTTTTGAAAATAAAAAATATATAAGTTTGACCAATGGTTTGGTAATGTTGATGGAGCTGTGCGACAACAAGCAGTGACTGCAACTGCTGTGATGGCAGTTCCTGCCAATGCTTTAGAAATGACAGCAGGCTTAGCAGTCATTTCTATATTTGACTGGTGGGGACTCGGTGAGGGCACCGGAATAATATTCTCCATCGCCCTGACGGAGTAAATCTCGTCCGACAAAAATAAATTAGGATCTTTGTCATGAATAAGGTATGTTAGCACTCTGGAAGATCATTACAACTCTATGGCAAATTTGTGGAAGGACACCAGGGAATCAACTGAAAATCTGCTGCTACTCTTGGAAGTACATGTTTTACTCAGCATGTCTGGCATTGATTCTACATTGCTGAGCAAGATATTTGGGTGCTTATAGAAAATGTTCCCTCAGTTTAGCTTCTGGAGCACCTTCCTATCTATGATCCTGAGAGAAAATATATTTTCTTCAAAAAAAGATGCATCAAATCCCATCAAAAGATCAGCATTTTGCACAGATTAAAATCACTACAGGACTCACCACAGTTCCTAAAATTAGTATGAGTCCACCATGAAATGATTAAAAATCTTCTTTCACTCTTTCTATATGTTTCTTTTTGTACCATCGAATCCAGGCATTCACTACAATACATTGTAATGGGACAAAAATGGCAGACCCTTATCACTAAAAAATTACAAAAGATATGCTTCTTGTTACTTTGCACCTAAACAGTCTCATCAAAACACACACTCTCACAATGTTGTTTCACCTCACATTTCACAATAGCAATATTATCAGAGGGAATGGGCTGTCCTAGGCAATTGTTGAATGGTGTGGGGAAGGTCCCTTGGTTTCGCCTCAGACCCTTGGTCAAGAAATACTTGGGATCTCCATCCCCATTGGTAATATTGCTAAAATACGGAGTCTGCCTCTTTAATAATGGGCAGTGTGGTGGATCATAGTGACTCATTGGATAGAATTATTACCGCCACCTCATTTAGACACTAAATAATTTGCTTGATGATTAAATATCTGGGGGACTGTCTGCTTGGATACTGAAGGCCTGATTCACAAAAGGAAACTTACAGTTTATTTTTGGTTTTGGAGGGGTTACAAATAGAGCCACTGGAACAAGCAGGCCTGCCTTGGTTATCTGCTAAGGTAGCTTCTTTATTGACAATTACTTTGGCTAGGAGGTTGGGTGAATTGTCAGGATCCAGCTTTTAAGCCAAAAATCTTGTCACGTTTTCACACAGATTAGAGATAACTCTTCCGGTCCCCACTTCTGATCAGGATGTTCCATCTTCTCTGGATATGAAGTGAGCCTTGCTTGTTTATCAGAATAAAACTCAGACTTTCAGGTCCTCTCAGTCCCTTTTTGCCTCTTATGGGTTGGCTTCCAAGGAGAAGACAGCTTTTTCTCCTACCATCAGTAGGTGGGAACATCTGACCATAAGTAACATGTATGACATTGAGTCTTCCGTTACATAGAATGGATTGGTCATGTCTACTAGATCAGTTAAAGCCTCTTGCACTAAAGAAGGGGGTGTTTCCCTGGGGGAAATTTGCCAAGCTGCTACCTTGGCTACACCACAGACTTTTCTCTCTTGACTATTAGTTGTACCGGTTTTCTTCAGACAGTGATAATTATAGTTTGTCCATGCTCAAGTCAGCTTTGCATTGTTTCTGGAAATAATATTTATATTTGTGCATCTTATGAATGTGTCTGTTGTTCATTACTTTGGTAAATCCTCATAGGTTATGTGTATGAGAAGGAGGACATATGTATGGGTAAGCAATAGATTCCTTACCTGTGATCTTCATTACCATTAGGATAGCCCTCCTTACCACATCCCCGCCCTTCCTGGGACACAAATATATGTGGCTTAATTACTTGCAGGAAGTGTTTAGGGGAGGCACCTTTTACCTTATTGGTGGAGTCTTTTTTTAATAGAAATAGAGGAAAGCTTTGATAGTGTTTCCCTGACTAGAGGCGAGGCAGCCTCATAGGTTACAACTATGACAAGGAGGACTATCCTAAGGGTAAGGAAGATCACCTGTAAGTAATCTATTAATTTCTCTAGATCTACCTCTACTCTATGATGCTGCTGCTACATCACACCTGCTATATCACACCCACCCCCTGGCTGCTCCCGGCATATGCGGTTGCTACCTTCTGAATGCAACCTGCCTGCTTGCTGTTTGTACTTTCTTGTGCTTGTACTTTCTTGTGCTGGTAATAGATTTCTACTTTGCACCCTGGCTTGCCTGGATGAGTGCAGCAGGAGGAGTTTCCTGTCCCATCACTGCCCATCACCATCATGTGGGGTCCTGCCGAGTCAGGCAGGTGGCCTGCATTGCTCAGACTACCAACTATCAACTATCAACTATCAACTACTGGCTACAAACTATGACAACTGATTGCTCCTCCTTGCCACATCTCTGATCCCACTTTGCATTTGTTTTTGCCTTGTAAAATGAGGTGTTCGAGTCAGGACTATCCCAACATTACCATGAGAGGGCAAGCATTAGCATGTGGGGAGTTGACATTGTTTTGCGACCTGCTGTGGCACTGCCTCATGCCGGCCACACACATGCCAAACATGCCATCAATACTCTGGGATTGTGCAAAGAGCCCACTGAGAACTCATGTATGGCAACCCAAAGGACCCAGATAGACATTGTAACAGGAAAGCCCATCTCACAGAACTGAAGAGACTGCAGAGGCATTGCTAATTTGTACTATCAACCTTCTGTTAGAAATGGGGGTCTTTAGTTGGCAGTGGCGTGCACCCTGTCCAAGTAGGAACCTTTCCTTCTAGTCAGGGTAAGGGAGTTACACACCGAAGACAACCCCTGCTCATCCCCTTGGTAGCTTGACATGAGCAGTCAGGCTTATCTCAGAGGCAACGTTTAATGTATTTGCACATAAACGCACAGCAACACAGTGAAAACACTACAAATGGACACCACAGCAGTTTAGAAAAATAACCATTTTTTATCTGAGGGAAACAAGACCAAAACAACAATAATCCAGCATACATAAGCAAAGATATCACTTTTAAAAGGTTTAAAATAGTTCAGTCATAGAAAACTATGGATGCGTCACTTTTAGCACAAAGTATCTGGGGTGTGTCAAAATTGCCTCAGTTTCTTAATGTGAGGGGAGGTAATGCATCAATATACGGACTCGCAGCCTCAGTTCCTTACTGCAGGGCAACATCGATGAATATGGCGACAGGTGCCGCGTCAATACTTTGGCTGCACCATGGCAATGCATTGGTTTTTCAACTGCACAGCAAGTTAGCGACAGGAGAAACAGGCACTAAGGAACGGTTCATGGATTTTCATCTTTTCTTGCAGCAGGAGCCACCTCCAAGGGCCCAAACTGTAAATGGCACCACTTGGCAGGTCAGAACTACCAGCAGAGGAGTTTGGGGGTTGCAGGTGAAGTTTTTGATGGCCCTGCAACTTCTTAACAGGTGGCAGGCACACACAAGCCCTTGGAAATCCTTGGCAAGCAGCATGATCAAAGCAAAGTCCAGTCCTTTCACTCCCCAAGACAGAAGCAGCAAACAGTAGGCAAGCACAACACAGAAACAAGCAGAGTGGCAGTTCCCCTCCTATAGCTTCTCCAGTACTTCTTCTTGGCAGAATCTCCTCTTAGTTCAGAATTGTTCTAAAAATGTGGTGCTACAGGTCCAATACTTATAACCCTTTCTGCCTTTGAAGTAGGTATACTTCAAAGGATAGTCTTTGCAGTGCACAGACCCTTCCTTGGCCCGACATGGCTCTAGACATACTACAGGGGGGTGGAGACAGCTTTGTGTGAGGACAGGCACAGCCCAATTCAGGTGTCAGTGAATAACTCCTCCCATCACTCCAGCTTAGGAAAGCCCATCAGCCTGGTGTTGGGCCATCAGGATATGCAGGGTACAACTCAGATGCATTTGTGTGACTGCCTAGAGTGAATGCACAAACAGTCCAACTGTCAGTCTAAACCAGACATGTATTTCACAGGCAGGCAAAGTCAAAGAATGGCAAGGCAAGAAAATGCCCATTTTCTAAAAGTGAAATTTTTAAACACACAATTTAAAAACCACTGTACCAGAAAGATGTGTTTTTAAATTCTAAGTTTAGGGAACCCAAACTCCAAATCTCTGTCTCTTCCCTATTGAAAGTTACACTTGTAAGATGTTACAGGGCAGCTCCAATGATAACCTACGGGGGAGATAGTCCCTGCCAAAGTGAAAAACTAAAATTGCAGTATTTCACTATAAGGACATGTCAAACACACCAGCACACGTCCTACCTTTCAAATACATTGCACCCTGCCCATGGGGCTCCCTTGGGCCTATCCTAGGAGTGCCTTACATGTAGAAAAGGGAAGGTTTAGGCCTGGCAAGTGGGTCAAAATGGCAGTTTAAAACTACACTCACAGACACTGCAGAGGCAGGTCTGAGACATGGTTGAAGGGGTACCAAAATCAGTGCTGCAGGCCCACTAGTAGCATTTGACTTACAGGCCCTGGGCCGACACAGTGCACTTTTCTAGGGATCTACCAGTAAATCAAATATGCCAATCACGATTAAACCAATCATAATCACAATTTACACAGGGCGCACTTTAACTTTAGCACAACAGTGGTAAAGTGCACAGAGCTTTAAAACCAGCAAAACCTTTACTATCATTGCACCCCTATCCAGGGATGGTATAGAGTATACTGACTCTCACTCATTGGCCTGGCACTGATTTTATTCTTCAATCCAAACGGAGCCTGACCTAAACATCATTTTACTCTTATTATTTTTGTCTAATGGCACCGAGAATATATCAAGCAATCTAAGCAAGCTCTACTCCTAAATGCTAAGGGCTATGAGGGACATAAAGAAATATAAACTTGAATAAGCTAAACAAATATAACTTTTAAAAATGATTTTAATACATCCAAATACACTATTTTTACCCTCATAAAAACATTTGGAGTTACAATGAAAACCCACCGGCAGAATCAGACACAGAATGAAAACAAAGGACTGAAACAGCTGCAATCAAAAACAAAAACGCCACTGACTAACAAAACAGTCCATCATTTCCAGCACACCAATGGACATTCTGAAAAAGAAACAGCTTCTAAACAACTGATCACTTCACTGCAAAACTATTGGCCATCCAAGCAGTCTCAACAGCACCAGGTCTCATATGTGACTAAACCATTTCCATTACCGATCTTCAAATTTCACCAGTTTAAATAGTGTAATACAGAGAGGGGACAAAGTTTCATCCATTACTTTATGGTGTCTATCTTGGATCATCAAAGAGCCAAATGAAAAACTGACTATCACGGCAGGCAAGGCATGTGATCAAAAAACAGAAGACTCCTAAACTCTAAATGCCATTGTGAAAACAAACAACCATTTAGGCTCGTTTCAAACTTCCATCGCAGCTGCAGATAGACCCAAAACCAATACCCAAATTCAGTACAGAAAGATCTTCCATCCCTACCGAAATCCAAATACCACTCATTATGGTAGCAGGGTAAATCAACAGAAATCCACAAATAAGAGCTTTAAATATTATGACCTCTGACAAGGACTTGCTGAAATACCATCAAGATTGTCATTCCAGTACACAGGGCACATGTTTTGACCCCAACAAATCCAGGAAGGCATTAATAGCCAACCAAATGTTATGAAAAAGGGATTGGACCACCTGGAAAGCTCAATGGATAATACAGACCTCTTGATTGATATATGCAAGATTATTCTCAATGAAAAAATCCTGCACATCATCCTCATTTAAAAGATACTGCCCTGAATAAACTCACCTATTTTCCACTTACAGGAAATGGGAAGTAACGGATCTGCGATGTTGCCGTAGGACTTATTCCAATAAAGCCAATACCCTCTTACCCACCCCATTGAATTAAAAGAGGACTCATTATTGAATCTTTAATTTTTTCTTCTTAACTGATGCCAATAATTGTATTGTTTTGCACAATTTTCTGAATTTATTGGATAGAAAGCCATTGCTTTGAGAGAAATCTTTTTTTAAAGTAAAGATTTCTGATTAATTCAAAACCAATACTGAAGAATAAAATAGTCTTTAAAGTATATATTCATATATTTAAAGATGTGACTAAGTACATATTCATCTAAAAAGCATCACAGAGAGAGTAGAATATCTAAAGAGATTTAAGGGATATAAGCAAGCATTAGAATAGACCAATGACCTGACTCACAAAGGTAAACTTACACTTGTGTGTAAGTTTATGAGTAATTGCTATTCACAAAGGGATTTACGAACAGTATATTTATGAGTGTGATATCTCTGTACATAAAAAGATAGGACAGTCCCATTTGTTTATGTGCTAAGACTCTGCACCGGTAAAGAAACTCCCGGTAAATTACTTTGTGAATCTCAAACAATCGTAAATTTACACAAAAGTGAAAGTTTACCTTTGTGAATATAGGCCCTCAGTGAACATTTAAAAAGGAATAAAAAGGTAAAAAGGTAGAATCAAAAGAGTCTTCAAATATGACTTTATCTGAGGATATGACAGAATTGCCAGGACCATTGTATTCCCAAATGCATCACAGCACCAATTTGCCTTAAATTCCAAAGGATGCTTTCAAGGTCTGAGTTTGCTGAAAACCAGTCCCCACTTCCAAACAGAATCCCCTGCTCACTGAACCAATAGAGAGTGTTCCCTGTTTCCTGTGTGGTCAATCCAACCAAGGCCAGGTCTGCGAAGAGAAGGCTTAAACATTGGCAAGAGATTGAAAGCATTTCAATGTAATGCAGAGAAAGTGAAACTGAAAACATTAAGATATTGAAAGCTGGGAGAGCTAGGTTTGGGGACATGTGTGATTAATAACTTGGTTCATAAAGATTAGGAATTGAAGATTTCTTAACAAATTGAGATGGAAAAAGAACATATAGCTAGGATAATAGTGCAGACTGGCGCACACTAGTCAGGGCTGTACAAAGTAGCAAAGGCTTTCAGATGCAAACTAAGCAAAGTTTTTTTAGAAAACGTCTGCAAACTATTTAAAGTTTTCCACATTTCATGACTTTCTTTTTATATAAAAACATACAAATATCCTTCAGAAGTAGGTTTTGAGGCAAGCTATCTCTGTCCTTTTAGTTGGAAAAATTCTGCTGCAAAATACTTGGTCTCTTTTTAAAGGAAGATGTACTTCTTTACTCGTCGCCAAGAACTGACTGACCTTTTATTAAGTACAATAACTCCGAGCTTCAGGGAAGGCTTCAAAATATTGCCTTATTGGTAGATTTCATATTTAACCATTGTGCTTACATGCATTTATTCCTAGCTGTTGTATCCTGAGTGAATAACAATAATAATGTACTACAACCTGGAAGCACTGAGCCAATTCACTGACTGCAATGCAAACCATTATAATTAAATAGTGGCTAAGAAAACATTCTTTACATTAGAATAGTTTTCATTTTTTTGTGGAGTGTGTTAAACTACTGACATTGAACTGAATCTGTGCTCATGACAAAAGGAATAGTCGTGCCTTCCATAGAGTTGCTGAATCACCACTGAGTAAAAAAGCAAAAGTTGTCCAAAACTTTTGTAGTACATTTAGAAGTACTTCAATAGTACTAATGCACTACAAAATGCCATTTACAAACCTATGTGAAGAGGGTTCCTCTTTCGCATCTCTTACATGTTCTGTGTAGAGATCTCCTCCCGGTATGAGGGAGATACCCGCACACGCACACACACATTTTAGTAGTAAATGTGGGAGAGGAAGAAGTGGCTGGATAATTGGGAACACCAACAACAAAATGGAAGGGGTTAAAGGAGGACTAAGGAGGGACTAAGAGAGGGGTTTATAGTGGGTCATGCATTGCTATTTCATAAATTGTCCTTCTTTAATTACCATGGCCTAAAATGACTCACAACAGTTGTAAATGTACTTTAGCTCAGAGATGGAGTAAGTCTAGCACCACGTATGGACAACTACTGGCACTGCTACACACTCCCAAAGAATATAATGGAAGAAGGTACTTAAAATAAAACTCCATACAAACCAATTTTAAAATACATTTAAATATTTAAGCTATTAAAAAATAAATACATTTTAGTAAATTAAAACAATATCTAAATATAAAAAAATTATAATATTTTTTCTAAACACTTTCCTTACCTTTTCTTTATAAATCAGTAGCAGCCATATCATTTCATTAGTGAAATGTGTGCTCCTGAGACATTCAGTTTTCAGATGAGCTATCTTTGGGTCACTAGCAGATTCAGTTCTAACATTGTCAGTGGTCTAGGCGAAAAATACATTTGCCTGATAATCTGCTCCAAAGAAACTGTAAAAAGGTTGTTTTATTGGATATTTTGTCATAACTATGAACCACCACTATGCGACAAACTTTGGGTACTGTCTTATCTTGCATACTGAAGTAATGATCCTCTTCTCCAATAGCCCCAGTTGACATTTTTATTGCAAGAGTGACGTCTCAATAAAACTGTATATTTATGTTACATGAATGCCACATTTTCCCATTTTGTGGTTGCACTAATTAGCAAATATTTGGTTGAGGCAGAATGACTCAAGCAGAAAACATATCACAGGAACTGTGCTAACAAATATATTTTCTGCTCGAGCCAGTCTACTGCAGATCACTCATGTAAATGTGTATGCACTGCGTGTCCTATAGTTCAGTTTTCACACCAGATGCCAGTCTAGTATATTTCCAATAATATGCGTAGTTTGGGGAAGTTTCATAAAAATTATTTACAGTTCCACAGTAATCAACTTAGCCCACTCCTGTATCCAGCACACATAGAACTGATGATATGTGCTCTTTTAAAAAAACAAAAAAAACTTTTTGTCAGAGTTTTTAATGCTGACTGAGTTTACAAGCATAAGCAACTATATATCCAGTTTTCCATCATGTAGATACATTAACTTGCCATTATGGTAAACAAGTGGGTATGCAGAGTGTTTGAGTGTGTTGTATTGTCCTCCATATGCATCTTGCATGTGACTGCGGGTATTTGATCTGCAGTGACGCCCTTGGTTGTTAGGATCTCACCTGAGTAGCTCCAACGCAGTTGTAGAGGTATGCTAGAATCGTTTTTAGTCCATCAACTAGGGGGATAACTTGGATGGTGGGATCAGGAAAGGGAAAGAAAGGTGGATGCAGGGCTGTACCTACAGGTGTACTACCGTGGTCTCTGGTTCACCAGTGGTCACTTCCTTAACACAGTTCGTGTGGGCGACGCATGGGTGAGGGGGGTTGGCTCCTCCCGGGTGTGTATGCGTTTGATGTCGGGGTTGGGGGGTATTACGACATCCTAGTGGCTGACTGGGATGTTGTGGGTGAATTGCATGTTTGCTTGAACTTGTGTAGGAGGTCTGTCCATTCCATAGAGATAGGGTTACAAAGTATCCCCTTTACCTCTTCTAGTCTGATCGCTTCCTCTTCTGCTGCAACCCTTTTTATGGTCGCCTCCTCCATGCTTCTATCGGGGGACCCGTAGGTGAACGTCAGTGCATTGTGATGTTGCATTTTGCTAGAAGTATAGCTAATACTGCGAATCGTGTTTCTATTTTTTGCTTTTTTTGGTGTTGAAATATTCCCAGGGCGCATGCCTCACATATGTTAAGGTTTGTCAGGCCTGTGATTGTAATGTGGTGTGTATGCCCAAAAAATATGCATAAATGTAGTGCTGGGCTGGTGGCAGCTGGGGCGTTCAAATTGCTCTGTAGGATAAAACCGATATGAGCTCTTTTGTTTACCACCCTTCTATAACAGCAACTGCATTACACAGTAAATACAATTAACTCCTATGTCTGTCTTTCAACTGTGTATGGACTGTGAGATTCTGACATTATTTATTTGCGTTTCACATACTCTAGGGTTTATCACTTATTTACTACTATTGAATTCGTTTTTGAGGCTGAATGATGTCAAGTCTTGTGATGTCAACGGTGTCATAGGTCATACAATGTTACTTTATAGGGTGTCAGGGGGTCAGTGGAAATTCTAGGTCACTTCTGCTGTACTTGGCTGTAGTGAAATGATGTAATGACTACATTGTAAGGAAAACCACTTATGAAAGTTTCCGATCATCTCAGTACACTAGCTGTGGTTCAAACATTCAGAATGCTTTGCCTCCTACACAGGAACTTAAAGGGCACACCTTCGTATAACCTTTCCAAACTATTAACATACAATTGCCCAACCAGGTGCCTAGAATTAGCCTCCCATCACTGTCTCACAGTGTTGCAGCTGAATTAGAAACAGTAAGAGCACAGGTATCTGAATAATCTATACTCCTTATTCTGAATCTCTCTTTCATTTTTTGTGCCTGATTACAAGTTAAGGGCTGCTTAACCCATGGTGGTGGTCTCTGGACTGCCAGACTGGTGGTCCATCCGCTGTATTATGACTACAGTGGTCGGACTTCCATAGGACCGCTACTTCCTATGGGATCCTTGATCCTGTGGCGGTGGCGCAGCAGTCAGAGACCATAATATGTTGGCGGTGCTGCTGCTGCACAGCGAAGCATATTATGAGTTTCCTCACTGCTCTCCTTATCATGGCGGTGAGCTTGCCATGAAACGATTGGCAGTGAGCAAACTAAGGGGCCCTACAGGACCCGTTGGTACCTTGTTAGTCTGAAAATCCCCTAGCTGTGTTAATCTTGCACTGTGCTATATTAGGTCAGCATTATAAGGATAAGTTAGTAGCAGCTGCCACATTTGTAGGTAACCCACTGACCTGTCCTAATAGATTGCAGGCTTAAGTCAGCGCCTGTGGCTCCATTTTGTATATTGCAATCCATATTAGACTTTGACTGAACTAAGCTTCACTATGTGTACTGCTGGCTTCAGCAGAAAGCTGCGGGGGTGCTTTTTCTCCTAAGGTTGGGCCTCGCTGTACTAATGAATATATTGTTTGTACTTTTGCATACCTTTCCCTTGAGATGAAGCCTGCTCCCACTGGCTCCGCTACAGGCACAGATAGAATGACCTTGCCAGAGAGAGATAGTGTGTGCCCGGTTTCAGACTCTTAGCTCATCCTTGCATGCCCCCTTTTTCTCTTGCTGCCTCTGTGGAAAGTTACTGGGTGGGTGTGTCTTGTGCTTCTGCTCAAATGCATAATTGTTACTTCTCTGTCTGTGAAAGTCAGTCCCTCTGCAGACATCTTAAGTTATATTCTCTATCATCTGACCGACTGTTCATTTTGGGAAGGCATATCAGGTGTTTGTAAATAACCCGCGTGGCCCAAGAGGGCCCTGTCCTTCAGCCTCCTTGCATGGGGGTGCATGCAGAGGGGCACATGGTGTGACCCCCCGTCTGTATGCACCCCAATGTTCCTGCACAGAACAAAATGCATTACATTGTGCATTATGGTCTGTGCCAGAATGTGCTTTGGTGTTCCCATTGCGGTACCTTTCTAAGGCTCACCATCTCAGACTGCCAAAGCACCACTCGCCAGACCAGGAAAAGCTCCTAATCTGGCGGGCAGTCAGCAGATGGCTTTGTCAGTGTGGCAGCAGAGCGTTGGCGTGGTGGCCTGCTTCCACACCACCAAAGTTGTATTCAGACCTTTTTCTTGACAGTAGACTAAGGGCCTTATTACAACTTTGACGGTGTGGCAGCGGCCCGCCCTGCCAGCTCCCCACTGCCACACCACCAAAGCAGTACTGACACAGCCCGCCAGATTAGGAGATTTTTCTGGTCTGGCGGGCGGTGCTTTGGCCGTCCCAGGCGGTGCGCCTTAGAAAGGCACCACAATGGGAATGCCAAAGCAAGTTCCTGCACAGCATGGACTGTTAAGTACATGCCATGCAGGAACTGGGCATGCATGCAGACAGGGGGGCTCACCATGTGCCCCCCTACATGCATCCCCATGGTCCTGGGTCCCCAGTGGGCCCTGGAGGCCCCCCTTAGTTTCCTCACTGCCACAGTTTTCATGGAGGGCTCACCACCATGAAAATCTTAGCGGTGAGGAAACTCGTAATATGGCACCAGGATCCCTAGCGGCAGCAGCGGTCCTATGGCGGTCCGACTGCCCAACTCGTAATAGGGCACTCGGACCACAGGTACGGCGGTGACCACGCTGCCACAGTGGTTACGACGAACTATCAGATCGTCGTAGTCATATTCAGCTCCCCACATCCGATAATTTACTGAAAACACACTTCTTCCACCCAGAGTGCGGTCATAAGTGACTTTTCAACCTGTTTCTCCTCCTTGTCCTCATGCATCTGAACTCTGTAATGTCCATTGGTTGTATGAGTATGATATACAAACAATAAATACAAATAAAAACTAAAATAAACAGTTTGGAAGGGGACCATGTCTATAGGTGACTCTCGTTTTCCCTTGCACATATATACAATATATTTGCTACAAATACCAGTACCAGTATATTATACTCAAAAATCTAATCGAGCTATTTTCGTAGCTGACACAGAAACAGCGGTAAACAAATATATATTAGAAGGATCCGTATAATGTAGCTTAGTTACCCAGTCAAAACGCCCAGTAAAGAAGAGTACAAGGAAAATTGAGCAGTTAATTGCTAGTTCTGACTTAAGGATAAAGACATCTAGCCTTACTCAGTTTTTCAGGTCAGGGATTTTTGTGCTTGGCGGACTCTGTCGCCCTAACGTAAAGCAAAGCACCAGAATCACACAATGTGACAATCAGCCAGCCGTGACTGATTCCTGCTCTACCTTCGGGCCTATTAATTAAGGATATTTTCTCCAGCGGCGGGCCTCGGGAGAAACCCTTTACTGAATAGGCACATTAGAGCTGCTGATTTTTTTCTATTTAGCAGGGCGCATGAGAATTATAATGGTGCGCTATCATCAAAGAAATTTTGAGACAGACATATTCTGGCAAGTGTAAAATGTTCCCCAGGACTAAGAGGGGCGAGGAAATTAATCTGCTGTGCCACGCTTTTTATATTCAGGCCATGTAGCTTTTCTTTCTTTATATCAGAATATTGCTGGCAGCCAGGCTTTCAAGTTATAATGTAAACCCATAAATCTAGGCGATGACCTGTTCTGAATGGAAAGCTTAATCAGAGGTGTAGAGCCCAGCAAGCCAGCTGTACTCTAGCATGTGCCAGGACAGAACAGTTCATCGCCACAAGGTGCTGATCACAGGGGCTTATTTATTTGGGGTGTTTAAAAAAATTGGAGAGCGGTGGGGGTCAGGTGTAGGTCAGAATATGCGAACAGGGCTAAAAAGGGAAGAGAAAGCCATGGGCGTGCTGCAAATCTGCATCACTTTAACCTTGACAGTTAAATAAAATGAATTGCTGTGCATTGCACAACATTATTGGCCAAGGCAGAAATAAATGCACATTTTTTAAGCGACAATTTAAGCATTAAATATTTCTTCTAATTTTCTGTGATGAATCAAATAACACCATCACTCAACCGTAATGATGTATTACATGTTAGTCGGTTGTTGCCCCCTGCCAGCTGTCAAGAACAATCGAGAGTTTTCAATGCCTTCTCAGGGGTAGTAAGCGCTATATGAATGCAATGCAATTTAAAGGATCTCTCAGAGGAGTACCACAGTCACTTTACAATTACAGGAAATATAGTTAACAAGATACCTGAAAAATCACTATCTATGTCTAATAAGAGGATATATCAGGAAGTACATAATTTAAACCACAAAACATGCTTTAAAATGTACCTAAATGAAACTGATGAAGTATTACAAGCTTCACATCGGATCATTTATTTCCACAGCACATTTTCCATAAGCATTCGTCATTTTGGCAATCCGAAGATACGTTTTATCACATGAATCAGTGGAAGAAGGACAAAACTGTTCAAAGGAAAGGCCGATGGTAATGTAGGTAGTTATTAACAAGAAAAACAATACTGAATATCACTTCAGAGTTACACAACTATAAATGAATTGGTCTTCCTCCATGTTCCTCGTTATGTTCTCTGCACTCCTCTCTATCTTGTAATATCCTTTTAATTTACAACAATGGACATTTTATCCCATATATAATACTTGGGAGCCTATTAACTTCCCACAAACTGGTGTTCTTGATAAACCTGCATTAGAAAGTGCGTTTTCTTTAATATACACTTTTACTGATGCATAAAACAAGTCAATAGTACATTAGCTTAATTTTCAAAATAACAGCAACATATACTGACATAGAACAAATGAGCACGAGTCTAAACAAGATAAACATAGGGGGCCCGATTCACAGAACTAACTTAAGACAAAATCCTAAACTTACTACCATTTTGGTATTCACAGAAGGCACTTACTCATTTCGGTATTCACAGAAGGCACTTACTCATTTCGGTATTCACAGAAGTTAGGAGTCCTAACTTTAGGACTCCTAAATGCCTTCTGTGAATACCGAAAGTCTTAAAATTAGGATTTTTCTCAGTTTAGTAGTAGTATAGTTAGGACTCCTAACTTTAGGACTCCTAAATGCCTTCTGTGAATACCGAAAGTCTTAAAATAAGGATTTTTCTCAATTTAGTAGTAGTAAAGTTAGGACTCCTAAGTTTAGGACTCCTAAATGTCTTCTGTGAATACCGAAAAGCCTTAAAATTTGGATTTTTCTCAGTTTAGTAGTAGTATAGTTAGGACTCCTAAGTTTAGGACTCCTAAATGCCTTCTGTGAATACCGAAAGTCTTAAAATAAGGATTTTTCTCAATTTAGTAGTAGTAAAGTTAGGACTCCTAACTTTAGGACTCCTAAATGCCTTCTGTGAATACCGAAAGCCTTAAAATTAGGATTTTTCTCAGTTTAGTAGTAGTATAGTTAGGACTCCTAAGTTTAGGACTCCTAAACTGAGAAAAATCCTAATTTTAAGACTTTTGGTATTCACAGAAGGAATTTAGGAGTCCTAAACTTAGGACTCCTAACTTCTGTGAATACCGAAATGAGTAAGTGTCTTCTGTGAATACCAAAATGAGTAAGTACCTTCTGTGAATACGAAAATGGTAGTAAGTTTAGGATTTCGTCTTAAGTTAGTTCTGTGAATCGGGCCCATTGAGTCCAATTCACAATGGAAGAAACTCACTTGTACCAGACGATCTTTATATGTGAAATCAAATAAATACAGTCTACACCCTGGGCTCTGACCTCTTCTCCTTGTCCTGCAAGACATTGTTGAAGCCAGACATTAGCTACCATTCCATTCAAGAGGAACAGAACGTCATTTGGGGGATGACAGACATTGTGAAGAATTATGTTGTGTGTGATAGCAGACAACTGCATGGTCTGCCTCTATATACCCTCAGTGAAGTTGAGAATGCAACCAAGTAGCAGGAGGTTACAAAAGGGTGAATGCTTTGAGGTGGAAGTATGCACTGTGAGGAACAAATATCAAGATTGGAGGGGGTAATGAAGAACAAGCTTGCCAAGATAGAGGTGGCAAATACTCTATTTGGTGTCAGACCGAGGTTATGTGTCTCAATCCTCGATGGGCAGTTTCATGTCCACCAAGCAACCTGACCTTCTGTGTGGCCTGCCTGTTCCAGGCAATTTCAATTTCGGGCCAGTAAACATCAACAGACTCATATGCTTCAAATATCCCCTGACCCCCAACACCGCTCACCCTGTCCACAGATAGCAGCCATCTACTCCTTCACACACAGGTATCAATCCCACAAATGCCAGTGACACATAGGTCGCCTCCATACATGCAACTGTATGAATGAGGCTGATGCCATCTACCTGTTCTTTCTCCCTCTCTCATGTCTGCTGCATTTCAGATGACACCTGCAGCGGCATGATCTCCAACCTGCTCCAGCACCACAAGGCACAGCTTCTATCCAGCCGAGTCTGCCTCACTGCTATGAGTGTGAAAACACATTACCGAGATATGTCAAGCTTAGAATGTCCTAGCTCACAACTGCCCTAAACGTTTTTACTCTGCATGGACCAAACTATCATCCTCACCACATAGAGAAAGTATCAGCAAATTGGCCCTAAATATGTACATCCCAGCATGTATTTTTCTCTTTTATGGAAGCTGTGTTCCCATCCCGTCTTTCACCTGCCACTACTTTGACTGTTGCTGCACTGCCCTCACTCCCATGTGGGCTGGCTTCTGAAAACACATGGATGACAGAGCCTGGTAAGTCAATATTCCTGTCCGTTGTTTATAGTCTGTACTTGTCTCTTGCTTGCATATGATCAACAGCTAAAATGGTGAACAAAAGGTTGCGCTGTCTGAGTACTTAATGAGAAACATACACCCTAAACTTTTGTAACATGGTAGGCGAATACATGTATATGTTTCCTGTCATTTTCTGTCTTTTGTTACAGTAGCTACTACTGTCTCATGTGATGTGAATGTGTGTCTTGATATACCCTCTCTTGTTCCTTTATCTGTTACATACAATTGGACTCTGGGGATATTCAGAGACGGTGAAAATATCAGATGTTCCCACACCTACATACTGTATGTACTCTGCATCTATCCCTCCCCAATGCTGCGGTTAGTCAATGTCCCCTGATGACTACACAAAGATCCACCCACTGGGGACATTCTTCAAACAGCAATGTGGCCCTGGGTCATCCATTGGTCAGGAAGTCTGGGGCCCATAAACTACAATGTGCATCCATCTGCATCTTGCTGACTCCCTTGATCAAACAAATGTATTTCTAATTATTAAATCGGGCATGTATAAGGAATATGTTTTATTCCCCTTCGACCTTTATCAGCATCAACACACATTGTCGTACCTATCACAGTGTCCCCAGTTACACTATCATGACTATGATGTCTCTCTTTGCTAATTTCTGCAGCATCAACAATCACATCAATAACCGTCTGTGGGTACTGCTAGTCACCAGCTGACATCACAGAGTAGTCCTTTCCAGCAAGCACCAGTCCTTACCAGCAAGGTAAGAAACAATACTCTCTGTTGTTTATTGGCCCAATCCAAGCCCCAGTTACTCACATATGCCTATTTGAGGTGCTGTCAGTCTATGTGAATGAGTTATCTCTGGAATTAAAGTGACATTGACATAGGGCCTGATTATGGACCACCATACCCAAGGTGGCGGTGTGACAACCGCCACACCAGTAGTCCGACTGCAGTATTACCATTGTGGTGGTCCGATTGCCATAGGACCGCTGCAACAGTCAGGAATTCACAATCCCTGTGGGTGACGCAGCAGACAGAGGCTCGCAATATGCTGGCGGTGCTTCTGCGGCACAGCCAAGCATATTACAAGTTTCTCCAGTATTTAGGGTGTGTTTCATAGATTCACATGCCTGAATCATTCCCCGTCGTCGGAGTGGGAGTCCCACGGTACATAAAAAAGCAATAATTATGCATATAATAACCAAAAAACATTGGTAACATGAAACGAGGAAGTAAAGTAGCCTAAGCTACAAGGAAAAACACTTTCACACTTATGACTATCATAGTCATTATGTACAGTCCAAACCGCAGCCAATCAGGTGACAGCACCCACCAGAATGTTCTCCTCAGAGGCTCAGGCTCTCAGATTTTCTACCGCATGTCGTGTGAAGGGAGCTTCCCTGAGCTCTGCTCAGTACTTCACAGTTTTTTTCTGTTTTTTTCGCTTATCTTCAAGATGTCAACTTCTAAGAGGTCTCTCTTTAGGCCTTGTGAATCTTGTGGGATGCTCCGGCTATTCTCTGAAGACCCCCACAAGAAGTGTATTTACTGCCTCTATCCGGAACATGAGGTGAGGGAGTGTAAGATTTGCAGGACCTTCCCTCAGAAAACCCTCAGGAATAGAGAAGGGCGCCTACTTCTGTGGCTACAGAAGATCAAGGACAAGGATAACCCTTTATCTGAGGTGGAAAGTGCAGCCTCTGGGTCGTCTATGTCTTCTACAAAGAGGATGGCTGAGGAAGACTTATCATCTCCTGGGGCTATGGTGTTGAGAAAAGTTCAGCCTGCTAAATGCTCTGGCTTGCCTTCTACTTCTTTTTCTTCAAAAAAGGCTTCTCCACCTTCCAAGTCTAAGCCTGCTATGCCCCCGAGAAAGACTGGAAAGTCTATGACATCTAAAAGACTTCCTGACAAGGAATTACCTCAGCAGAAGATGCCGTCGTCGATGATAGATTCCGCACTGCTAGGAGTCCATCAGAACTGTTTATAAAATACCAAGATGACGACCAGGAGGAAGAACCATGACCTGAGCCTCAAGCTCCAACTCCTGTCACAGTTCCCTCAGCACAGATGCCTTTGGAATTGCTTAACAATTTGCAATATATGTTGCAGGACTATTATCGTAGTTTTCCTCCATCGGAATCGGCAGGGTCTCTTCCATCCACACCTATGCCAAGGGTTCCGATAACCCCTTTACAATCTCCCAGACCACCTTCTCCACTGCCATCTCGTCATTCCAATGATGCAAATACAACAGATGATGACAGGGAAGAGGGAGAGGTGGATGACCAGTCAGTGCTGTCGGAGTGGGACGAACACCAAATCCAAACTCCATCACCGTCAGCTCCGGCCCCCGCGGACTCTCCTCCGGTGGATATCGGAAGTTTTCATCTCCTTATGGAGAGGGCAACAAAGAGGTTTCTCATCCCTGTGGAGGCAAAGAAAGATGACTGCTTTCTTTATGATTTTAAAGACCAACCGCGAAAGCAGATCAAGACAATTCCCATAATAGATTTTAAAAATCATGGCAACACCAAATTCTCTTCCAGCAGTCTTGCCTCGGTTGGAAAAAAAATATAAGGCGCCAAGTGATTCACCTGCATGCCTCATCGGCCAGCCGAAAGCTGACTCTGTCATCGCCCAAGCGGCGCAGAGACGGGCCAGGAACCCCTCTTCACCTATATCAGCTCCGCCTGACAGGGATGGCAGACGGTTGGATTCGATTGGAAAGAAGGTTTCCACTATGGCTGCGACTACGGTTCGGGCTGCAAATTCCCTAGCCATATTAGGGAGATACGATCGGCAAATGTGGTCCGACATCTCCCCCTACATTAACATGCTGTCGGAACCTTCCAAGTCCGAGGCCTTGAAGATTCTACAGGAGGGAGAATATACCTCTGCTGAGATCATCGAGGCAGCCGTGGATGTGGCATCCACAGAATTTAGACAACTAGCGGGTGCAGCAGTATTGAGGAGACAAGGTTGGCTGAAATCAACATCTTTTCGCCAAGATGTCCAAACCAAGATTATAGACATACTGTTCAATGGGGAGTCACTGTTCGGGCAAAGCCCTTCAGGCTATTAAAAAAAACACAGAGACAACGAGGTCTCTTGGTAGCCTGCAATTTCGTAAGTCGTCTTTTCGTGGTGCCAAAGGACGTGGATCCTTCTCCAACAGGGGAGGTTATAATCAACAATGATCTTATCAAACCTCTCAAACTAATCAAAGGTTCCAACCCTACAGACAGCAATCTTATGGACAGCGAGGTAACTCCTATTCGCAGTCAAGAAGGAAGCAATCCTTTCGTGCACAGGAGTCAAATAAAAAACAATGAGGTCAGCCAACTGCCACCATCTCTGCCGTTGCCCCACTCAAAAATTGGAGGAAGAATATCCCACTTTTACTCGAACTGGTCCAGAATTACTACAGACAAGTGGGTTTTGGATATAGTAGCCAGAGGCCATGCTCTGGAGTTCACAAAGATTCCCCTAAACTCTCCTCCCAAAGGACCACCTCCTGCCCATCTCAAGGAGCTTTTTTCCCAAATAAATCTGATGATTCGGAAGGGAGCAACCGAAAAGGTCCATCTGTTACAAAGAGGAACAGGATTTTATTTGAGATTTTTCCTCATTCGAAAAAAGTCGGGAGAATGGCGCCCCATTCTTGACCTTTGCGCCCTCAACAAATACCTAAAGAAGTTATCCTTCTGAATGTTAACACTTCAAGAAATTCTACAATTGCTTTCGGCGGGGTATCACATGGCCACCCTCGACCTCCAAGACGCTTATTTTCATATTCCGATCCTACCCAGACACAGAAAATTTCTATGGTTCAGAGTGGCTGGCAGAGACTTTCAATTCAGAGTCCTTCCGTTTGGTCTTCGTTCAGCACCCCGGGTATTTACAAAGGTCATAGCACCAGTGACCGCACACCTTCGTCTGCAGGGCATTCAAATTTTCCCTTACTTAGACGACTGCCTTATCAAGGCAAATTCTTTTCAAGCCACAACCGCACATGTTCAGAAGTGTCTGCTACTTTTCCAGTCTCTGGGTCTTTCCATAAATTTCGAAAAATCTCATCTGACTCCATCACAGAGAAAAACTTTTCTAGGAGCTACACTGAACACAAAGCTGACCCAGGCCTTTGTCTCAAAAGAAAGACAACTCAAGATCTGCAATCTCGCTCGCTTCTTGCTGTCAAAAGAGTGTGTTTCAGTCCGTTTGTACAAGTCCTTCCTAGGGAGGATTTCTTCTTGCATCCCTCTGATACTCAACTGCCGTTACAGAATGAGACCACTGCAAGAGGAACTCAACCTTCAATGGCTCCAGATTTCAGGATCTTTCGAGGACATCGTTCTCATCACTCTTCGGATGCGGGAAACCTTTCATTGGTGGAGCCAAATAAAGAACTTAAGAGAAGGATGTGCATTTCTGGTCGAAATGCCGGATTTCACCATAACCAACAGATGCTTCCCTCGAGGGATGGGGGGCGCACCTTCAAGGGATGACAATCAACGGCAGGTGGACTTTCCAGCAAAAGAGGTGGCATATCAACCTTCTGGAGTTACGAGCCATTGTCTTGGCTCTGAAATCACTTCGAACCATCATCAGAGGAACCTCCGTACTAATACGAACGGACAATACGACAAGTATGCATTACTTGAACAAACAAGGCGGGACAAAGTCAGCCCTACTATCTCAGCAAGCACAAGAGATTTGGGACTGGGCGATTCATCACAAAATCAGCCTCACAGCCATTCATGTCCCAGGAGTCACCAATGTTCTGGCGGATTCCCTCAGCAGGTCCACAACATCCAACCACGAGTGGGAACTACATCAACCAACCTTAAACAGAGTCTTTCGAGAGTGGGGGCACCCCGATCTAGACCTGTTTGTGACCAGCCAGAACCGCAAATGCCCATCCTTTGCAAGTTGGATTCCCCACAAAGACTCATTCGGAAATGCGTTTTCGATGAACTGGTCGCAGATATATGCCTACGCTTTTCCACCGATTCCGTTGGTTCCACAAGTCCTCCGCAAGATCAAGAAACAACCTTGCCGCGTGATCCTCATAGCTCCCAGGTGGACTAGCCAATACTGGTTTACGGAACTTCTCCTCCTCTCGGAGTGCGAACCCATCCAGTTTCGGCCAATACCGAACCTTCTGTCCATCCAGAATGGACAAATCTGTCACCCGAACCCAGCATCGCTGAGATTAGCGGCATGGCTTCTCAACACCTTGAATTCGCACACCTAAATATCCCTGCGGACTGTCAGGAAGTTTTGGCTAATGATCGAACACCTGCTACGATTAAAACTTACAAACTAAAATGGAAGAGGTTTTGCATGTGGTGTCAATCTGTCAATATCCACCCGATTCAGGCAAGACCAGAACAACTTTTACCGTTCTTTCTTCATTTAGCGAGATCCGGTCTCTCCCATTCTACTTTGAAGGTGTTCTTGGCTGCAATTTCAAGGTTTCGGCAGGATGGTGCTAATTCTCTTTATTTAAATAGAGTCATTCAGCAATTCTTCAAGGGGTTGTTTCGGATGTTCCCCCCTATTCGACGTCCACCTCTATCTTGGCACCTTAATGTAGTGCTTACACAACTAATGCAACACCCCATCAAACCTATTCATAAAGTGGACTTAAAGTTCCTTTCTTGGAAGGTTTCTTTGCTATTGGCTCTGACATCAACAAGGAGAGTTAGTGACCTTCAAGCGTTCACTATTCATCCACCTTTTCTGCAATTTACATCGAAATCTGTAGTGCTGCGCACTAACCCAAAGTTCATACTAAAAGTCTTTCCATCTTAATGAACCTATAATTTTAATGACATTTTTCCCAAATCCGCTCACAGCTGCGGAAAGGGCCTTGCATTCCCTTGACATCAAAAGATGTCTCAAGTTCTACTTACAACGAACAGCAACAATACGCAAATCAGACCAACTGTTTGTGGAATATGATAGATTGCGCCAAGGACATTCTGTCTCCAAACCAACCATAGCTCGTTGGATTTCTGCTTCAATTTGCTTATGCCATGACCAAGCAGGAAGACCATTGCAGGCAACCCCAAGAGCGCACTCTACAAGAGCGATTTCTTCATCTACCGCTCTTTTTGCTGGTGTGCCTCTTCACCAGATCTGTAGAGCGGCAACCTGGTCCAACAGACACACTTTTACCAGGCACTACTGTTTGGATGCCTCAAGCGATGCAGATGCATCAGTGGGACAAGCTGTTCTCCACAATCTTTTCAAATAAGGTGAGCCTCTGTTCTCCCTCCTCCACTATACTCTTTTCTATAAGACGCTTACTCCATACTGTTCTATATCTTAAAATTGTTCTGCATATGTTGAACACAAAGGTATTTATCTATGATTATATATTTTGATGATGTGTATCTACTATGGTACAAAAGGAGCGTCTCATGAGCATTATGTTCTGTACTGCTATCTACTCTGATTCAGGCATGTGAATTTACAGTCCATGCCATGCTGGAGCGCGCTGTTGCGGTCACACAGCGCTGCCTTTCAAAGGCTCTCCTGTGAGCCTTTGAAAGGCAGCACATTGGGACAGGTGCTGCAGGATGGCCCACCCACATTACAACTTATAATTTGGAGGGTGGTTAGTGGTGAAGATTGACAGTGTGGGAGCGGGTCGTCCCACTCCCACAGCGCCAAATCAATCTCCATCGGTTCAAGCAGAGGATTGTCTTGCCTCTGTCTCAAATTAGAAGACAGAGTACAAATCCAACCAAGGTCCTTTTGAGTACGCTTTTATATTGATCATACCATACTATTTGTGATTAAACACTAGGGGCCATATGTAGGTAGCAACACATTTACCGATTCATAAATACCGAATTTTACCGATTCAGTATTTATGAATCGGTAAATGTGATGTAGGTAATGATTCGGTAAATTTTACCGAATCGGAAAAATTCGGTAAATATGAATCGGTATTTACCGATTCGGTAATGGGGCATACCTTCATAGGAATCAATGGGAAGCCAGTCACCATTACCGATTCAGTAAATACCGATTCAGTAATGGGGGGAGCATATACAAGGGTGGCAGGGTGTCACATTGACACCCTGTTGCACCCCTGATTCTTGCATGTGTGCACATGTGGCGCACATACATGCCCTAAGGGCATGTATGTCTGCCACATGGCACTCTTACATCTGCAAAATATTGCGTTTTGCAAGGTATTCGTTATTTATCACCAACCTGTATTTGGTGGTAAATAACAAATTCTTAATTCTAATTTGCACTCTTTAGAGTGCTCCCTACATTCAGGATTCGGTATTTACCGATTCGGTATTTTACCGATTCGGTAATTTACCGAATCCTGAATTATGCCTCCTACATCCCAAATAGCTAAATACCGGTCGGTAACGGGATATTTACCGAATTTCGGACGTTACCGACCGGTATTTAGCTACCTACATGAGGCCCTTGGTAAAGAACGTGCCCCTCTGTTTAATCGTACCTTGATAATCTAAACATATTCCTATACTTGTGTACCAAAACGTGCCATGCACAAATATTTACAGAGTCAGGAAACATCAGCCTATCGGGAAAAGTGAACCTTTCACTCAGTCTATGTGGAGTTACTGGAAACAAGCTATACCTGATGTTAGATCTGGTGGTCTCTAGTTGGCAGAGGTCGGTACCACTGTCCAAATAGGGACCCTTGCTTCTAGTCAGGTTAAGGGGGTACACTCTTTAGATAACCCCTGCTCACCCCCTTGGTAGCTTGGCACGAGCAGACAGGCTTATCGAAGGCAATATGTAAAGTATTTGTACCAACACTCACAGTAACACATGAAAAGACCACAAATGGACTCCACACCAGTGGAGATAAATAAAGTACTTTTATATAAACTACACAAGACCAAAACGACAAAAATCCAAGATACACAGTTCAAGAATATGGTTTCAAAAGAGTTCTTAGCTCAGCGACAAAATAATCCACATTAGCGTCGATTTTAGCCAACAGTACCTGGTGATGCGATAAAAGTTCCTAGCGGCGCTCAGGCATCGAAAAACAAACAACAGCGTCAGTCCTGAGACCCTGTGGAGGCGATGCGACCACCTCACTGCACGCAGCGGGCGTGTGCGACGAATCCAGTCTGTATGGGGAATGAGGCGATACTTGTATGGATTCCAAGGCGTAGCTTCTCCGGTAGAAATTTACACGCAAAGGCACGATGCGACGAAATACAGCCCGCTAACGGGCAGTGCGACGATCTTTGATGGCTCTGCGACGATGTTCGCAGCAACAAAATGTGGCCCGCTAACGAGCGGTGCGACGATCTCACTCAGCAGTGGCAGGCCCTGCGACGATAATCGCAACAACAGGAATCTTCCCGCTCTGGGGGCGATGCGCTCCGAAGATGAACGCGGCATTGACGTTGCAGCGGTGACAGGCGCTGCGACGATCTTTGTGGCGATGGAAATTTTCTCGCTAAGCCGGCGGTGCGTGAAAAAGTTGCAGATCTTTTACTTCTTTTCTCTTGGTCAGCTTCCCAACAGCAGGCACAACTTCCAGAGGCTCCACAATTGGATCAAGCACTCTAGGAAGGGCAGAACTCACACAGCAGAGTTCAGGGAGAAGCTGGGGGTGAAGTCCTTTTGTTCCTGGGACTTCTTAACAGGAGGCCAGCTCTACTCAGGCCCTTGGAGATTCCTTCAAGCCAGGGGACACAGCACACAGCAAAGTCCTTCCCCTCTCCTTGGCAGAAAAGCAACTGCAGGTCAGCCTTACAGCAGGTCAGTCCTTCTTCTTCAGTCTTCCAGCTTTCTCCTTGGCAGAGGTTCCTTCTTGATTCCAGGATGATCTAATTTCTTGGGATCAGGGTCCCAATATTTATAACCCCAAATCCTTTGTCCTCTGAGGGCAGAGGGGCCTTCGCCCAGTCCAAACCAGTTCTGGAGCACTCTGTTTACATGACTCTTTCTTTCCTTTCACAGAGCAGGGCAGAAACATCAGACGCCCCACAGGAGGTGGAACCAGCATTGTGGAGGGAAAGCACAGCCCTGGAGCACTTTGTTGACATGATTCCTTCTCTCCTTTCACAGTGCAGGGCAGAGACATCAGACGCACCACAGGGGGTGGAGCCAGCACTGTGGGGGGGCAGGCACTGTCCTATTCAGGTCCCAGGTGCAACTCCTCCCACCCATCTACATGGAGATCTCTCTATTCAGCCCTGTGCTGACTCACCCTGTCTCCGGGAATTCCCCAGCCCCCTGGAATTCCCCAGCCCCTGTCACTCAAACTCCTGACAAGAAATACACAACCTAGCAGAGGCAGGCTTGAATAGTTAGACAAGAAAATACCTACTTTCTAAAAGTGGTATTTTCAAACACAGAATGTTAAAACCAACTTCACTAAAATATATATTTTATCATTCTGAGTTCAGGCATACTAAACTTTAATTTTCTATCTTGCTCCTATGGGAAGATATGCAGGTAAACATTATTCTCAGCATTCCCCATTATAGCCTATGGGCAAGATTGCCTTTAAATAGTGAAAAACGAAAATGGCTGTAATTCACTACCAGAGCATTTCACCTACACCAGTAAATGCTCTACCTTTCATATACACTGCACCCTGCCCAGGGGGGTACCTAGGGCCTTCCATAGTGGTGCCCAATGTGTACAGAAAGGGAAGGGTTAGGCCTGGCCAGTGTGGACACTGGTCAGGTCAGCATGGCAGTTAGCAACTGCACGCAGGCACTGTGGTGGCAGGCCTGTGACACCATTTTAGGGCTACTTCTTTGGGTGGCACACTCAGTGCTGCAGGCCCATAAGTAGCATTTGAATCACCAGCCCTGGCACACTCAGTGCACTTTACTAGGGGATAACAGGTGAAACAAATATACCAATCATGGATATCCAATCAATATAACAATTTACCATGGGAGCACTTGCACTTTGACACCAATCAGCAGTGGCAAAGTGCCCAAACTAAAGCATCTAAACCAGCAAAAACGAAATCCAGCACAGTGTTAAAAATACAGAAGGTAGAGGCATAAAGTCAGGGGAAGCCACGCCAAAGATGCCAGGTCTAACACCTGACCTATGCCTAATCAGGGTGCAACTGTTCTTGCGTTGCCTGTGTTCTGGTTCATGAAGGTTCTGGCCTGGGAGTTTGGGCCGAACTGTTCCTATTGGAGCCGGGTCAAGACTGATTTCTATATGGCTGGGTCTCAACCGAGGTAGCATGGAGAGCAAAAGAACGATGGATTGGGATGCAAACACTCTTCCCATTACCAATTGCGTGTTTGATGGAGTTACTGGCTCGCTTCTGTTGCCTAGTATGGTCACTAAAGAGAAATACTATGGATCAATACTACGATCAGGTTATTAGACTCAAGAAACATAAAATATTCAGGGGCCTGTACAGCTGTTCTGATTTTCAGACATTGTATTGACATTTTATCTTGGGTGACTATAACCAATATAGCACCTTTGTACATAGAAATATCTTTAATAAACACCCTGTTGTTCCACCATCTTTCACTGCCAAACAGGTGAAGAAACTGTATGGATAAACCAAGTGATTGAGCAATGCATTTTCTGTTTCTCCTGCACAAACTGAATTGGCATCCTTTATAGCGAATGTGAAATTTATATAAAACAATCCTTTATATTTTTTAACAATGATATGGGTTTTTTTTACAGCATAAATTATCTTTAATGATTTGCTCTATTAAGCCCTTTTAGGTATCAGCTACTGGCAATTTACCTCAGATATTGTGTGAACTCCAGACTTCAAAACAGTTAGTTACCACCGAAAGATGACCATGGAATTTAGCACACAAGAAAAAGAAAATATCACTGCCATGTCATTTTTAGACAGTGTCTGACTCTCACCCAAGGACATGCACACCCCTGCGTCTAATAAAATAGATTTTCAAATAATCGTGCATAACATGTCCTTGATTCCCCTAAAGAGTCCAACAAAATAATGTATTGACTGGCAGGGATACAGATCAGGATAAACGGTCTTGAGTCTTCGCATAGATCATGCAAACTTTTTAACTTACCAGCAACATTTATGAAATTTGTATTGTGAAATAACATGAGTTTTGCAATATTGAAATTTCACACAATTTCATTTCACAGGAGACTAGTTCAAGCAGAAAATATCTCACCAGGAACATTTCCTTCTCAAAGCAGTCCCCTTGCGGGTATTTTCTTTGATTCTGTGACTTTGGTTAAGTCGAGTGAAGTTTCCTGAAAGATAAAGTCTTAAGCTTGCACATTTGCAGAGTCCATCCAACATACCCATGCACCATTGATACTTCAGTCATTTGATGTGTGCCGCTCTAACAAACTCCAGGCTGTCCCTGTTAGACTGGCTTGGAAATCACCAATAAAGGCATTACTGTGACAGTGCCTACCAACTTTCTTCTAAGTCACAGGCACTTTCATGAGGTCTGCTTTCAACAATGGGCAGTTCAGGAGGCAATAAATATTGCATCAGAAAAGGGTCTTAGGCAAGGCTCATAATCTGCTTGTTGGTCGCATAACACCGACAATCACCACAGCACTGTGCCTAACAGCAGTATGACTTTACAACAAAACAACTGTGAACTCCACATATGCTAACTGACTTGTTTGTCAAGGAAGCAGACAACTCAAAAATATCAATTCCTCAGTGCCCACTACTGATATCAGGTGCCTTTGCAAATAGATTTATCAACTCAGTTTGCAGTGCCCATAGGGAGCTCTCTTTTACTCAGCCTGTGTGGAAAGCCCAAGTAAATCTTGTATCTGTGTCCTTACCCTAGTGGGAGGCTATGGATTTAGTAGGGTTCCCTTTGCCTCTTCTATATGATTCAGTTGTTCCCACACCCCTGGCCTTACCATCAAGCCTTAATTACACTATATTCATAGAACCAACTTTGAAAGGAATATAGCATCTATTCAGCACAGGAGCATCATTTCTACTTTCTTGGGATTCTTAACCCTCTTGGCATCATTTCACATCTTGATGATGTATAAGCAGATTCAATTACAAGCTGTGGGTACTGACCATATGGACCAAATCTCAATTTTTGTTATATTAAAGGAGCATCACCAAAGTCCCACACTGGGATTCTGGGCACCCAGACTATTTGGTCTCCAAACTGCAGGCCTCAACAGAAATATTAGCGGGGAAAACAATTTTCACTTTAGCTTTTCGCAGGGCTTACGGTCTTGCAGAGAGGCTTCTCCAATGATCTAGGAAGAATCTATTGAGTCACCTCAGAGTGCGATTCAAGACACCGAACTCCATGCTGCAAAATGCAACAGCAAGATTCAAATAAAAACAGAGGGCACATCACAGGCTTTATGTTGTGTTGCAGTGGGAAATAAAGTTTCCAGGAAGTATCTATAAAATTGACTGAGCAGTGGGTTCCTTGAAGCCTGAACCCCACACTCTCCATGATAAAGGGCAAAACAGCAGGATTAGCTTTTTTCACCTTTTAGTATTTATATTCACTATGCTTAACACAATGTACCATTGCTCTCATTTACTACTTCCTCCATGACCAGTTGTATTCTCTAGCATACCGCAGCCATGTGAACCTTCATTTGTAAATTCCATTTCTGAGGGTCAAACACCCTTGGGTGGTTAGGCTATAAATTAGTTTTGGTTTCTCTCATTATATCATTTTAGTGCATCACACATTTACTGCATCCCTCTGTCTGCATCGATCAAAAGGTGGCCAAATGCATTTTTCTAGTGTCCCGCATGGTCTCTTCTGACCTCAGTTGAAAAGCTGTATGAGAATGTTCACTCTCCAAATGGTCTGTACACACCTCATGGAAACTTGAAAGGTATCATCTTGGTCTTCACTTGACCTGCACAGACATCATGGTAACCCTCCATGACCTCCTTTTCAACTCTTTCAGTCAGTTCTGATCACTATGTACCCCTTAAAGACTCCCTTTAAAATCTTCTAGATCAGCATGGCACCATTTATCACTGTCTTCAGTCTTAGCTCGCACATTCTTCACTGGATAAGTAGTATATCTGTGAAAGCAGTCTTGTGGCTTGTGAAATACGTGTGTGTGTGTGTGTGAAAATAAATATATATATATATATATATATATATATATATATATATATAGATAGATAGATAGATAGATATAGATATAATAAATGTCTAGTAACATACATGGTTGCCCTTCTTGCATTGCATCAAAGAAATTCATTGGTCAAAATTTCAACTAAGAAATAAAAGTATAAACAAGTAAACACCCTCTAACATCAAGAAATCTGCAAAAAGTATCCGCAACTCAGAAAGAAATGTTACTAAGATAGGAGCTTAAAAAGATTTAGAATATGCTCAGATTTTCTTCTTTAGCATTATTCTTCTATTTTTATAAAAATAAACTCATTAAACTTACATTTTTAAACACCAGCTTGCTAGTGGTAGCACATAAATTAGTTTCCGTCAAAAATTGCCTTAGCTTTGCTAGCAGAGTCAATTAAAATGTCTGGCCTTCACAAAGGCCATGCACAGTTCACTTACATCACTGAAGACAAGGTTTGTGAATGGGTGAAGAATATGCACAAAGCGAGTTAGATCTCTGTACTGGAAGTGAATGTTTGCATTGTTCAGCATTCCGTCCATCATTTGTTCTTTTTGCATTTGTCGCCCTAAGTGGGAAGGGTATGGCCAGACGTGGTCCTGTGCTCACTGTGCCATGGGATTGAGGGGTGATACCACAAAACCAGTCCTAGGATACTTGTTTCCAGTCCAGGGAGGACATGCCAGGCAGTTCAGACTGGACTGTTCTAATGGGGAGCTGGGTCAAGATTGATTTTCATATGGATGGATCCAAACTGGAATGGCATGGTGAGAAAACAAACGATGGATTTAGGCCCAGATCTCTGTACTGTGGTGAATGTTTGACATTGTTTGACTATTTACCTTGCGCTCGCTGCATCGCCAAGTTGGCGATGCAGGGAGCGCAAGGTAAATAGTTTTATTTATTTACTTACTTTACTAGTGGATGTCGTATGTCTGACTCCACTACCCCCACCCTGCCCCTCCCCCGCCCCACTGCCCCGTAGCACTCCCACTGCGAGGGAGGGCAGCTTGCAATGTATTTAAACGGAAGGACATGTACTTTTAAGTTTTACATGTCCTGGTAGTGGAAAACTCTTACATTTGTGTTTCACTACTGCAAGGCCTATATCACCCATTGGACAACAAAGGGGTGACCTTATTATATTTACAAAAGGGAAGATATGGTGGATTCAAGTTTGGTGTCTTTGGAATCCTCATTTAAAATCCGAACTCATGGTGAAGTCAGATTTTAAATTACAGTTTTGAAAATGCCACTTTTAGAAAGTTGCTAAACATAAACAGGGCAACCCAATATTCCCCCAGCGAACTGGTAAATCAAGTACAAATAACACAATGCTTCCTGGGAATTGTTTAAAAAAAATAGATCCAACACTGTTATCAAAGAGCACACATAGGCATAGTTCAGAAGCTGTAAATCCAGGGATCTTTGAGAAGGTGTAGACACTTCTTAACTCAAGTACGTTCAACGTCCAAATTATACATCCATTTTTTAAAATTTTGAGAACACAGCCACAATTTATTACATCAATATAGTTAAAGAGGAGGAGCCATTACCAGATCAGCAAGACCATCATCAGGACTCAGTGCTGAGGACACAAATAAAACCGGACAAAAATTAAAAGGGGAATACAGGCAAGCAATTGGAGTATTCAGGATGCTGCAATCTTACGTTCCGAATGGCAACCAAAGCTTGTTATCAGAATCTGCGGTCCAGATGCTTTGATTAATTCATATGTATTAATTGGTGCATGTGGTTCTATGCAATGTAATTTGTGTTCAACAGTATGCCTTTTGGTGTTAGTTTTTTGTGCTCTTTGATAATATTGTTGGATCTATTGACTAAGACAAAAAAGAAATTTAGAAACAGTTCCTCCAGGAAACATTGTGATATTTGTTGTTTCAGAATGTTGGCATTTTCTTACTTTAACCATTTGGTGCCTGTAGCCCGTTTCGGATGGCATGTCTGGGTGTAGTTGGCAGTTGTGCATTCTGTATTCCTCCTAAACAGCCACTCTCAAGTGGAGCTTAGGAGTGTTTCAATGTGCCATCTGTTGTAGGATGGGAGGGAGGAACTGTGCACAGCCTCACTTACATCTAAATAGGCTGTGTCCTGTCCACACAGAGGGCTGCATACCCCCCTGTAGTGAGTCTGGAGCCAAGGCAAAAATGGACAAGCATGTCTCCCCCACTTCAAAGGGACCACAGGGTATAAGTACTGAACCTCAGACCACACCACTTCAGTAAAATGCTGGACCTGTGTATACTCTGCCAGAAAGAAGGAATGTTGTGCTGCTTATGGACTGCTACTCTGCTGGACTCCTGCTTTTCCGTTTTGATCCTCGGCCTGATGCCCTCTGCCAGTGGAAACAACACATCTTCTCTGCTGAGCGACGCATCCCCGAGCAGAACTGACACATCACATTGCTGAGCGGTGCATGACCAGGGCTCATATCCAAGTCATCCAGTAACCCCATTTCTAACATATAGTCTTAAATCAATTAAGATAAAAAGTCAATCAATGACCTTTAATTTTTTATTGCCAACAGAATAACATATGCAGTTCCATTTCCTGGATTCCAAGGCTCTTTAGTTTGGGGCCTTTGATTATATCCCTCTTTATAGAGTGTATCAAATTTGTTCTTGAATAAATCCAAGGCTCCATTCTCCTTGGCTCTCTATGCGGAATTTTAACACATTTTTACATAGTTTCATATTTTTGCCCATCCACTTCGAGCAAGACTTTTTCTTTTCAAAGTTTTATGTCATGTGGCAGAAGCTTAGCTTATTAAATCCTCTGCTTTGGAAACCCTGCATTTTTATCTGGCTTTTATCTGATTAATAACACATGTCACCATCGCAGTTACATCCGCTTCATGAGCCTATACATCTGCAGTGTGCTTGTGAACTGCAAAAATGAAGAATTATTCTATTCAAAGAAATCTTTAGTCAAGTTAATAACACCTCTCTCCCTCACGCTTGCTTTCATTTCAGTTGAACACAATGAAGGATTTCACTTTTCAATTACAGTTCAAAATATGTTTTTTTATAAAGGAGATTCACAAGGCACCAGTCCAAGCCAAGACAATACAATCAGGAGAAGTGTCAGTTGACTGAGACCAGGCAGTTCAGGTTTAGACACTGGAAAAAGCCAATAAACGTTGATGAGTGACTAACATATGATTACTCTGTTTGTGCAGTTAGGGAAACATCTTACACATCTGCATCTGCAAAAATACATTTCTCTATGAAAGCATTTAATAACATGTGTTGTTATATGGATTCTTTGCGCAATTAGGAAAAGTCTTTGTGAGTGAACCTGTGCTTCATGTTCTGTATTTCAGCAGATGATATAATTAATATCACCCCTCATAAGCAGTGCTTAGTTTGTAAAAAAAATGAAGTGCTAGGGCCGTTCTCGAAAGACCACTGAAGCCTATATCACCCATACCCTGCCAGCGCTGCCACTGACAGTACCAACATAAAATGTAACCACTGCGCTCTCTGATTCTGTGACAAGTTAGACTATTTCAGGCCACACAAAGCTAAAATAATAGCACAAAAGGCTATTATTCATTTTCATTTAATAACACCCTTGTGCTCTTGAGTTCCCCCCCCCCCCAGGTGTATAGGATGCAGAGACACTAGTAGGATAGGTGATTCTTTTATGTATTCCTTTAGTTTGAGGGAAAACCAACCCGTGAAAAGAAAGAAGCTTGAGCAACCATAGGGGTAGTCATGCTTGAAAGGGCTATCGCTTCAGGGTATCGGGTGGCATAGTCGACCAGGACCAGTATATATCGGTGACCTCGGGATGAGGGTAAAAGGGGGCCTACCAAGTCCATGCCCACTCGTTTGAAAGGGATATCGATTATGAGTAAGGGCCTTAACAGAGCCTTTTTGTTTGTAGATGGTTTAACTAACTGACATCTGACACAAGAGGCACAAAATCTGGCAGCCTCCCTATAGACCTCAGGCCAGTAAAATTTCTCTAGTAAATAGCGCAGTGTGTCTGCTTGTCCATAATGTCCACCCCCAGCCTGACTATGCACTATGTGTAAAGCCTGTTCCCTGAACGCAACGGGAACCAGGAGTTGTTCCCTTTTTGAGGTAGACGTTCCACTGATTCTATAAAGCAGACTTTGCTTGATAAGGAAATACGGTCCTACCTTGTTGGGGTCTTCTTTGTAGGCTTGGTTCCATGCATGGGTCAGAGTGCTGTCATTTTGTTGAGCGGTCCTAAAGCTATGGGCTGGCCACTCACTTTCTTCTCGGGAGGAAAGAAAACAAGTAACAGGGGGACAGAGGGACTTTGCATAAGCTATCCGGTCTTTCCTTTTCTCTGACCTGGACTTTGGGATTTTGGACTTACTCTGTGGGAACTCAGAGGCCACTAGGGCGCTTCTTGTAGCCATTCTCTCTCGGGGGACATTTTGGACACGCTAGTCATGTACTCATCAAACCGGGGAAGATCTGTTCCTAATATAACTTTTTCTGGGAGAGCTGGGACTATACCAACCTGTAGCACCTGGGTTTCCCCATCTATTTCCATAAGAACATTGGCTACGGGTACAATGGAATGTCCCCGTGGACACAAGATACCTGTATTTGTGCCTCAGTTCGGACATAGTTGAGGGGGACAAGATCTCGGGATATTACTGTGTGGTGACATCCTGTGTCTAACAGGGCGTCAATAGGTCGGCCATCAAGGCAGATGGTCTTTCTATATCGGGACTCAGTTCCTCCTGCAGCTAGTACCCTTCCACGGGTCAATCCAACCTCCATGGGGTCTGCTGTTTCTTTCTTTTCTGGGCAATTTCTGGCTATGTGTCCCCACTCCATGCATTTAAAACACTGGGCTCCGGAAGTTAAAGGGAAGAGTTGTGTAGGTGACTTTGTCAGTCTCCTTCCTATGCTAGGGTTTTTACCCTCAGTCGGTCTGAGGGATGTTCTATGAGTGAGCGGTGGTGGTTTTTTTACAGGTTGTGCTTTAAAATCTGGGGACTGGTGGTAGGCACAGGCTAAGTCCACTGCTGTTTGAACAGTTAAATGGGGATGTTGTTTTAACCAAGATCTAGTATTGGTAGGGAGGGCGTCCAGGTGCTGCTCTAGATAGATATTTTCTGCAACCTCCTCCATAGTGGAGTTCTTATGTTGTAACCATCTTTCCCCCGAGTCTCTGACTCGATAGTACAAGGCTCTGGGATTGTCACGCACCACCCACTTCTCCTTACAGAATTTGGATCTATAATATTCCGTATCATACCCCAACCTTTCGAGGATCATTTTCTTTATTTCGGGATAGGGTGTGTGACCAGCAGGGTTTGCGGCCTGGTATGCAGCTTGCAATTCTCCGGAAAGGAGGGGAGCTATATACTGACACATACTTTTTTAAACACACCGTGGCATAGGCGTACTCGCCGTCGCCACTACATTGACCACAGTTCCTTGGGGCAACTTGCTGGTGTGACGAGCAGTGTGCGGCCAATTGAACTTGATATATTACGGCTCCCTTGAGCCACCGGGCTGACGAGTCCTGGATCAGCACCTGCGCGCCATGAGAGGTACTCTACCTGTTTTAAATTTTTGGCAGTCCACGCGGCACCCCTTTACACTTACCTGCTCCCTGCTGACGAGAGGCAACTACCTCTAAACACGTGTCCAGGGATGGCTAATGCGACACATACTTTTTTAAACACACCGTGGCATAGGCGTACTCGCCGTCGCCACTACATTGACCACAGTTCCTTGGGGCAACTTGCTGGTGTGACGAGCAGTGTGCGGCCAATTGAACTTGATATATTACGGCTCCCTTGAGCCACCGGGCTGACGAGTCCTGGATCAGCACCTGCGCGCCATGAGAGGTACTCTACCTGTTTTAAATTTTTGGCAGTCCACGCGGCACCCCTTTACACTTACCTGCTCCCTGCTGACGAGAGGCAACTACCTCGAAACACGTGTCCAGGGATGGCTAATGCGACACATACTTTTTTAAACACACCGTGGCATAGGCGTACTCGCCGTCGCCACTACATTGACCACAGTTCCTTGGGGCAACTTGCTGGTGTGACGAGCAGTGTGCGGCCAATTGAACTTGCTATATACTGACCCCATCGCTCTGGAGGCCAGCTAGCGGTTGTGGCCACCCTCTCGAAGTTTATGAAAAAATAGTTGGGGTCCTCCCTTTCTTTGTATTTTTGGAGTACTGAACTGGGAATGTTAGGATGGACTCGGGCTGCCATTATGGCGTAGGTTAATCATAATATAGCTGTGTCCTGGACTTGTTGGTTTGTAACCAGTAGGGTAGCTTGTTCTCTCAGAGTAGACTGGAAGGCTTCTCTGTCTTTCTGAGCTGCCTGAGTTTGTCTTTCCAAGACCAATTGTAGGTGTCTCTGCCCCTCAGCTAATTGGGCGATCATCTCCTCCATGGTGACGGGTTAGGTCATAGTGGCTTAATGATGTAATCTCACTTCTGACACCACTGTAGTTCCCCCCCCCCAGGTGTATAGGATGCAGAGACACTAGTAGGATAGGTGATTCTTTTATTTATTCCTTTAGTTTGTTGGTTAGGGATGGTACATAGGCTGGGGAGGAGGGGGGAAGAAAGGTCCAGGAAAGGAAGAAGCAAGTGGTTGCTAAGGAACAGAAAACAGGAGAAAAGGAGTTCTTTAAGCGCTGATTCAGTCTCTGTGTCTCAGGGAGGGACACTTCGATGGTCTTCTGGGCAGGGAGGAAGTTGCTGTCAGTCGGCTCCTCCTCGTTGTCAGGGTTATTTATAAGTGGCCGGTACCCTCAGGAGAATAAAAAGGGACAACAGGGTCAGCAATCAAAGGCACGGGCTAGTAAATATACCGCCACCTACACCCTCAATCCGTATATAGGTCAGGGGGGTGTTGTGCAGTGAGGGTGAAAGGGCATAAAAAGAAAGGTGAGATACAGTGGACCAAGGGGCTATTTACAATCCTGCCCTCCACCAGCCCAACGTAAGGTAAGTAAACAAAGGTACTTGCCTCCAGCCACGGCCCTCCAGAGTCGTGGCTGTCGGAGTCTGGCTGCCCTCCTCCTCCTCTCCTTGGGGTCGGCTGGACTTGTGCACATTGCCACTGGGCAGTTCGGTCTTCAGGTCCTCCGTCTTCTTGGCGTCTTCCTCCTGCGCCGAGGTTCTGTCTGCTGCTCTGGGTCCGTGGGTCTCCGGGACTCTGTAGAAGGCCGAACTGCTCTCCAGCCCTGCTACTTGTTGTTCCGCTTCCTGGCTTGGTGCGCTGTTTCCGGAAAAGACTAGACCGCCTACTGCTTGTTCAGGCGGTCTAGTCGCGGGCGCCATCTTGGGAGTCCCGCTTGCGAAGAGCTCGGGACTACATGCTCATCTCAAAATGAAAAGACCGTGCCACCATGTTGTGGACTGTCACTAGAGCCGGTGCTGACAATTAAGTGCTGAGCACCGGAAACCACAGGCACAAATTAAGCACTGCTTATAAGCCGCCAAGACAGAACACCGGCAACCATCTGAATGTATCAAAAAACACCGGACTTACTCTCTTCAAAGGAACCCTTTGTCCTCTGTCAATGCCAGGCTAAAGGTGTCATTACTATTTTCATAATACATTAATCCAGAAATTATACGTTTGTACCCATGTATAGGAGAGTAGTCATGCCACAAGCTCCCATGATCCAACGTATCTCTTGCATCTAGAACAATCTTTATCTGCAGAACTATGGTCGCACTTCACAAATGTAAGTTTTCGAGGGTATAGGTATGCCAGGTACAAGTACTCCAATGACAATGGGTAGTTCTGTGGTCGGATGCAGTTTACGAAGTGCGAACAGAGATTTACACCTAGAAAAATGCATATGCGCCCCACACCCTTACAATTATGTAAATATGGGGTTGCAAACACATACAATTCTAAACTCTGATTTGTTTTGGTTTAAATCTGCTAAAATATAGTTTTACATAAAGTTGGCTGAGAGCTCCACCTATGCTATGTAGATCCAGAGATCAGCAAGGTCTCCAGGATATGAAAAACTCCACTCAGGAGGAAGAGGTGTGACACAGAAGCAGTCACTATCACAGTTACTACTTCCTGCTTGAAACTGCGAGCCATATTTCCTCAGATTCCAGATTCTCCAACTGCTCCTGGCCTTCTCCACGTGTATGATGTGTAAGGTTAGTTAATGTCATTCTCTGCAATCTGGGCACTACCAATAAATTCCCAACAATTTCGTAGTAGATCCATAAATAGTCTGCCACAACTCACCGTTAGTGGATCAGAGAAGGCATTGTTGTGATAAGAGGCAGGAGAGTGCATAAATGCTGTGGGTGTGAAGGTATGCACCAAGGGACATCAAGAAGAAATGGCATGAAGAGAGTAGGCGATATAAGAACATGTTGGCCAAGCAAGAGGTGGCAAAGGTTCTGTCTACATCCTGGTCTCGCCAACCAATTAGTACATTGTCTAAACCATGCCCTCTCATCTGCTTTATGGTCTGCCTGTTCCAGGGAACTCAGTCAGGCTAGGTAAGATCAACATACCTGTACATGTCACCCTTCCCCTGACTCCTCACCAATTGTAATAAATGTGTTATGATGCCTGTGCTAAAACTGGACGGGGGAGTGGCCGGTGGTTCCATCTCGGAATACGAACCAAATTCCATCTGGCCCATGTTTTTTATGTCCTCGGGACTGAGGAAACGTCCAGTACAATTCGACAGTCAAATGTGACAGAGGATATGAGATCTTTAGCCCAGAAATCCCAGGTAGCCCAGACGTGAAGGCCTCTAAATACTGACAGGGTCCTCCTGACTACACGTACCTTGCCCACCATGTTCTGCCTAAGGTTGTGAATCAATGTACTCTCGATCTGCTTCCTGCATCTGCCCTATTAGTAGCAGTCTTATTGGAGGTTCCTTCTCTCTCTCAAGAATCCAGGGAAACGTCCCCGGACCTAATACATAAAGTTACTTATTGGTGTACTAAAAATGTTGTAAATGGCCAGAATATATCATCTGACATCATTATGGCCAGAAGAGTGGGGTGGATAGGCCATCAAATAAAAAAGACTGGTGTGGGAGACTGCATAGTTGTCAAGTTTCAGAACCCCGAGAAAGCTAAGTTGCTAACGGGCTGCGCATATAACAGTAGCTCAAATTCCCCAATCAGAGTAGTCTTGCTACAACATGTTTATCCTCTTAGCCAGTGCATATGCCCTATGCAATAGTAGCTACCCTTAAACCCAGGTAGGTTTGTTAACAAAATCAATTCAGATGATACCATACCAATGATTAACCGTTTTCAACCCCTAGCTTGTCTTCAGAGTCTGGATGAAAATGATTGACTAGGACTAGAAGACAAAACAGGTCATGGTATATTTCTAGCTAACATGATCCAAAACATCCATATATCATCAGTCTCGGACCCTGTTGAAACAACTACTAATAAATCCCTTGGAACGCCTCATATCTCAATTCCCTCCATGGCTGCCCACGAAAAGGTCCTCTCATGGAACATAGCAGGATTAAGGTTTAAAAGAGGTAATCTACATTGGGAAAATGTTCTCTCTTTGTATCATATCATTGCCCTCCAGGAAACTTGGGAAACAAATGACTGTTTTTATTTAGATGGTTTCATTTTGTTTCATAAACATGCTATTCCATCAAATATGGGTAGAGCTGTAGGGGGTTTCCTCCTAATGTTTTTACTCAAGCTCTCTTGTAGGACACGTTTGGCTGAATGTAAATCACATCATTACTTGGCAGTAGAACTGCCTTTTAAAAATCGTGCCATCGTGTTAGTGGTAAATTTTTATAATTATTTTTCCAGAGGGCATGAATTAGAACATTTGCAAGACTTAGAGGAGTTTTTGGAATATTATGAGAAGACCAAATCATCTTATTATGATGTGATAATCTTAGGGAATTTTAATATTCATCAATGCTATTTAAAGTGTTTCACAATCCAGAACCAGGGGGAGTCTTTTTCCTCACTCACTCATTTTAAGCACCCCCCCCCCCCCCTAGGTATCTTGGTTGAAGGCATTCTTTCAAATCAAATCCCACTTATGTAGGGAATGGAAGGCCAAGCACTATCGTTTATATTCTACTGTCTGCTCCATTAGTTTTGTTCACTGAGGAATTCATTGTCACCTGGTCATGTTTTAGCGACCATAATACCCTTACTGTTACTATATCACTTCCTGTTATCGAAACTGAAGAACATACCACTTGTTTAACAAACAAAGATATTAGTACCAAAGACCAGGGGCCCGATTCACAGAACTAACTTAAGACAAAATCCTAAACTTACTACCATTTTGGTATTCACAGAAGGCACTTACTCATTTTGGTATTCACAGAAGGCACTTACTCATTTCGGTATTCACAGAAGTTAGGAGTCCTAACTTTAGGACTCCTAAATGCCTTCTGTGAATACCGAAAGCCTTAAAATTAGGATTTTTCTCAGTTTAGTAGTAGTATAGTTAGGACTCCTAAATTGAGAAAAATCCTAATTTTAAGACTTTCGGTATTCACAGAAGGCATTTAGGAGTCCTAAAGTTAGGAGTCCTAACTATACTACTACTAAACTGAGAAAAATCCTAATTTTAAGGCTTTCGGTATTCACAGAAGGCATTTAGGAGTCCTAAAGTTAGGAGTCCTAAACTTAGGACTACTAAATTGAGAAAAATCCTAATTTTAAGACTTTCGGTATTCACAGAAGGCATTTAGGAGTCCTAAAGTTAGGAGTCCTAACTATACTACTACTAAACTGAGAAAAATCCTAATTTTAAGACTTTCGGTATTCACAGAAGGCATTTAGGAGTCCTAAAGTTAGGACTCCTAACTTCTGTGAATACCGAAATGAGTAAGTGCCTTCTGTGAATACCAAAATGAGTAAGTGCCTTCTGTGAATACCAAAATGGTAGTAAGTTTAGGATTTTGTCTTAAGTTAGTTCTGTGAATCGGGCCCCAGGTTTGTAGGTAAAAGTGGTAAAGGGTTGTCCCAGAAATCTTTCTGAATAATTTGTATACCGTTTGTGCCCCTGAAATTGAGTCTTGTCTTGACCCCGATATATACAGGGTAGTTCTATCTTAACAGCCTTCAGGCAACTAACAAAACAAATACAATCTGACCTCACGGTCGTGTGTGGGACCCGACGCCCGAAGGCCGTAAGATGGTTCAATGGTGCATGTTCAATGACCCATACGGGGCCTGTGCAGGCCCTAAAATCTATCCCTAGAGACAAAGCAGAAATCAGGGACAAAAGAAAGGCTTATAAGCTAGCAGTTCAGAATAGGAAGAAGTAGCCAAGGGAGCAGGCATGGGATGCCCTGGGGCAAGCTACTGTGCTGAAAGATAGCTCCAATTTTTGGTCGGTTGTCAAAAGTCCTCTCCTTTCCGAAACTCCAAACTCTAACACTGATTGCCTAATTCCAGCCGAAGAATGGGTATTGCATTTTGGCCATATATTAAGTGAAATCTAGGAGAATTTAATGAGTACAGAGAAGGTGGGCAAATTAGTACACCACTCCACTTTAGTGTAGAGGAGGTCCATAATGCAATTATATCCACATCTGGTGGAAAGGCTCCGGGCCCCGACGGGGTACTGGCAGATTTATACAAGGCTGATCCTAATGTTTGGGCTACTATATTAGCACATGTTTTTAATGCTGCGTGTTTACATGGATTTTCAGTATCCTGGGGAAAGGCAGTCATTGTTCCTATTTTTAAAAAGGGCGCGAGGGACAAGTCTATATGCTATAAGCCGATCTCACTCCTAGATTCTGCAGATAAAATAATGGGCAAAGTCCCACTTGACCGCCTAACGGCATGGCTGGACCACCAAAATGTTATTTGCCATTTGCAATATGGTTTCAGGCCAGGTAAAGGGACTTTGGACCAATGTTTAAATTTACATCTAGTGGTAGGAAAGTATACCATTGCTAAAAAGGGTATATTGCATTTGGCGTTCATGGATTTGACGCAAGCATTCACCTGTGTTAATAGATCAAAGTTATGGTTAATTTTAAGTGATATGGGTCTCGAATCAGAGCTTGAGGCCTTTTTACACACTATCCATGAAAATAGTACAGCTGCTGTCAGATATAACTGTAACAGTGATCTGACAACCCCCTGGGATGTGAAGAGAGGGGTATGACAGAGTTGTATCCTGGCCCCCCTTTAATCGACATACTATATATAAATAAGTTAGGGGATTTTCTAGTAGCCAGCTGTAAAGACATCTCTAGGTTTGGTGATAAGATGAACCCGGCACTTTTATATGCATATGACACGGTCCTATTAGCCAGAACTGCAATGGGCCTCCAATCACGTTTAGATGGTTTTATAGTTTTTATGGTATCTTTAGACCACTCGACTAACTTCAAGAAATCACATACCATGTCTATCGGTCCTCAAAAGTCCCCAAAAAAGACTACATTTTACTATAAAGGGGTCAAATTAACAAAGGTTCAAATATTTCCCTATTTGGGGGTACTTTTTGATGAGTATGGGCCATGGTGTCCACAAATAATGCAAAAAAAAGAAAACTCTCCTTAGAGCGACGGAGGCAACATTAAATTTTGCAAAGAGACTAGGATCTAAACCCATTCCGGCCCTGATGAAGATATACAAAGAAAAATGCATCCCCATGGTAACTTATGGCTGTGACATTTGGGGATATAAGGAAGGAAAGGACATTCAGGATGCTGAAGACAAGTTTTTATGTAAGCTGTTGGCAATCCCGCCCTCCACCCCTGCATAGATACTACATGAAGAAGTAGGAGTGCAATATATATTGGATCAGATAGAGGTAGCCCACCTGCTGCACTGGTAGAGAGTCTGGACAAGCCCTATTATTAACCTAAATCAAATAAGAATTACTGATTGTCTAGCGTTAGATAGAGCTGAGCTTATCCCCTGGCTAAAGTATTTAATGGATTTGACGAAATGGTTAGGTTGTCCTGACTTATTTTGTAGCCCAAAACCCTTGGATAAACTTAAAATCAGGACTATTGAACAGCAGTTCATGGTCAAGCGCAAGGGACTCAGGGAAGAAAAGGAGATGGTAAAACCAACGGTGAGAACATATGTTACATTATCTTTGCATAACCAAGTTCAACCATATCTACTCATCACTGGCAACCCCTTCCATTGCTTTGTATTAACCAGATTTCATCTGCAATTGGTTCCCTGGCTCTTGGCTGTGCCCCAAGGTTTTTCAAAACCTGGCACTTTAAAACCTTGTCCTTGTGACAATTTCTCTGAGCAGGATACTCTTCATTTTATTTTCTTCTGTGATTATTATGTTTCTTTACATAAGAGGTTTATATTACCATTACTCAGAGATTGTCATTTTTCTCCAGTCAGGCCAGCCCTACTGTACCTTCAAATGCTATCTTCCCCCATGGTCTGTTTTGGGGTTGCAAGTTTTTTAACAGGATTCATTAGGTGCTGTAAAAAACAGTTTTTTTTAACTATTATTAGATTTTATATGTTTTTATCTTAGGGCCCACTCTGTGTCATAAATTGTTTTTTATATACTTTTTTATTGCATTCGACTGTATCTGATCTTTGCGCTTTGCACTTTATACAACGTTTTTGCTGCATCATGTATTTAGAATTCGGCCCTCTGACTGATATTATTAAGAATGTTTTGATCCTAATTCTGGTTTTAAAATCTGTCGATGAAAGTATTTTTGCTTGATATGTTTACTTTTATGGCATTGAGTTGCAGACTAAAGTATTTCTTGATTGATTGATTGATTGATTGATTGACTCCCAACCCCCATCTTCCTGTTCAGAAACTTCAGATATCTCTGCACATACACACAAACATACATCCAACACATGCCCATTCATATTTGCAGAGAATGTTATGTTAGCATTTTATAGAGCGCATGGCTACTCCAATTTGGAGTGTCCTGGTGCTGATTTCCGAAATACTGAGAAGGTGACCAAGACTACCCCTATTGTTGGTTTAAGCTTCTCCTTAAAAGCCAAGTTTTTAGGTGTTTTTGAAAGGACAGTTCTGAAGGCTCTAGTCTGAGATGCAAAGGAAGTAGGTTCCACTGTTTGGCTGCCAGGAACCTAAAAGAGCTACCACCAAGGGGCTTTCTCTTGAATTTGGGAACGCTGGCCTGTCCTGTTCCAGCTGATCTTAATCTGCACTTTGGGTGGTAAGGTAGACTCAGGGGAAGAAGATAACTCAGACCTTTACCCTGCAGAATATTGTGAACATAGCACATGGCTTTAAAAGATATCCTCTGCTCTATGGGGAGCCAGTGAAGTATATCCAAAGCCTGCCCTATGGGGGCACAATTGGCAATGTTCAGCAGCATACGTGCAGCCGCTTTTTGCACTCTGGAGCATTTGGATGCTCCTCTTAGAGGCCCCCAGATAAAGGATGTTACAATAGTCCAGTCTTGATACCACAAGGGCATGGACTGATGTTGTTTTCACGCAATCCGGAATGAGCCCTACGATCTTCCTATTCAATTTTAGGACCCCAAAATCGGTACCTGTAACAGTGGAGATTTCGTCCATGAAAGATAGAGTGGAGTCAAACCAGATTTTTAACTTTGTGGTTAAGGGAAGGCAGAGGGCCCAACTCATGGGCCACCAGATCAAAGACCAGATAGATGGTTGCTTCCCACCACTAGGGTGCCAGTTCTACCAGTGTTTAATCTCAGACAGCTGGTTTTCATCCAATTAGCCAAGTCAGTTAGACATAGTTTAAAATCTTCTGCCACTTGGGCTTTATCCTGAGCCAGAGTTAGAATCAGTTGTGTGTCATCCGCATAAGACAGAAATACTTATATTAGCATGCTCTGTGTCACAACCACACATTTGACATATATGCAAATTACATTGGCCTACCTTGGGATTTATTTACTCCGCTTGTGCTGAGTGCAATTCTACCCACACTGGACAGGTGACTTTGCAAGGGGCTCATATAGGTTGTACCTCAGTAGTTCGTTTTTACTTTTGCAGGCCCTGTGCTGCCAGGCCCTTGGCCATCTACCACCACAACCACTGCTGCTGCTTGGTCTGCACACCATGTAGTATAGCCTCATACATCAGACAGAAGACAGAGCCTGGTAAGTCAACTTCAATATCAAGCTGTAGTTACCCATTAATGTCTCCTGAACACATTTCATAACAGTAAAAATGAAAATCAGTCACCCAAAGGGGCTTTCGTTAGCTGTTGGAATGGGAATGCTCCGTCATGGTAGATTGACATGCACCTCTCCTACAAGTTGCCTAAAGAAAAGGGAATCTGGTATCCTAACTTTGTTTAAGCCCATCACCCACAAGATCTTCTGTGCAGAAACATAGGCCCATAATTTACCTTGGGACCAAGAGACTGACTCTGAGGGTAAGAGAGCAGGGTTAAAGTTCTGCCCATTTAGAGACACAAGCCTACCATCTGTGTTCTTTGGAGTGTCCACTGGTAGCAGCATACCATTCTTTCAATCCATAATGTGGGGAAAAGCCTTTTTCCTGTTTCCATAACTGACCAGAGTGCCTAATGTCTTGCTTATGTAACTTTCGCTCATGTGTTATATCCAGATCCTGCATTGATATTCCTGTTTGTGTGTGTGTGTATGATTATCGAGTGCATGTTTTTATTGTGTCTGCATGCAGGACCCTATGTTGGTTATGGGTGTATGTGTCCTGTAGGTCAGTGTGACCCATCTTGGATTGCCTTGGTTTTGATATGGCATAGGATGGAAATGATGATAAATCTCCCACCCCCTGCGCCCCTTACACTGGGGATGTACTGAGTGCATTCCTGAGCTGGAAGGTGTAGGCCCATACACTGAAGGGTGAAGAGATGAAAATATGGCTGCCCTTAGAAATGTAATGTAACCTATTTTGCAAGGGATTGAGGCTTAGTCATTCCTAAACCCCGCTATTTGAGTGATTTCAGGGGGATAGCGGATCAGTCAATAGATTCGGTTGTTTGAGGGAGTTACGTTTCTAGGCAGGGCCTGGGCCTTTTGCATTTCCTTGAGAAGGCTACTGATTTATTAAAAAAGAACCAAACTTTTCACTGGTCATCATAAATCCTCTGTTGCTTAAAAAAAATTAAAGTTCATTAAGGTCATAATTCTACAACTACCTGATATCACTCAACCATTTCTAGTGGAAACTGATGCCTCAGAACAAGCCATGAGGTGTGTCCTGATTCAACCAAATCAATTTGCCAAAGATCATCCTGTATTATTTTTTTCAAGAAAAGTTTCTCCAGGAAATAAATTATTCAGTACTGGAGAAAGAACTTCTTGCCATTTAAGTACAATTTTTTGAATGGAGACATTTCTTACTAAAGGAACGAAACAGAGTAATTGTCGGCACTGATCATAGAAATCTCCAAGTGTCGGAACCGTTGTGAAAGACACAGAAGTTGATTAGAGGATTTCTTGCAATTTGTCTAACCACTGGCAATCGCTGTGGGTAGCTCCCCAACCCATCATTATTTTACTCACCATGCTACCCAGTTTGGACCTAGCCATATGCAAATCAGTCTTGACCCTGCTCCTCATGGGGAGAGTCCAGTCCAAAATGCCAAGCCAGGTCCTCCCTTAACAGGAACACAAGCAACCCAAGACTGGTTTCACCCTAGTTATGGGCTCATCAGCTTGGTACAGCTTGGTTCCAGTGACACAGTAAACACGAGGCCCATGTCTGGGCATACCCATGGCACTAAGGGTGGTACAGGAAACACACAAAAGTTGATGTGAGGATTGCTTGCAATTTGTCTCACCACTGGTAGTCACTTGTGGTAGCATCCCAACCCATCATTCTTTTGCTCACCATGTGACTTCAGTTTGGACCCAGCCATATGCAAACCAGTCTTGACCCTGTTCCTCATGGGGACAATCTAGCCTCAAATGTGAAGCCAGGTCCTCCATGAAACGAAACACAAGCAACCGAGGACCAGTTTCACCATAGCTATAGGCTCATCAGCCAGGTACAGCTTAGTTCCAATGACACAGTGAGCATGGTACCCACATCTGGGCATACCCATGTCACTTAGGGTGGTACATGAAACACACAAGCGGTGATGGGAGGATTGCTTTCCCAAACTTTGGGAGAATATTTCTACGGATTTCATTGTGGAAGTAACAACCTCGGAGGGTTGTACAACCATCATGGTTACAGTGGATTTATATACTAAAATGCTAATTTTTGCCCCTCAAAAGTTACCAACAGCCTTAAACATGAATAAGGTATTTTACCATGGTGCATTTAGACTTAATGGACTACCTTCTGAAATTATATCTGATTGAGATCCACAGTATATCTCCTGATTATGGAAATCTTTATGCCAAACACTAGGTAGTCGGATGGCTCTGACCTGAGGGTTTCACCCTCAGTCAAATGGACAGACCGAAAGAATGAATAAAACTCTTGAAGAATTTACAAGATGCTACAATTCCACCCTCAAGATAATTGGACATCCCTTCTACCAGCAGCAGTGTTTGCTTACAATAATGGCACTTATTCCTTCAGGGGGTTTTCACCTTTTATTTTGCCTTAAACCAATTCCACCCATAAATATTTTTAGACTTCTCAGAAGCCACTGATTCAGTTCAGCAGTCCAAGACTCCTAAAAAGACCTTAAAGGAAATCAAATAAAAATTGATTCTTAATCTTCTAAAAGCAAAAGTCAATCAAAAGGTACGAGCAAATAAACACAGACGACAGGCTCCCATGTACAAAATAGGTGACAAAGTATGGTTATCATTTATAAATCTACCAGGTACCATTTGCTGGTCGAAACGTTCTCAAAGTTACAGTCCATTTGAGACTTCTCTGTTTTTGGAGGGATCGTCATTTCTTTTGTGTATCTCATTTCAAACCTTAACTTGCACACAAAAGTCATCATGTACAATGATGTCCTCCTCCTCCTCCTCTACTGGTTGGTTGACAAAATGAATATGAGGTAAAGGAAATTTGTGACTACTGTTATCTAAGAGGCAAATTGCAATATTTGGTGGGATGGATTTAAACCATGTGTTCGTTCTTGGGAATCAGCTGACCAGGTCATACACCCTGCCTGATTAAACATTGTTTTGTTACACAGCCTCTAAATCAGGAGCTCCGAAGTGGGGCTAGAGTGTAAAGATTACGTTTTTACCATTTCCGCTGTGGTTCCCAATTCCTTTGCTGTGCGTCTCTCAGCAGCTTCTGAGTTCTCTACTGGTCGGCCCTCTGCGGCAGGCTCCTATGCCATGCAACCAATGGCAACCTTGTGGGGAGTGGCTCTGGGTTGTGGTGGTGACGTGGTGGCATCCTATACTGTACCTATCTTAGACTGGGCACCAAAAAGGCACTGGGGACATATTCCTGCATGTGAGCTCCTGCTATACATAGCTAGCAAGTTCTACAAGCACATTAATTTTTTTTTGGTCATTCACATATACCATAGTTTTGGTCTTCAAATTAAATAGACATTCAGCTATTATGCTCATTATTGGTTCCTTACCTTATCCCAATCTAAGATGGCTAATCTTTTTTTTCTAGGTTACTTCCTGTTTGTTTACTATAAAAGTAAACTCTGTCCTGAGGACAGTTGCATCCTATTTGTTTCTTCGTTGCTCGCTCCTGGTCTCCATGGGTTTCTGCAGTCTCCTCTTCGGCCTACTTTTCAGCTTGCTGATGTTTTCCAAATCCTGATTCCAACCTGGACTAGCTTGAAGGCTTTTTCTGGACTCCAGTTTTTTCCCTTCTTACTGAGTTATTTCCTGGAGTTGTTCCAGACTCCAGGCTGTCATGTTGGCGTCCACCCCAACTCTGGTGATAAACAGCCTTCTCTTCATGGCAAGAAGTTCCCTCCAGCCTCATCTGGAAGACCAGCCCTTGACACTAGATTTGTTGGAAGGGCAGTGGAGGCAGATAAACAGGATTACAATTCCAGTTTGGGTGGGTGAGTTGATTGGACGGGGGTATATGAGGCTGAATTTCAGGAGGACACTAAGGGGGTCATCTAGTGGTGTTGGGCTGTTGGGTTTTTACCAACTTGCTCAATGTCATGCAAAATGCCCTGCTACCCCACCTGCATCTGCTTCGTAGCATTCTATAATTTTATTTGAGACAGATATGCATAAATCTGGGAAGAGAGACAGGCTTAGGAGTGTCATTGCATAGCACACCCTGAGTAACTTGTGTAACAGCCAGGCACTGTTTGAGGGAGAAAGGGTGAAGGTAGTCCTAGCCTCAAGCCTTGGTGTTTAAGGAGCCTGGACAGTTGTTGCGGGGATTACCTTGTGCCCCAGTAGAGGAGCATGTGTTCTCCAGACTCATAGGTTCATTCTGGATAAAAAGAGCTCCATTATATGTTAGGTCTGGACACTGACCTGTGCCTATCCTGCAAAAGGGGCAACATCCATACACAGAGATGCCTGGTCCTCTTCCCTTCTACCACACTTGGCCAACCCAACTAGTGTCAGGTCTCAGGTGTTCCCTTCTGGCTGAGCACAAACATAGTTGTGCCACTGTAAATAGAAAGCACAAAACACGTTATACTAGTAACTTCCCCCTAGTGCTTAGCCAATCTGGAAGGTTCTAACTCAACAGTATAGCAAACCACCTAGCGACCTCCTACCTCCAGTTTGAGCTCTGTGGCATAGTTATTGAGTGCTCAAGTATGCTCTAAGAGAGAAACAAATAGCATGGGTTAGGACTGCCATTCAATGCCTGCTCTAAAATGTCACCATACCTAAAGACTCACTTCTCGGCATGGTAACCGATAACTGATCTCCATTCCAATGGTTGTATTGAGGGTTCAACTGTTTGAACAACCTTGTGGCTTGGAAAGATGTTGATTTACATCTCTGACCTTCAGAACTGTTCCTTGCTTTTCAATCACTGTTGCAAGCAATGTGTCTCTGTAGTTAGAAGTAGATGTTTCTACTAAAACAACTGTTCCTCTTTTAAGTGTGATAGTTTCTTCACTAGTGCACTTTTAAATGCAAATTCTGTTCAAGTCTTGTTAGGGTGCCCATCAGGAATGCTGAGTGGTTAGCAATGTGCCTGTGCCTTACCTCGAAGGTTTGAAGAATTGTCCTTACGCGGTATAGACTTCTAAAGACTTTCCATGCCCAGACTTGCTGGCTGTCACATAATAACTCCAAATCATACACAAAATTGCCAGTCAAAAGAGTCTTTCGGATTTGGCCTTCAGAGGGAGTGCATGAAGCCCAGTGACTCCCTCAGTGCACCACACTGAAGAGCATTGGAATTGGTTGGTGATGGAATGTGTGGGTTTGATGCAAGCAGGTAGATGTGGGAGTGAGGTGGACTCCCAACATTATCAGACTATTTTTGGCACATGATTTGATGGGTGATTTCTCCTGTAGTGGCAAGACCTTCACATGTAGTCTCTTTGATTGCAACTGTGTCTAATTGTGGATATCCTCTCACCCTTTGTGAAGACACCCCCCTATTCCTCAAAATATTGTGGTCTTGCATGCCCTCCCTGCAGCTGAGGTCTTATATCTCTTTCACCCTGACTCCTGCTAGGGAGCAAGTACTGGACTTATAAGTGAATTTATATACTTGTTCATGATTGCTAAAGACCATGTAGTCAATTTTACATAAGTTTCTATGAGATAGATCCCACTAGCACCTTCCAAAGTACACTGTCCCACAGATCAGAGGATTTCCCACATCCACTATTATCCAGTGAATGGCTGTGGTTAACAAATGAGCACCTCTAGCCCACGTTTTCACCCTTCCACATACATATGTACAAAACCATTTTTGCATAAATATTTGTAAGCAAATTAGATGGCTTCACTTGCTCAAGATATGTCACAATGGTATACCCTAATGTTGGCACACAGAAATGTAGGCTTTACTCAGAGGTCTGCATGATATAAGAGATGCCAACAGTGAGCCAAACATCGGGGTCCGGTTTTAGAGGTTCCACATAGGTGCCATGCGGGTGCCAAGCTTAGCAGGCGGTGTGCCATTGTAGCTTCCACCCCCCTCCCGAGACGCATGGTGTAGTGACTCTCTACACCTAAAAATAAACTTGGTTCCTCTCCATTGCGTGAGTCACCAGAAAACACTCTTTTCATGATTTTTCACGAAATTGTTTTCACATCTATAACCCCAGGTTAGGGTGGACCTTAGCGCGCCCACACCGCCGGGGTTACACACACACTCAAGGTCCTGACGAATGCCTGTTATAAATAACACATGGGCTGAAACATGTTGAATACACACTGAAGTGACCTGGCTGAACAATTTATTCAGTCCATACGTCCATCTACTTGTTTTTATATATGTCTGTTTGACTCCCATTAAAATTATTTTTGTAGATACAAACAGTACATTTTTAAATTGCTACACACCACGCACAAAAAACCCAGCTCCGCAGTAGTTCTGGCGTCGTAGCACACCGGGGTGGCATTCGGCCTCTCCCGGTGGGGCCCGATGATGAAGCATGTCACCAAGCAGGTTGGTGAGTGAGGGCTTTCTAATTCCGGTTGTAATTCCGTCCCGGCTCGTAAGGGAAGTTCAGTCACAGGCTGGGTAATGAGTAAGCATGGGTAAGTACCACATTCAAATCTCATGACTCGCCTTCGGTGTGGCGTACTCGCATGACCCATCATGGACACCCCTCATGAGATTTGAATGTGGTACTTACCCATGCTTACTCATTACCCATCCTGTGACTGAACTTCCCTTACTAGCCAGGACGGAATTACAACCGGCGGAGTGGTTTATAATTCCGACCTTTCTGCCCTTTTAGCCCTGAAGAAGTCGTAGGGTAAATCCCTGACAAAACACGTGTTGGCTGGGCACATGGTCTTTGAATAAATCTACATGGAAAGAGAAAATATATCATCGGATCACTGTTTTATTGAAATTGTTGTCTTTGTGCTTTATTCATCACATACAGTAATTGATACTGCTAACGTTGTTACGTGTGCACAGGTTCTGTTTGTAGATCTGAGAATAAGCCTGAGGATCCCCTCATCAATCATTGCCTCTTCTGGTGTAAAGTTAGGAAACCTCTTGCCTCTCTCTTTAGCCATTTTTGGGGCAATGATCACCTTTCAGCAACCCAATAGGGTTAGTGAATGCGTCACTGGGTTAGGGGAATGAAAATCTCCCCAGGTAGTAACTACAATTCTTCTCCGGGTGAAATCACAAGCCAACCCAAAATTAACCTGTGCTCAACCCTCTGGTAGTTTATCACAGAGCAGTCATAATTAACTTAGAGGCAATTTGTAAAGTATTTGTGCAACACTTCAAACAGTAATTAAATGAAAATACCATACAAAAATTATGCCTCTATCAGACACTACCTCATTTGGGAACCCAAAGTGGCTAAGAATCTCTATTAGGGCCTTAGCCACAGCACATGCAGTCAATGACCTCAGAGTGATTGCCTCTGGGTAGCGAGTTGCATGGTCCTCAAAGACCAGGATGACCCTGTTACCTAAAGCTGCTTGGGGTTCCAAGGGTAAACAATGTTGATGCCTACCCTTTCAAATGGAGTACCAACAACTGGTAATGGGGTCAGGAGAGCCTTGACCTTTTTTCTTGATTTCCTGCTGGCCTGGCAGGTGGAACAGGACCTACTGATGGCATCTGAGGCCACCGTCATCTAGAGCCAATAGAAGTGGGCAATAAGCCTTGCAAAGGGGAATGTCATGAGTAAACCCCAGTAGGACGTTCCTGTAACACTTGCTGCCCCAGGAGGTCATTTCCCCAATAGATAAGGTGATCTCCAGACATATGACCTACTGCCTGGGCCTCAGCTTGCCGCCTCAAGCATTCTAGAGTGGGGCACTCCTGCACTTTTCAGAATTCTTCCTTGGTGTGCCCACTCTCAACTTGTTAACTGACAAGCTCAGGTAGGTCACCCAGGGCAGCAACATCCTCCTCGGTTCGCTCAAGGGCATCCTCCTCAGGTGCCTTGTCAACCTAGACAGCGTCAACTTCAGGTCTGGTTTCTCACGCCCTTTCACCTACTCTTTTTGGCAGCTTCCTGGGCAATTGTTCCAGGCTCCAGGTGCTCTTGAGACCCTTCCTGGGCAGCCATGGACCATGTGGTCGTACAGACCCACTGAGGCAATCCCAACATCTCCAATTGTGATCTGAGCTCTACCTCCTTCCAGACAGTATGCTCCAGGTCTTTGCCTAACAGACAATCTGCACGCATGGCAGGACTCAAAAATACTTTTAAAGAACCTAAGACCTCCCTACTCAAAAGGAACCAGAGCCATCTGTAGATGACTCTCACAGTTGTCTGTGACTATGACTTGGTGGAATGTGATACGAAGGACCTGCTCTGAGTTCACCAGCTGAAACCTCACTGTAGTCATGCTGGCTCCTGTATCTTTTAGAGTCTCCAAACATTGCCCATTGATGGTGACCCACTGCCTGTACTTAGACGTATTGGCAAGCATATGGGCCTTTGACACCATCCTCCTATTCCCCAGAGAAACTAAGGTTACCTCTGTCTGTTCCCGAAAGCTAACTGGGACCAGCTCCTCCACGAGCGCTACACTCACCAACCCCGGTGTCTACCCACCGGTCGGTGGCTGTACCCTCTTGGGACATTTGGAGTCACCCTGGGAGTGCCAGTATTTGTAGTTCTCTGTGCATTATGGGACACACCTCATTGTCTGCTTAGTAAAGAACCCCTTGTTTTTATGCTCAGACCTGGACTGGTGACTGCTGTTCCCTTTTTATTTTGGCGGCCTTTTGAGAACTCCTTACTTTTAATCTTTTTCCATCCTCTTTCTACTGACCACCCTTGTGGGAATCTCTTCCAGATACCTTTTTGGACATTCGGTTGCGGGGTCAGAGCTCCGCTTCCTCAACAGGCTTCCCAGGGTCAGCTAGCTGTTTACAAAGCCAATACTTGCCAAATTAAGCTGCATGATCAGGGGCAGACCATTCTGAGATCTTTGGGTAGAAAACAGTGTCCCCATTAAGAAGAAGAAGGACGTTTTTTGTTTTGAGTAAAATCCAAAGCGAATTGGTGCCTGATGTAGAGGAGGGTAGGAGTTCTTCATCAATTAATGTCTAATAGGAATTTAGACCCAGGTACATTTTTGACAGCCTGCTTGTTGCCAGGGGATAGGAAATTCTATCATTGTTATTACAAAGCGTCCTTTTTTTTTTGTTCCAAATAGTTTATCAAATTTTTAAAGAATGAAGGAGACAGTAGGCATATAAATATAGTGTACATATCTGAGGCCAACATAGTATAATAGTGACAGGTAAACCTTCTGCTTTTGTCAACATATGTCTGGACACATAACAGAGAGAATAAACAACTGCCTCAATATGACATTAGTTGGGAAACATATTGTAATTACCTCATAACAACATAGTATTATAGAGACATATTATAACACCGTACGCAACAGTGGGAATAGTACTGCATCCTAAAAGCTAATATAATCAGTCACTAAGGTGGTGTTAAAGACAAGAGGAGAAGTCCTGTCAAATAAGGACTGCATGGAAGGTATATTGGGCCAAAAAAATAAATGTTAGATTTGCAAAACAGTAGGAGAAGAGAGGAGAGATCGGACACAGTGAAGCGAGGGGGGAGGGGAGTGGTGAATGAGCATATGCCATGGGGTTAAAGGTGCACCCCCAAGAGTTTGGGGTGTGTCCCCCAGGCACTGGTGATAGTCCTCCGGAGAGGTTTCTAATTTTTGAGTGAATTCGTCACAAGTTCGTGTTTTTTCAAAGAAAATCTTTACTGATCATTCAATTGCTTCATAGAAGTTGAAATTGAAGATTACATTTTTAATCCATAGACAAAATCCATACAAAGAATCGTCTGCTTTTGGATCACATCTTTGTTGTTATTCCCAATGCATTTCGGCATGCTTGCCTTCATCAGGGGAAATCTATGAATAATGATGAACATAATGAGTGTGATATACGAGGAAGTAATTACACCCACTTTTTGTGAACAGAAGGAAAAAAAGAGAAAAAGAATGTGGTGTTTAGTAAAAAACGCGGTTTGCGTGATTGTGGAAAAGAGCGGTGAAACGTTGGTGATGAATTAACGAGAGAGTGAATGTTAATAGCAAATGGCTAGTGAGCGAGTGTAAGAGTTATATTTACGATGTTCCCGAGTGGCTCTATTGAAATACTGGTGTCTTTAAATAATTTTACGGGAAAAAAGAACCCAAGGTGACGAGGTAGAAAGTGCTATTATCGATGAAAATGTGACTATGTGAAACAAATATACTGGATAAATAATATTAGCGGTATTGCGAGAGGATGGTTATCGGAAAAAACCCGAAAATTAATGGCACTCCAAGGTTTTCTTTGCTTACCGGGTGTGAGAAGCATCGACGCGTAGAATCAATGGTGTGTTAGTGGTGGATCGAATCCGGAAGTTAAAAAGTGAGGTGATCACATGGTATGGTTCAGTGTGTTAAACAAGGAAAAAAGACTATTAGAATCTAAGTTACTATGTAAGAAAAGACTGAGAGAGCCCGGGTGATGTAAGATAAGCTATTGGTATTGAAAAGAGAATAGAAGTTGTTATAAAGTTGAGAAATGAGAAATGAAAGACTATTGGAATCTAAGTTACTAAAAAAAAGACTGGAAGAGCCAGGGTGATGTAAGATAAGCTATTGGTATTGAAAAGAGAATAGGAGTTGTTTTAAAGTTGAGAAATGAGAAATGAGCAGATATAAAATGTGTAGAAAAATACAAATGAATGGTAAACGAATAATAAACAGAGATAATATAAGATGGTATTGGTTGTCATTATAATGGTTTGAGCGTGAATGGAGGATGTATGTGTAGGTGGATCAACCTAATGTGGTACAATATCACAAAGAAGGGGGGTAAAAGTGTAACACGTGGGAACAGAAACATCAGAACATTAACTATACTTGCAAATATAAACAGTGTACAAAAAAGATGAATGACTTGTACGGAACTAATTTAAAGGTCGCCTGAAAATTACAGAAGGTTATCAATAAAGTTTTGTGTTGTTGAAACCACTATAGGTAACATGTAAATTCTGTGCGATCATTCATTCCATGTGGTTTCATAGAGTTCAACAAATAAATCCAGTAGTTTTCTCGTTGTAATAAGAAGTTGTGGTTGTCTCTCCCTTCTTTCTTGTCGATGGTTTCAAGGATACAGAATTTCAACTGGCTAACATTGTGCGCTGCTTCCATGAAATGTTGAGCGACTGATGACTTCAACTGTTTAGTTCTGATGTTAGATTTATGCTCATTAAGTCTGATTTTGATTTTCCGTTCGGTTTGTCCGATGTAAATCTTGCCGCATGGGCACTTGAGCATATATATCACGTTAAAAGTGTCACATGTTGCAGTTGTTTTAATTTTGATTTTATGCCCTTTCATGGGATGTGTAATGTAATCACCTTTGATGATATTGTTGCAATTATTGCAATTTAAACAAGGGATGGTACCTTTGAATGTGGGACGAATAGCTGGTTGTTGAGGTTGTTTTAGGATTTCTCCAATGTTCTTATTTCTGGTGTAGGCAAAAATCGGTTCTTCATCGAATATCTGATTGAAATCCTGTTCCAATCTGAGTAGTTGCCAATGTTTTCGTATGATATGTTTATAGGTGGCACTCGTGGTGGAGTATTTAGACACTACTGTGATTTGATTTTTGGTTTGTTTGGTTTGAACCGTGAGAAGTTTGTTGCGGTTCTTGGTTGTTGATCGCTCTAGTGCTTCTTGTAGTACCTGGTCTGGGTAACCACGGGACCTGAATCTTTGCATTAAGGTATCTAGTTGGGTGTTCGTTCTGTTGGGGTTGGATACAATCCTTTTGATTCTGAGCATTTGAGAATATGGGAGATGTTGTTTGAGAAGTGAAGGATGAAAGCTCTGATAGTGAAGAGTATTGTTTCTGTCCGTGGTTTTCCTATTCAAGTCTGTTTCCAATGCTGTTGATGTTTTAGTGATGTTGACGTCCAGAAATGTAATTGAATGGGGATGAATATTTGATGTGAACTGTATACGTTGGTCAATTTGGTTGAGTTTTTCCAGATGGTTTTCTAGGATGTGTACTGGACCCTTCCATATAATGAATATATCGTCTATGAATCTCAAATACAATTTTAGATGATCTGTCCATGCTTGAATGGTGAGGATGTTATCTTCTTCAAAACGATTCATAAAGATATTGGCGTACGCTGGGGCGGCGCAATTTCCCATGGAAGTACCTGTTAGTTGTTGAAACCATTCGTTGTTGTATTGAAAATAACTGTGTAAGAGGGTAAATTGCATCAGTTCCATTAGGAAAACTTGTAAATCCTGTGGGTAATTAGAATGTAATAAAGCTTGTTCGATGGCTTCGACACCAGTATTTCAATAGAGCCACTCGGGAACATCGTAAATATAACTCTTACACTCCCTCACTAGCCATTTGCTATTAACATTCACTCTCTCGTTAATTCATCACCAACGTTTCACCGCTCTTTTCCACAATCACGCAAACCGCGCTTTTTACTAAACACCACATTCTTCTTCTCTTTTTTTCCTTCTGTTCACAAAAAGTGGGTGTAATTACTTCCTCGTATATCACACTCATTATGTTCATCATTATTCATAGATTTCCCCTGATGAAGGCAAGCATGCCGAAATGCATTGGGAATAACAACAAAGATGTGATCCAAAAGCAGACGATTCTTTGTATGGATTTTGTCTATGGATTAAAAATGTAATCTTCAATTTCAACTTCTATGAAGCAATTGAATGATCAGTAAAGATTTTCTTTGAAAAAACACGAACTTGTGACGAATTCACTCAAAATTAGAAACCTCTCCGGAGGACTATCACCAGTGCCTGGGGGACACACCCCAAACTCTTGGGGGTGCACCTTTAATTTCATATTTACACTCCACCTCGGAGAGTGATACCCCATGAGCACGGCACAACCAACCAATACCTTCTGAAAACTTTACAGGTAGTGCGCGTACTATACCTCTTCTTCAACATATGCCATGGGGGACAGATGTTATGCTGAGAATGAATGAGCCAGCTTGTGTGTAATGGAGCTGAATGGTGAGATAAGCAGCTATTAGAAGGTGGACATGAATTTATCAAGTGTACCCCAAATTGAATGGGTAGGGACACTGTTTCTGGTTGAAATTGTCAGGTTTTTATGTGTGCTTCTGAGATAAGTGACCCATGACAATCACGCATCAAAGAAACATTCCTTAGCACTTTCTAATAAGATGACCTTGATAGCCACCATCACCAATAGGTCCAAAAGAGCCAGGTCTTTATCAGGTAAGTCCAGAGGGGGGATGAGTGCATGCGGGCCCAGTATTCCAAGAGTCAAGGTTGGAGGAAAGCTCTCTTTGAAAACGTTTTTTAGCTGCTTATGAGCCTCTGCCCAATATGTTGATAGGCACTTGTATGTCAAAAACATGTATTCATGGTTACCAGCAGCTTCTTTACAGGACCAGTAAAGGTCAGATTTGATCAAATTCGTTTTGAACAGTCTAGAATGTAACCAATATAACCAGCATAGAACCGTGTCTGGGTCAATTTATTTTTAGGAAGATTGTTGGATATTTTGGGACAATTAGAGTCCAGAATGGAAGGGCTGCTTAGGTTTGAAGATGCTCATATCAATGTTTCCAAATGGGTGTAAAAGGGGTGACTTGTGAGTTGTGTAATAATTTGCAGATTTTTGATGCTATGTGGCCACCTCTACTAGATTGCTGAATAAACTGAGATAACCCCGAAAGGAGCAATGGGTCTAGTTTAGAGGGTTTAGCTGGATAGGGATTGTTTCTCTTGTAGTTAGGCAAAAGTAAGAGTGAGACCATCAGTGAGCAGGTCAGATGCTAGGTGGATGCCTTTTTTTGCCCAAGTGGGGCCAACTTTGGCTGAAACTGTTGTTGCTGTTTTAGTATTGTTCCACAGTGATAGGGATGTAGAATTACTTAGAGTAGAGGGCAGAAGTTTATCAGTCATCCTGAAAGAATGAATCATATCAAGGGAGATATGGTTGGAGTGAAGGAACACTACAGTAGGCATTATCAGTTTTTAATATGGCAAAATGAAGCGAAGTTTAACCATGAGCATGAGATTGTTGAAGTGGAGTTAGTGTCAAACCAGCTCACGCCTCATGTATCAAGAAAAGCCGTTTGGTAGTTATACCAGTGGGGAAGATCACAACCTCCCATTAAAAATGGAAGTTTGAGCTTCTGAATGCCCAAACTGGGTTTCTTTTTAGCCCAATGGAAGTCGGAGGATAGACTGTCAACTGCAGTAAAGAAGGATGCAGATAAGCGTATTGGAAGCATAATGGACAGAAAGTTTACAAGTGGTGTAATCATCATTCTCAAAGTTTAGGCCTAGGTCTAGATATTTTTTTTATTTTTTCTGCTATTGAAGGTGGACTGTCTAATACAAGAGGAGAGACAGTAAACAATAAGTGGCAAAACTTTCGTTGTATCCTTGTTTAAGGTGTAGCCGGAGAACTCCACAAAGGACAGAACCAAGGAGGTAATGTTGGGGATTGTTATATCAGGATTTTCAGAGAAAATAATTATGACATCTGCATAGGCAGCCGTTTTGAAAAGCGAGGGATCCAAAGTTGACAACTTTAATACACGTATTGTCATTAATCAAGACCAGTGGAGAGTCTATTGCTACAAGGAATAGAAGGGGAGATAGGGGACATCCATGGTGAGTGCCCAGGTGTAGGGAAAAGGGGTTGGAGAGTTCACAGTTGATTTTAATTCTAGCTCTGGATTCGGCAAATAGGGACATAACCATGGAGGAGAAGAAGTCAACTAAGTTCTGGCTGTTCAGAAACACATCCAGAAATGGCCAATATACTTTATTGAATGCATATTTTTACATCTAAACCAATGGCCACAGTGGCTCGATATTGGAGAAGAGAGGCTTTGCCGAATATATGGCAAAAAATACAGGTACTGTCACACTCTAGTCTGCCCTTCACAAACCCGGATTGGAATGGTTGAATCAGTTAAGAATTAGTCATTCTAACCATTTAGCTCGATTTTTGCATAGGTTTTAGCCTCCATATTCAGTAGAGATAAGGGTCCATAATTATTGGTATCCAGATGATCTTTCTCTTCTTTGGTAAAGACTACTCTGGTAGCCTCAGCTGCAGAGTCGGTAACTTTGCCTAAGGAGGTAAAATACCTGAATAAATGTTCCAGAGACGTCAAGACCGCTTCAGAGAGGGCCTTGTAGAAATCGATGGGGAGGCCATCAGGTCCAGGGGCTTAACCTCTGGGAATAAGTTTCATTGCCTGTATGATTTCTTTAGAATCAATTGGTTTATTGAGGGATTGTTTCTCCGTATCCGAAAGAGATTTCATGGGTATTTTTTTAAGGTAGTTTGCCACTCTTTTGAGACTGGGATCTTAGGAGTATATAGAGAAGCATAGAATTTTTTTAAGGTTTTCAGAATGTCTGATGTTTTGTTCATAGTAGCAACTTGGGGTCTCTTATCGCTGTTGTTGTCAGACATTTCACAGCTGGTCAATGCTGCCTGCCAGTGCCAGTATGGAAGAGAAAGCACCCGGCTGCAGGAGACTACATTTCCCGTCAGGCGGAGCAGGAGACATGTCCCACGTGACCTTGACGCTCATCAGACCCGGATATGGGGGCAGTCAGGAAATGAGAAGCTGACGATTATTCTGGCAGTTTTCTTGCAGGCTGCTGTCTCGAGAGCAGGAGCGTGGTGGGGTAAGAGTACCTTGGGCACTTCCAGGATCTGTTTTCCCCGCTTACTTTGTGCCCATTAAACTTGGTCGGGTTCGCCGGCATATAGCGCACTGTTCCTCTGATGGCAGAGACCGCCGCGTTCAGAGTCTCATGCAAAGGAACACTGTTTGTGTCTTCTTGAGGGGCTCTAATCTAGTACACTCCTCTGGTGGATGAGATTCGCGTTCCGCGGTCTCGTGCAGAGGAGTGCTCGGTTGCCTCATTCAGATAACCCCCCCGCCGTATGTATACTCCCTGTTGTAGAGACTAACATCCTTTGGGGTCTCATGCAGGGAGTTTTGGGAGTTCCTCTTGACAGCTGCTATGGTAGCTCTAGACTACCTTTTTGAACTTTGTCAGTTGGTGTGGAGTACTGAACAGGGTTGTCTCCCCACCTATAAAGTCCACCTCAGTGACCAGAGTAACACAGAAGGTTACTATAACTGAGAATTGGGATCTTCTCTGATGCTTGCTTATGAATATTGACAGATATGGAGCGTTAACAAACTGGTGTGTGTTCTTAACAAACCTATGTCAGCTCTGCAACGGCACTGTACAAGGAAAGGATTGTATTAGTGCCTTCTTTAAGATTTACGTTTGTTTCTTTTCCTAGGAGAGAGAAAGACACTGATGGGGAGCAGGACGAACCTGCTTGCATAAACTGCCATACCGCATGTACCCTAGGGTAGGTGGGAAGATAGTTTACACACTGGTGACCAATGTGCCTAAATGCTATGCTACTGTAGATTTTCACCTCCATAATTGTTTGTCTTCTTTCCGGTAGTTCATGCTGGAAGCTTGCAGCCACCCTCTTCTCTCTTCTGGTATTTCTACATCCTTCTTTTGCTTTACAGGTAGATCATTACTCCCAATACATATGTTGATGTAGTGGTATTTCAATTGTCTGTGTGTTTTATTAAGAGCAGGACAGTGTCGGTGTCCTTTGTTGTGTCATCCACAAATCTCCCTCCTTGCCGTTCCTACCCTTTCCTTCCCTCGCTTGAGTGTCTCACTAGTCCGCGTGTATTTTATATTCCGGACTTGGGACGGTAGAGAGGTGGACTCCTTTTGAGCATCAGTACAGTCCCGAGGAAGCTGGAAGGTGGAACCTGACAGTTGTAATGGAGTTATTGTGCTTAAATTTTAGCTAGGCTCAAAACAATTTTCCAGCCTTATTCAGTAGAAGAATATTTACTCATTTTGGCCTAAACTGTGAAGTGTGCTCTCTTACTGATAATGGAATTATACTCATTTTTTAATCTTTTGATTTCTGTCATCAGGGTGGGGTCCTTGGCGTATCTATATAGGTATGTCTTTTTTTAAATCATTTTATCTTGTTTGGATAGAGTAGTCTTAATGTCTTTACTCCTTTTTGACATTCGACTAATACAGGAATCCCTAGTAGCAAACTTCAGGGCATCCCACAGAACCACTAGGGAGGAGACTGAGTCAGTATTTTCCTTTAGAAAGTGAGAAATATCTTTCTGCAGCCATTGGCTATCATCCTCAGAGTCTAGGAGCTCAGAGTTCATACGCCATGCACCTCTCTAGGAATGTGCGGAGGAAAATTTAAATGAGATTGTGATGGCTGCATGGTCAGAGACTAAAATGGGTCCTGTTGAGGAGTCAATAGAATCCTGAACAAGTTCAGCTCTAACCAATATGAAATTCATTCCTAGCAAAAGTATTGTGGGGCGGTGAGAAGAATGTAAAGTCACATCCTGTAGGGTGCTGAAGATGTCAAAAATCTAGCAATTTATTGGTCGTACTTAGATTGAGCATGACTTTGCGTGCTTTGGGAGGACTGTATTGGAATGCCGATTGTCTAACAAGAATTACATCCATGCGTAGGGTCAAGTCTCCCCCAATACACTACGGTCTGATTGAGGTTAGGAGGCTGGCATTGAATTAAGGGCGCACCACAATTGGGGAGCATCACCATTAGGGGCATAAACTTTAATGACATAAAGTTCACCATCACTGTGTGAAAGTCCAGCAATGGCCCATCTGCCATCATTGTTCTGCTCCACTGAAATCAGAGATTTTGTAATGAGTGTTATTACACTATCCATTCTGAGATTGTCCGGATACCTATATACCATAACCTAGAAGGGTCAGAAATAGAGAGAACAACAATTACATGCATCATAGAGCATTAATAAAACCCTGCAAAAATATAGTGCAAAATAGATACACTTGTAATGGCTTAAAGTTTGTGAGGTGATAAGTGTGCACATTGTAAACTGTCTATAGTAGATTGTAAGTGCAACAGCTGAAAGTATACACAGTATATCTTGTGGAGAGAGACAAACCACAAGCCCCATCCCAAGTGGTGGGCTGGGCATTGCTGTAGACAGGAGACATCAGGCTCTCAGGTTCCAGCAAACAGATGGACAAAACTAGATGTTAGCGGAAAGCCGCACAGGAGTTGTTGAGGAAAGAGTTACGTTTCGGAAAGTCTCAAAGAACCAGAGGCTGCATCTTCTTCCATCCAAGTTTCGGTTTTATTGTCCAGGAAGCTACAGAGGTTGTAAGGCTCATCGAAAATCTGTGTTCTATCCCTGAAGTCGATTTTAAAACTTGGAGGACTGACAAATGAGTGGGAGATAGCTCTCTCAGTGAGTCTCTTCCATACTGTCACAAAGCCCTTCCTTTTAGTCACAGTGCCTCTCACAAAGTCTTGTGAGATAGAGATATTTTTACCCTGCTAGGTGAGCCCCTCACCTTCTTCACATGAGCAAGAATGGATTTCAAGTGTTAGTGCCATAAATGCTTAAAAACGACCAGACATAGAGATGTAGAGTTTTTGTGCTTGAAGTTAGAGATTGTATCAGCTTGCTCGATTTCGAAGAACCTTTGGAAAGATATCTTCAAGGTGGCCGCTATCCGTTATTCCAAACATTCTACCTTTGAGGTGGCCCTGTCCTCTGCGCTCTTGGGGAGCTCAAATATTCCAAGGTTGCTTTGCCTGTTGCAGTCTTCCAAATCGGTGATATCTCGCTAGAGGGAGCAAGTGATCTGATACATTCTTTGTATCTGTTTCCCGTGGGCAATGTTACGGTCTTCTAACTTGCTTAGTCTGGATATCACATGGCTGAGTCTCATATTCAAGTTCTTTAAATCTCTTCTAATGCCTGCCACCTCTACCTGAAGGAGATCAGTGTTTGTTTTGGTGTTCTGAACAATTTCATGTACTGCATTAATCTTTTTCAGGATGGCTTCCATTGTTATGGAATCTTCGTGTTTATCTTTAATAGGGGATTCCAGCAGTGGGGGTTCTTGCTAGGAGTGTTTTAGCTTCCCTTTACTGTCCTTATCTTTAGTTTCTTTCAGTTCAGCCATGCTGTTATGGTTTGTATGTGGACACCGTGCAGATGGGTCAGAAGACAGAACATTGAATGCAAAGCCCAGTGTGCAGGTCATGCGTGTTGATTTGCAGGCAGAGGGGCCGGAGTTCCATACACTACTTTAGGGCCCACAGCTGTGTGGCCTGGCAACCTCCTCATGTCGGAAATTAGATGAATGGGCTGTCGTCCCCCTAAAGTGCAACAAAGTTTCTGGCAACCATAAGCTGGGCACCCTCACAATGACCCGACAGATCAATGCCGTCGCCTCCACCTGCTTCAACGCCCTCCGCATCCTTCTCAAGACCTTCAAATGGATCCCCCCGAATCCAGAAAGACCATCACCCATGCACTCATAACAAGCAGACTGGACTACTGAAACACCCTCTACGCCAGAATCAACAGAATCCCTGCTCCGCAAACTCCAGACCATCCAGAACACCGCTGCCAGACTCGTCGTCGGCATCCCATGACATGAACACACCACCCAATACCGGCAAGACCTCCACTGGCTCCCCATCGAGAAGAGAGTAACCTTCAAGCTACTCACCCATGCCTACAAATCCCTCCACAACACGAGACCCAAATACCTCAACCAAAGGGTCTTCTTCCACGTACCCAAGAGAAACCTCCGCTCCAACAACCTCATTCTCGCCAAAGCCTCATGCATCCGCAGAGCCAGAGCGGTTGGAAGAGCCTTCTCCTACATCACGGCAAAAACCTGGAACGAGCACCGATCAACATCAGACACTCCCCCACTCTGCACTCTTTCAGGAGGAGCCTAAAGACCTGGCTCTTCGGCTGACCTGGATCAGCACCGCCCTCCCCCAGCGCCTTGAGACCCTCACGGGTGAGTAGCGTGCTTCACAATTGCCTGATTGATTGATTGATTGATTGAGTGTAATGTCGGTCAAGATGTTGGACAATGCAGAAGTTAGAGAAGGGGGCATGGGAAAGCAGCGCCTACACCTCCGCAGTGAAGTGGCCAGTGATTAATAACCACTTCCAACATCATGAGCCGCTGATACCCCCACAAATTAGTCAGGTAGGCAGGACTAAGTACACCACCACCGGCAGCTGGATGACGCAAGGAGCCGTTTAGGCAGTCCAAAAAATATCAGAGAAGCCAAGTGGGGAATCAGAAGCAGGTCCCTAGCAGCTGAACGAAATTGCACTGTGAGGCCTATACTGCATTGTCCTGGGGCTCCCAGGGATAAGATGGTGGCATTGGAGGAGGGGACAACTAAGTGAGAGATGAATAGACCTGAGGAGTCTAGGGCCCACGTGAAGATGTAAAAGCCGGGCTCAAGGTTGTGGGCTGAGCGAGGCCTAAAGCTGAGTGGCATGGAGCATGTAAGTAGGAGGCCTGAGAATGAGGCAGAACTTTATGTATGCAGGAGACGGTGTTGGGAAGACCCATCACCACCCTTCTGATCAGCCGACCACATTTATCTGGGATCTCGAAACCTCTGATTGATTGCCGGCGTAGGAGGAGGCAGTCTCACTTGGGTTCCGTCCTTTTGAGAACCGCCCATCCTCAAGTGAGGAGCCAGAGGAACCTGAAAGACGGACTTCACAGTCTGTCAGCCTGCAGCAAAGCATCCAATAAGTCTCTATGTAGGGCCAAATCAGCTCGGGGAAGAGGCTTCAGTTTTTTAGGTGTCAGATGTGCTGGTGCAGCAGTTCCTCACAGAGCTCAAGGGTGAGCCGCCATCCAGCACGGTGCCTAAACCACTCCCCCACTGCAAACGGCCCTAACAAGGTTCTAGGGAGGAAAGAACTTAATGGACTCTGAGGAAAAAAACTGATGACCATCGAGGCACTTAATGGCTATGAGGAAAGAGTCCAATGTAACATTTGACAGGAAAGGTCTTGGGTTGGACATGCTTTTGATTCATGGAATGTTTCTTACCGCCACTAATATACCAAGTAAAAACAAGAAAATGGAACCTGTTCATTTCCTTTACATCCCTGTTGCTTACTAACCACACTGGCAACCCTGGATCCACCAAATTTAAAAAAGTTAAACAAAATGGTAGTGACTCCTCACTCGAAAAACAGTCCAACAAAAAGAAATATCTTTGTAAGAACTGAATTGAACAAACTTGATTTTCTCAAATAACGCAAAGGTGGATTATACACCAAGGACTGCTTTCCCTCCAGTATAAAAATCGAAAATGTCCAAGGAGTTAACATATAGAGGACAGGAAGTGAAGATTGATCCTTTTAGTGTAAAAAAAAAGTCAGTTTTCGCTCCAGGCTATAAATTCTCACGAAGTGAACTCTGCTTAATAATTGATATCTAGAAACACAAAACAGCTCATACATCCATCCATCCATCCAGTCCCTGTCACTATCGCTGTATGCCTTCCCATCATTGTGACTGCTACAATATTTCTTCCTAGACTACTGCTTTCAATGGGGTGCGGTCATCGGTAATTTTGCATCAGAAGCTAGCACAACATTTTAAATGTTATTAGATCACATCAGTGTAATATAAATTACATCTGGACCTAGACAATACATGACATTTTCGACAGGGCTCCTCCTTCAGTACTACAAGGATACAAAAATACAGAGAAGTACCCATCCTTTTCTGTGGTATGGTGCACCATACGATACCCTTTGCTGCCACGTGTGCCATAATCTCAGGCATATTCTACCACATAGTCCCATTATATTTACTGCAACAGTACGCCATAGAATTTGCTATAGTATACCAAATACTTTATACCATTAATGTAGTTTCATGCAACATGCCTTACCCTTGGATAAGACATGCCACAGGTTGTGTTATAGTAGGATCTATGCATTCTTATAGACTACAGTCGTCCACAATAAAGTACTTTTTTGTTGTTTTTATGGCTGATTATGATACATATACCACAAATATAATCAGAAAGCTGCTCATTTATAAATAAACTTCTCAATGTGCACGATGAAAGGCTTACAATGTTAATCCTAACAACAAACCCCTGTAGTTTACTTATTAATCTAATCTGTAGAATAAATTGCCCAAAATATATACAGTGAGCGTTCTTTAACAGCATTTTTGATTACACATTGTGGAAGTTGATGTTGAACCATCACTCAGGATCTACCATTGAGGTTTATTTACATTTTCCGGGGAAGCAAGAAATTGCCTAGCTGTAGGGATCCATTTTTCAGGCTTGCTATTCAGCAATAAACATATTTCACAAGTCTCAAAGTTTTAGACTTTCATTATAGTAAATGATCCTGTGAATGGGAATGCACAAGAGCTGTGCGTCTGCTGAAAATTGGAAGCATTAAGAAAGGTAATTGACCAACGTCGAATCAAATTAGAATGTAGCTGCACAGCATCACTTTTTGCTGATAGAACTTGATCAGCTATTTTTAAAGTGCATTAAGAAAAGTTCTTATATGTTTTTGTATGTAAGAAATGAAGTAACGCATTCTATTCATGTAAATATTCTTAAAAATAAATCATGCTATTTTCGAGAAGAATCTCGGATTATGAGGAATCTGTGCATGTAACAGCCTAACTCGTGAAAAACACTCAGGACACACATCATCCTACTTTTTATTCCTTTAGAGAAAATGGGGGTAGGAGGAACACAAAAATGAACCAAGGGGCATATTCACAAGGAACTATCGCCGACTTAATGGCACTTTATCGCAGCCAAATTTCTGATAAACCTATCGCCCCAATCACAAGCTGATGTTAACAGTAACTGGGCGTAGTTCGCGTAGTCGCGCTATGCGAAGCTACGCGAAGATGTTCTTGCACTACACGAGCTAGGCGTAGCTACGCGACCATGCGTAGTTGCTTGGGGTGCCCGTTGCCGATGCGTTTTTCTTGTTCAGGAGCGTGTTGTGCGTGTTCGGTGCGCTGTTTGCGTGCTCGCGGGATAATATCTCGCAAACTTACCCATGCAGTCTCCTATGGGTGTGGCCATCTTGTTTTTCAATTGTCCCGCCCGCTCGCAATGCCTTATTTCATGTTCCGGGACCCGTATAGTGTGTTCGCGATGCGCATGTCATGGTCGGGGGCGCATTTTACTTGTTCGCGACAATTATTGCGTGTTCGCGACACATTTCATGCCAACTTACCCACGCCGTCGCGAATGGGTGCGGCCATCTTGTTCTTCACTCTGTGCAATGGTTCTGGGCCTACTTTTCTATCCTCCCTTATTCTTTGAAATCCTTAGTTTTTTACACAATTTTTCTGACTTTTTTTTATTTATCATCTATCTCTCTCTGTCCCTAATTTTATATTTTGCATTTTATTTCTACTTTTACTGTGTTTTTTTAACTTTATATTACTTCTTTGTTTAAGCTACTACTTCTTCCTCCTAACTTTCTTTTTTCCCTTCTAACTTTTCTTTTCCGCCTCCCACCCACCCCAGAACCATGGCCAAGGGCACTGCCACTAACGACTCAAAGGGCAAGGCGCCTGCGCCCAAGAGCCGCCACCCTTACGGCAGAATGCGCCCCGCAGGAGTGCAGGCCCAGCAGCTTTTTGGCGAGGAGAAGATGGGAGCCCTTTTTTTCTTGATCCAGCGCCACCTCCCCTTGACCTTGGCAGCAGGCGGCAGCCCCGGCTCCGGGAACCCTACCCAGGAGAGTCACCGTCGGTGGGCGAAGGTGCACCGGGCAGTGTTTGGGTGCTCAGGGGTCCGGTGCACCCATAACCAGCTGGCCCACCGGTGGTCTGACATCCTGGACCGGTAGCAGGACCTGTTGGACCTGCAAGGTGTCGAGGTCGTGGGGCTTGGTGAGTAGCTAATATATAGTAGTGTAAGTATTGTTCTGTATACATTTTTGACAAATAACAAGATTACTGCTGCTAACGTTGCTGGTAAATTACGTTCTTCTGTGATTGTAGGACACAGATGCTCGGCGCTACTCTTACTTGTTTGCAACTTTGTGCTAGCTTCGGCTGATTAATGTAAGAGTTTATTTTAGAGAACTGAAGTTAGGTAATGCTATTGCTAGAGAGACTCTAGTCCTTCCATTGTCCTCCTGTGAAAATAGTGGTAAATGGATACTGGGTTTAGTTAGTATTAGTTCATAATCTTTTTATGGTCTGTGTGACGCCTCCTCTGTCATTGAGTGCTGCTTACCTCAGTCCTCCGTAGAACCTTTTGTAGTTTGTTTAGTGAGTGGTAGGCTTAGCAGGGTCAGTCAGTAGCAGAACAAGATCGGACGCAACCAACCCATAATTTGGTGTATGCACAAATTTATGCATGTGTCCTCCATCTCATCTATGCATTTTCGATGGCTAAAAAAAATGGAAATGCAGACTTAGTGATTGGCCCATCTGGAATAGGTGGTCTAGGTCAGGTGGTACTTAGGCTTCGTTAGTATTCTGGAATCAGAATGATTATGGAACACTGGAGTATTCATAAATAAGTAGATGATCTGTGAATCCAGCAAGCAGCCCAGTAGTTGATCCATCTGATTAGATAGGTCAATTTTATTGCAATTGTTGTTTCCTAAAATGTTTTATGACTTTTTTAAAAATGATTTATTTGTTTCACAGCACTCCTTAATGTTTGTCTCTTTCTTTATTATATCTTACATGAACATCAGCACCACCCAGGGGCAAGAAGACGGGGTCCGAGTCGGCGGGACAACAACCAGAGGACCGCTCCTCTACCGGGGCCCATGCTGCTGGCCCCAGTAAGTCCTCCAGTGGTTAATATTAACAATTATATTTCCTTAACTTTTACTGCACCTTTTTTTCCGAACTATTAATTATGGTTCCACTTTCTGATTCTATTTTTTACAAAAGCTTCTTTGACCTTGAATATCTGTTTCCAAATTCTGGTTATCCCTGCCTCTAAGTACCTTCTAACTGCCTCTGCTATGACTCTCTGTACTACTACTACTATTAGTCTGTCTGTAGCTAAGCTTGCCCAGTTGGCCACTCTTTATTGAACGTTTTCTTTGGAATAAAACTCAGATTGACCAATAGATCTAGCCACTGTGTCCTGTCCTTTGGGTTGTCCTCTTCCAGTCTTCTTAATCTTGAGGCTTTGACAATTCCCACCAACAAAATGCCCAACCAGATATTTGACTAGTATTTTGGATAGGATAGTACATATTACTACTGTTGTAGGGATTCTGCACAGCCCCATACAGAACAATGCACAAGAAAATAGGATGTTGGTGATGGGAGGTTGGACCTTACTCACACCTCAGTCAGAAGAATCCACAATCCCCTGACCGACTAGCTATAGTGTCTCATTAGGTCCCAACCCCGCACACGAAGATACACAATGATGATGAGACAAACCAGAACATAACACCCTTTTGCTCACTCACTTGTGTAAGTCCACCCCACCACACCAAATACCACAGAATCTACGTGTAAGTTCAAAATGTTTATTTTCAAATAAGTAATAAGCTCTGTACGTCGTTCTATGAAATTATTACTATAGCCAGCTCCAACAGCAAAAAGCATACGATTAAAACAGTAAACATTTACAAGTGCATGATACAAGACAAAAGATCTGTGTGAATTCTGGAAGACCCCTCACCGTAGAACGTAGAAATACTGGTTACATGCATCATAAGCTCTGCAAATCTCTGGTTTGTAGAAGGGAATCTTCCGCCTATTATGAGAAAAATGGTGCGCGTTAGATAGTATAATGCAATTATGCAAGCATTTCGCAGTCATGCCAAAAAGTGTAACATGTACATGTGATGGCTAAGCAATACGGACTAACCGAACTCCATAACAAAGTGGCTTGTTTTTCGACCTCTTCACTTGAACGCAACACTCATGTGTCCTCAAAGGCGTCTACTGCACAACAAGCTGCGAGGAAATATGCGCAAAAAGAGTAGTAGACATGATGAATCTAAAAGGGTTACAGGGCTCATGCTAACTTTCCAAAGAGTAGAGCAGGACTAGATGACCCTAGGGACTATAATAACACTACTAGTGTATGTCTACTGACTCTACTCTAGTACCCGATTTGGACTAGTGATGATGTATGTTGTATTAACTTTTTTTTCAATCTTCCTAGTGAAAACTGATAAAATAGGGGGAGGTGTACAGGCATTTAAAAATGTGTAATGTTTTTTCTAGGCATACTACCAACCACCAGTGCCGGCGGGGCCAGCGGCGATGGTGATGCGGCCATTCCGGAAGGGGTGGGAGACCAGGCGGCACCTGCAGGAGCTACAGGGGGGGAGCCAGCAGCAGTGGCGGGCGATGGTAAGTTATATTCAGTACATATTGACATTACTACTAGATGGAAGTGTGTTCACTTCACTCACTGTACTGTGAGATTTATTAAGTTGTAGTGAACATTATACAATGGTTGAAGAAGACACCCTTTACTTAGCATTAGCAATGCATTAGCAATGGCATTAGCAGCGTGAGTTGAGTAACCAATGGCCTCTTCTATCTGACTCCAACTCAGCTGTGAGGTTTCTATGAAGAAGACTAAAACTCAGATCAGATGACCTTGATGGATGTGTTGAACAAAGAGGGAAAGAAGGGTGGGTGTAGGAAGGACGGGCGAGATGTAATATGACTGGCAGAGAAGGATATGTTGGAAGCATGCATAGGTGGCTGATAGGAATCAGATCAGATGCATGGGTTGTTGAAGGATGGGTGGAAGGTGAAAGAAGATGCCTGCCTGGGTGGGCGACACAGTATGGGTGGATACTAGACAGCAAGAATCATCAGCGGTGTTTGGTTCAAACTCAAAGCCAAGGCAAGCAAGGAAGGAGCGGACGCATGGGCGGTTGTTGGTGAAACCAACTAAGGTTTTTTAAGAGATATATAAAAAAGAATGATAGACATTTACTTTAATGGATGTATACCTGGATGTACTATCATCATAGACAGCATAGGTGGAGACTGTCACTGGAGAGTCTTACTTTGAAGAGAATGTAAAAGAAACTGCGCCAGAGTAGCAAAGTGGAGGGGAATATAAGTAGTATTTTCAGAATACAGTTGACTCACAGTCGTTTGCAAGCACATCATATATATATATTATCAAGCACCTTCCTCCGACTCCGAGGACCACTCCCTACCTATGTTAATGTATTTTTGAATGGGTCAGCCAGCCTGCAAAGGGTGGCCTATCTGTTGGTTACACAATCAATGATAACAAAGTACCCTATGTAGTAGCGGTCGGTGGTGGGAGTGCTGGCGGGTGGTGACGTGGGGAGGGGCAGGGTGGGGGGGTATGAAACTATGTATAACGGCCAAATACAGGTAAGTAAACATAAAAATAAATAAAATGATTTTTATTATGCGCACTACACCGCCAAATGCGATGCAGTGCGTGCAACAAAATTTGTTTTATTTATTTATATGAATTGTTTACTTACCTGTAATTGTCCGTAATCCATAGTTTACTACCCCCCACCCTGCCCCTCCCCAAGTCACCGCCCGGCAGCACTCCCACCACCGACCGCTACTGACCTGATGTTGTGTTCCCATCTATCAGATAAATAATTTTGTTGTACCCAGGGCAGGCTGAAAGTGAAATTGAACAATTGCCCTCATGTAACAGAGAGAGTTTGGCCAGTGCCACCCGTAATACAAAAATATGAGCTTCCCCACCTGCAGACAGTAGTAGTAAATAAAACGAAAGTGAGTCTGCATCATGTGAATCGTATCTGTTTCTCTTGGGTTCAAGCTTAGCTGACTGAGCTGGCATGCCAGCTACAACAAGGTTATGTAATTTCGCTAAACTAGAGATAAGAACAAGACGACTGGTGTGTACTGGAGTCCATAGTGGTAGTATAATGCCTCAAACTCCCACAAATGTTAGAGTCCGAGGAAGTAGGAGGATAGATACTTACCACAAATGTTATGTACTGTGCTTGCTAGTGATACTGTGCCACTATGTGTTGAATGAATTTTGTGTTACTGTTTTGCTAAGAGTATTGGTTACAACAATGTTCTTTTTCTTTCTTGATATAGATGCTCCTTCCCAACCAAAACCCACGTGGAAGAAATTGGCAGCCAGGGCCCGGGGCCGTAAACTGGAGGCCATTTGTGAAGAGTACCGGCGGCTGGTGGCTCAGGCGGAGGAGGAGGAGGCGGCTGCAGCCTCCTCCAATGCCCTAGGCCCCAGTCAGGCCCCGCCTCTAGTTTTACGGTGCCATGGTGAGACAGCCACCCGCCGCCGTGCTTCAATATCAAGCACTGCTGCCCCCCACCCTGGAAGTAACTGCAGGGCATTTCGCCACCAGATGCTCCTCCGGATGGCACGCTTGGAGGAGCACCTAGAGGAGAGGGTGAAGATCCTGGTAGATAAACATCTGAAAGCCTGCTGAATTTAGGACCTTGTTGAATTGCCCCTTTTTTAATTACTTTTGTTGGTGGGTGGGTTTTGGGCTTTGGGGTTTTTTCTGGACATTTGGGACTTTTGGACATTGATTGGGGTTAGGGAGGGGGGTGGGTCAGGTCAGAGTGGGATAGTTTTTTTTTGTTAGGGTAATTTTTGTTAGGGTAATAAATTATATATTTACTTAAACATACGATGTTAATGTTTTGTGGGTGGGTTACTGTTTTACGAATTTACGTCACATGGTTGGTTTCCTTGCTGCTGCAGGCCAGCAGCCAGTGTTTGATTTAAAAGATCTGCCGATTTTGTAACACACAAATAGATAGATGCGGTACTCCTCAATGAGTTATTTTATTGGGCCTGCTAGTACTGTCAGTCTCTCCTCCTAGTCCATTATACCTCCCACCAAACTTATCTTACCTGTGATTGATGATGATTAAGTTCGGCACAGCGATGGCTGCATGGTTTCCCAAGTGAATGGAGAAGATGCCATGTTTGTGGTGGTAGTAGTAGACACTGGCACTAGCATTTGAAAAAAAAAAGAGACAGTCACTTGCCTGAGAGAGACTGTGGGAGGAGTAGTAGAACGAAGTAAAGTACAGCATGGGTGGGCAAGCAGAAGAAGATCCTTGCACTGCCTTGAAATTGAATTAGTGTTGCTTTCACCACATCTGCCCCAGCAAGCGTGTGATCAATTGTTAGTGTACATTAATGTAGTCACATCACACCTCAATATAAATCACACAGCCCGGGGGAAGAGGGTTATAGATTTATGAATGGATGGGATGGGGGGTTTGGGGAAAGGTTTGACAAAGAGAAACAGACAGTATGCATGGACATAACAAAAGTAAAACACAATCTTGGAAGATGACCATGATCCATTATCCTAGAAATCTATAAAGGGAGAAAAAGGAAATGCATGCATGAAGATGAAGAGAACTTGATGGTTAATGAGTTGTACTTACTAATTACTACTACACAATTAGACAGTACAGGGCAGAAATTATTAATATGAAAATTGCCTTGACTGTCTGTCCTCAGAGCAAACCAAATTACATGCTGTACCGGGCTTACTTTTAGTTTTAAAGCTAGCAAAGAAAATGAAAAAATAGTTGTAGGGATCAATTACCAAACAAACCACAACACACAGTCATAATGATTGAAGAGAAAAAAGGAATCAAATAAATTAAAAGACGAATGATGAATGATACTAAAGTTACTGTTTTATCCTGGTCCAATTGTGGAGTTGCATCATTCTCGTCATTCATCTTGGTCCTCCCTTCCATGGACACTCCGCACATCAATCTTGGGTACCACTGCCTGCCTGATGTGGATTGGTAAGGTAAGTGTGAGTTGTTTCTCCCACTATAGCACAGGGTAAAGGCTGGCCTGTAAGTGTAGATGGAAAAACAAAAGGGGTATTGAAAAATAACTGAATTAAAAAAAAAATCAATTACAGTGGAGTGCAAGAAGAGAAGACAAGACTCTTGAGAGAACACTTTCACACTGAGGCAGCTTGGATACATCGTGTCTACTCTACAGCATTAAGTTACAACAGCAACAGGACAGGAGCCAGCACAGAACAGGCCCACCACGGCACCGGGCCGGCCCGGGACCCAACCTCCATTTGCCTTAAATTTTGACAGAGCCAGAAAAAAAGGCATATGCAGCAACCTAGCTTTTTCCAAATCAAGTGACTAAATCAATGCGCCACTGTCAGTCATACCACTACACTCTACTCCAGTCCACACCACTACACAGACATGTAGCCTAGGTCTGCTGTGGTTCTTTTTGAATTGTTGTATTTACCTTTTATGCCAGTCCATGAAACGCAGTTATTCCATCAATTATCTCCGATCCAACTGACTGACTGCGTGCAAAGATAGTATGGTCATCATCATGACCGTGTGGTACGTGTTCGCCAAGACCAACTCAGTCTGTAGTGACTCCGATTAAGTTTATATTCCATATTACAAAATTGCAACGGATATTGGCCTGCACCTGCAGTAGTAGGAGTACAATGTGGTTATTAAACAACAAGGAAACATTGACTGTCACTTGAGTCACTTTTACTTTGTTGATAAACTAGTATAGTTCGACTTCATGCACATTCACTCGTAGTCAGCAAGCATCGAATGCAATGCATGCCATAATTCATTAATCATTACCTGTCTTGCTCTTCTCTTTGGCTGTCAGATCAGATGCCTAGCCTTCTGACAGTGATGTGTTTCGGCTCGGAAACAAAACGGAAGTTAGCTGTAGTCACGTTTCACTTCTTATGGAGGGACTGTTAGAGGCAACATTTATTGTACTATTCTCCATCTCCATCCAATGTCTGGCTTGCTTGAAATGTATTTAGGGAGAGTAAGGAAGATGGAGCAGAACTCTGAGGAATGGAGTGGACAGTTATGCACAGACGTGCAACTCCAATAGGGAAATAAAAAGAGGAGACAGTGTTGATGGATTTGTTGTGATTAGATTTGAACCAGAAAAACAGATACACACACAAATAAAGGAAGGAAGAACAATTTGAAAGCCTAGTTGTCAAGGAAGGGGAGCTCGTCCTCAAACTCTGGTGGTTTGGACAGAAGTAGGTCATGTAACCCACTACTTCTGTCATCGAAGTCGCTCTCCTCTTCCTGCTGTGATTCACGTATTTTGTACTCCGGTGGTATAAAGAGCTGATTCATTTTGATCATGGTTAACCTCTCCACGCTTTTGGGCGAGAGACTGGTCCTTTTTACAGTAACAATGGCACCAGCAGCACTGAAAACACGCTGAGAAGAGACACTTGCAACAGGGGAAGCCAGATACTTTATGCCAGCGTGCTGAGCACTGGCCATTGGCTTATTTTCCCATACCAATACACCAATGGGCTATGCTCCATGAAGAACTCTGTTGTGTCATCCAGATAGGCCTGGGCCATCTGCTCAATGTTCAGGGGTGCTCCGATTTGCTTGGCCTCTTTTGCCTTTGCATCAGCAATGGACGTACAAAACCATTTCCATAGAAACCAATCACTTGTCGTTTTTTTGAATGTGGCTGATGAACCTGTTGGTGCTGTTGTTGATGTTATTGCTGGTATTGTTGGTGACTGCTGGGAAGCAAACACACTGCTCTCAGGCTCTGAAGTAGAACTTGACTCTGGGTGCCCTGTAGTACTTGTTCTGGCCTGGGGTGGCGGGCCTCTAATAAAGAGCCGTTCGTTTTTTAAGTCAGTGGCTTCCTCAGCTATCAAAGTTTTGTACTGGGCAACATCCACTTCTGAAAAAGGAATTACTTCATTACTGCTCAGCAATAATTTGGAACGTGGATCCAAAATTGAGGCAGTAATGTAATGTAACACAATGTTATTTTGAATCCTTGTATTTTCAGATAAGCGAACGGCTAAGGTGTCCGCCAAATGATATGCGTTTACTTTGTCATCCACACCTGCGTACGTTTCAGACACCTCCTTCAGCTCTTGCTTTAGCATGTATAACAATGGGATAGCTTGGCCCATAGTACAGTCCACCCTGCTGAATTCACGTGTGGAGAACTCAAAAGGAAGTAGCATCTCTGCCAGGCATTTGACGAGGTCCCATTGGGCCATCTCAATGGTCATGCCTTTCACAGTAGGATCTCCTGACCTTTTCATGACATAAGCATTGAGTGGTATGTACTGCTCAAACAGACGCTCAAGCATGTAATAAGTTGAGTTCCAACGTGTTGGCACCTCCTGGATGAGTGCTTTGACTGGCATTTTATGCTCATGTTGAATGACCCTCAGCTGCTTCCGGGCTTTAAAAGAATGGTTGAAATGTGTGTATATTCTTATGCAGGTGGTCAGTAAGTTGCTGACTTTGCTTTCATTTTTCAGAAAGTCTTGAACAGCAATGTTAATGCTGTGTGCCAGACACGGGACCCTGAAATAGCCACCATCTTTCATGGCCCTAACTACATTACTACCATTGTCCGTGGCAACAAAACCAATGTTAAGCCCTCTTGGTCGCAGCCACTCAAAGACCTTGCTGTTGAAGTCATCCAAAATGTTTGCAGCAGTATGAGATTTCTCCATAGCAAACATGGCTACAGTTGCATGTTTGTGAGTGTCATTAAAAATCTCAGCAGTGTCAACACCTGCAGATATTTTATCTCTAACACCCGAAAAAGAGATCCAGTGTGCAGTGATGCACATGTAATCAGTGGCTTGGCAACTGGTCCACATGTCTGTTGTCAGGTGGATACTCTGAACAGCACTCTGTTTTGAGGCTTTTCCAAGCAATTCCAGCTCGTCGTGATGTAGTGCTGGAACAGCAACTCTGGCAAAATAGTAGCGGCTGGGAACCTTCCATTTTGGGCAGATGGTTGTCACAAATTCCAGAAAACCCACCCCTTCAACAAAAGAAAAAGGGAGAAGGTCCAGTGCTAACATTTTAGCCAGCTTCGCATTGTACAAACGTGCTATTGGGTGGTAGCGTTCGTACTGCCCCTCCTGCCTAGTAAACATGCTAAGAATGGTAGGCTACGTGGTAGTCCTTCCTGTTATGCTCAATGTCGCACTTTTAAAAAAAGCAGTACTCCTTGGTGTCTCAGGCTGACTCTTACTCTTGTGCCACTGAGATGTTGCTGAGGATGTGGGCGGTATCACTGCAGTGCTGAGGACAGGGCTACTTTGTGTACCACTACCACAGAGAATGTCTCCCTCTTCTTCTTCTTCCTGTTCCACCGTGAGCGGACTTTCTTGTACTCGTTTATCCCCACCAACAGCAATGGTTCCAGTTTTTATGCGACAAAGGTGCTCCTCCCAGTGGATTGCGTGGTGTTTTTCTAGATGGGTCATTTGGCCTCCGGTACCATAGTTTGTACCAAGCTTACCACGACTAACAGAGGTATGACAAATGGAGCATATAGCAAAGTTCTCCTCCTTTTTGCTAACCGTAAAGAAGTCCCAAACTGGGGAGCTTAACGTTTGTCTCCTGCTGAAGATGCCACTTCCAATGCTGGATGAACTGGTGGGTGTTGCGTTGAATTTGGCTCTGGGCAGTACCACTACCTACTTCTGCTGAGGTGGTGCTTGTGCTGGATGTAGGACGCTGCCGGCCCTTTGCTAATGTAAACATGAAAGCTGGAGGTCGTGTTGTTGTTACCTGTGTTGGAGGTATGCGTGCTACATCCCTCGCAGCCATTTTGGATAGGGTAATAATGTTGGTCTCCATCTCCTCTGGCCGGGAGTGATGTTCGTGATGACTGGCTCATCATCATCATCATCATCAGCATCCTGCTCTTCTACATCAACCTCCAGAAGTGTAAGGCTTTCTGGAACCTTCCTTTTCCCATGCCTGATCTTGGGACGTGTCTCCCTCTCAGACTCAGTTTGTGACTTCCAAGTGGCAGCTAGATCATCAGAAGGGGGCTTGGCGAAGAACTTGAGGGACTAAACCTTCTTTTCCTTGCTGGGGATTTGGAAGACAATGGAACTTCTGAAGGAGTGGCTTCCTCTTCTTCCTCTGCATGAGGCTCAATTTCCTGAACTGCCCTTACTTTGGGAGGAACAACAACTACTATTGCGGGTGGTGGTTGCAGCTGTTGTTGTTGGCCACTTATCTGCTGTGTTCCCTCCTGTGTTGATTGTGTACTACTTTGAGATAGCGATAAGTTCAGTTCAGGCTCAGCATCACTGCTTTCCACCATTAGGCTGGCTACCTCTTCCACACTCCTCTGCTTGGGCCTAGGTTGGCGGTTGGGCCTGCTGATGCGGAGGTGCTGCCCCCAGCTTGGCCCCCGGACACCGCTGCTGCAGGCGTAATTTTTGGTGTCCCAAAAAAGATTTTGGGCGGCACACCAGACTTAAGTGATACTTCCTTCTTCTTCTGTTCCTTCTTCTCAATGGCAAATTTCTTGGTACTGGAGGACCTGCTACCTGCTTTCTTTGGGGGCATCTTCTTCAGATGTCAGCAGCACTCAGTTGCACAAGTTGCAGAGACGGCTGGTCAGGTCACTCACACATCACATCGTGTACAGCAGCAGGACGTCGGTCTGGCACCACGATGGGCGATGATGACACACCTCCTCCTCAGACTTTTGTGCACCTAAAAGCAAAGAAGCCAGAAGAACATCAGTCAAAAGATATTACAATCAAACTAATATAATATATAACTTCTTAGTGTGTGGTGGGTGGTCACAATTATTAAAAATTGTTAAGTCAGTGAACAACAACAGTGTAGCCATTTATGAGACTTTGACAGCAAGGCCAGGGCTCCTGGTGTACTACTGTACTGTGTACACTCAGGAAGAATAAGAATAGCAAAGAACAAAAACATGAATGTTTTGTAGCCTGTTTGCCCTAAATAGAAATGTGTGCATCACATCGGATGGATGCAGCATCAGGGAGCAACAACAACGAACACATACACATAAAAAGGCATTTATTTACCACATCCAAAAAGTGAAATATACCCCAGCAAAAAAAGTAAAACCCACATTTTGCAATTCAATCCAAAGCCATCCATGACATACATGATGTTGAAATTCAACAGACAACACAAAAACAGTTGTTTAACTTCCATGTACAAGCTTGGAGGCCTATGTTAAAAGCACAGTGGCTGGTCCCACAAAATGGCCACCACCACATGGCCAGGCCACTCACAAAAACAAGAAAAGGTCAGAAATGCAAGACAGACAATGCAGGCCTATGGCAAAAACACAATTCCTGGCTTCACACAATGGCCGCCACCCACATGGTCAGGCCACCCACCACAATAATAACAAAAAAGTGAATACAAAGGACAGGAACAGGAAGTTGGAGTCTCTGTGGAACTTACATCCTCTTTTAAAAAAAGTTTTAAAATATAAAAGTGACTCCATGCTCCAAACTACAGCCAAATGACAACCTGAGGAGTTTTTTTTAGCAGAATGCACAAAATAATCGTTTTCAAGAAGGTTTTATGTTGCTCGCGAGATATTGTTAGCTAGATTGCAAAATCTGAGTGTTCGGCATCGCGAACTGTACAAAAAGTCATTATCGCTTGTGTGAACACGCATGTTGAGAGCTCGAAAAAGACAAAAACTGTAAGTCCGCGTTGTCGCGCTGTGCAGAGTTGCCAAACGTATGAGAGCTGAATTCCTAGGGTTACCTAGAGGCTGAAAAGCCCTATTTCATTAACACACCCAAAAACTGAAATTCCACTTCAAAAACCACATTTTGCAATTCAATCCAATGCCATCCATGGTGTTAAAATTCAACAGACAACACAAACAGTTTTTATGCACCCATGATTTGATGATGACTACCTCTGGGCCTACTGGCTGACTAGTCCACAAGCTTGGAACTGAATAGCAAAAGCAAGCACACTGCATGGATGGTTCCACAAAATGGCCGCTAGCCACCCACAACAACAAGAAATGGAAGACAGACAAAGTAAGCCTATGCCAAAAGCACACTGCCTGTCTTCACAAAATGGCCGCCACAGACATGGCCAGGCCACAACAACAACAAGCATAAGCCAAGGGAAACAAAGAAAAGACATGCAGGCCTATATGGAAAAAGAAGCACACTACTAAATTACCACCACAAAATTGCCACAAGCCACATGGGCACTCACAGTCACAACAGGCCATGGAAAACAATGAACTGAAGCAGGCCTATATATGACCAGACAAAGGAGGCCTGCTAAACAACACAGCTTTAATACAAAAATGAAATCAACAGGGCTACGAAAGGATTGGAAAGTTACTCATCAAGCACACACACACATCCAACAAAGGTGTTTAACACAGACACCCAAACAGTGAAATACACCACAACCACATTTTGCAATTCAATCCTATGCCATCCATGCACTACATGATGTTTAAATTCAACAGACACCACAGAAACATGGACCCATGGGTACCCTACTGGCTGAAATTTCTAAGAAAAACAACTAGGCCCCTATTGAAAGTACAGGCCACCCACAACAATAATTTTTAAAAACAATGAAAATCCCAGAAAAATGTAGGTACAAACAAGCCCCAATGAAACAAACATGTACACCAATTCTCCAACTTACTTGTAAAATTAAATCTCAAATCAAAAAGTCCTCAAATAAATCCAATCCAATGATATGATGCAGCAGACAGACACAAAACGTGATCCTTCCAGCTCCAAATCCAAATGAAAGTGAACAGCACATGGACAAAGCACTGGAAGGAACCTGCTGGACAGGAACAGGAACTTGGAGACTCAGGGGCACTTCCTTCCTCTTGAAAAAAAGAGTAAAAAAAAAGGACTCCTTGCACAAAAGACTACAGCCAAATCACAATCTGAGGAGTTTTTCTGAGCAAAATGATCATTTTCGCGAAGGTTTTATGATGCTCGAGAGATATTCTTCGCCAGATTGTAGTTTTTGCATGTTCGGGATCGCGATCTTACCAAGACAGCCGCCAGAAGGAAGATAGTCAGCTCGAGCGTCCAAATGACGTGTTCGCGTTCGCACACTCTCACGGGATCGGGCGGCCATATTACAAATCTCGTGGCGCACGCGAATGGAGGGAAAATCGAGTCAGCAAATGCAGAATCACGGTAAGACGTTACCGCGGGCGCGAGAACGCATGTTGAGCGCGTGAGGAAGCAAAATAACTACGCTATGCTGTAGATTGTGTAGTATTCAGCAACTTCGTACGCGAATTGCAAAGTTACCGAAACTTCACAAACTCTGCCAGCGGAGCGGAATTCACCGCCCAGGCTTAGTTATCAGCCCACAGCACCAGTTTACCCGTGATAGCAGCCGGAAAAATATCACCATGGATGACCCCCGCAACTATCGCTAATGAGATGCAGAGTAGGTTTTCCTGTGCCCAAAGCAGCGACAACACCACTCCACAACATTCACAATGACCAGACGGAACTGCGATAAGAACACAAAACAGGCGATAAGGAGCGTTAGCTGCAGGAAAATAACACCTGCTCTGACCTGGTGCTAAGTCGGACCACAACCTGCACCACAAAAGGGAGACCAGCCCAGAGCCACACCTGATGAACAACAGATGCACCCGGGCAACTTTACTGAACATGCATCCCGGAGGGCCTAAAGGGAAACAACACCCACCACAACTACCCCCAGAACCCCCCTCCCCGGCACCCCTTCCTGACCAAAGACATGCCACATCAGCTGCACCCAATCATGTACAAAATTATCCACATGATGTCGCAGAATCACAACTGGTGACATACGTGTGTCGTCACAAAAATGAGCATCACACATTCATTTCCGAAGCAACAAATCAAACTTTGTTAAAAGGAACACTGAAATTAAATGGAGACACATTGGTGCTCTCCTCGGGCCAATCCGTAAGTCACTGCCTGCAAGACAAACATCATGATGAGAAGGTGTGTCCTGTGCACATCAAAGGACAGAGAGAGAGCGAAGGAGAGAGAGAGGAAGAGAGGGAGAGAGGGAGAGAGAGAGAAGAAGAAGAGAGGGAGAGAGAGAGAAAAGAAGAAGAGAGGGGGAGAGCGAGAGAGAAGAAGAAGAGAGGGGGAGAGAGATAGAAGAAGAAGAGAGGGGGATAGAGAGAGAGGAAGAGGGGGGAAGAGAGAGAGAGAGAGGAAGAGAGGGAGAGAGAGAGAGAGAGAGCACCCCCCCCCTGCGCACCCAGGCCACACTGCTCACCTGCTGCCACCGGTGTGTCTCCAACCACTTGCAGGCATGTAGTGCAGTTCAGTAGGTCACACATCTGAGACAGACCCGTCATCTGAAACAGTCTTGATACATGTTTGGCACAGGAGTCCACACAACTGCACAAGACAACATCGCCTGCCTGCCCATGCAAACCCAGACAGAGGCACCCCAGCCCCACCCATTGCCCATCGGAGCATGCCCGCCCATGCACACCCAGGCCCCACTGCTCAACTTCCGCCACTGGCGTGCAGACAGGAGGTCCCACCATGTGCCGCTGCAGGCCACAAGCACAAGGCCCGCGGACATGCTACACTCCACACCATGCTGCCCCGCTCCGCAGGCCACCAGGTCTCACGTTTGGTGCTGGGTCTTGATCACTCCAGGGCAGAGGACATACCAGGGCACCTGGCCTCATCACAGGCTGCACACCCACTCAGCCCAATAGGTGCCACCAACTCTGTGATCCCAGAAGTGACGCCACGTGGCGGTAGGCCCGCGCTGACCGCTGGCTCTGGCCTACACTGCGGTCCAGCAGGGCACACAAAACCTGAGCTGTCTGGACCGCCAGGACGGGGCATCATCGCAGGCTGCACACCCACTTAGCAGCTAAAGGTGCCACTGACTCAGTGCAACCAAAGTCACTGTCACGTGGTGGGGTGCCTGTGCCAACCGCAATGCTCCGGGTGCCACTAACCTTGTGCAACCCCAGTCAGCACCACGTGGTGGCAGGCCCGTGACGGCCGCAAGGCCTTGGGTGCCACTAACCCTGTGCGCAAAAACTCATGGCCCCTTTATGATTGAGAACTGTGGAGCGTCCGTCATCCAGTCACCACCGGCAGAGGGGAATGTGACGTCGTCGGCCCCTTATGTTGGTGGAGTCACATGGCCTGTGACGCCTGTGCCGGATGGGTGTGGTGTGCGTGCAAACCTGCCCTCAGAGAGTGGCTGTGACATGCTGACAACTAGACCAGTGTCCTGCACACCACCAGTGGGTACGCCTGTGATGGGTATCAATGAGTGTCCCCCCTCGGACCATAAGCAGAGTGGTCTGGCCTGCCATACGCCCGACCAGTGCAAGGCTTGTAACAATGACTCGTGGGAGGGGGCGCTAGGCGGCACACTTGCGGAATGGGTGCCCTTGGGTGAGGCTCCCACAGTCCGGTGGAATAATCCGCTCATTAATCCTCCTTCAAGGTCAGGCATGATATCTAAATGTACAGCACTGGTGTAGAATTGATCGGTCTACAACTCTGGCGAGTTTTGCAGATGGTGGAGAGATGAGGTGCCAATAAGAGGAGGAAACATCCCCGACCGGAGATAGGCATCTGCCTGATTGGAGACTGTGCTGGGCAGGGTGCAGCTGCGAGAGGCCGGGGTGCCCACGAGGTGTGTAGGCCGCGATGGACTGAAGCCTGCGACTGCGGAGGCACAGGCAGGCCGTAGAGAGGCGGACTGGCCATCGTGGCGCCGGAGTGTCAACGCCTGCAGCGGTAGGAAAGAGCGACACGTCCAGAGAACTCGTGAGGGCTACGAGCAGTAAGCGCGAAGCGCACCGAGGGACTGGGAAGACCATACGCTGTGACCCTCGGAGGGGTCCTGGGCCCGGAGCGGAGGCTCCCGAGAGGTAGCGGCGGCAGGGCCTTGGTCCCGACATCGGAGATCTGCCCCAGACAAAGTAAGCCCTTGGACGTGCCTGGTGGCGGCGCAGGCGGGGCGCTGCACTGTGGGGCGCTGCGGCATGCACAACTCTACTGTGGCACCTGGGGGCTGCGACACCGGTGCTACTAACACGCTGTGTGTACTGCGAGGAGCGGCGACCGGAAGCGTCATCGCTGAATGTGAGAGTGCTGACGAAAATAAGGCAGACACATGAGGACAAGGACATCGCCCACATAATACCCGGGGATGCCACACGGGGCTGGGCCCTGACGCCGGGGGGAACAGTAGCGCTTGGCAGGCCAGGGGAGGACTGGCCATGTAAGCTGGCTGTGTGGAGCTGACGGTGAGGCTGCGGAGGCCGCGAGGGAACAGCTGAGCAACTGACAACGAGAGCATTGCGGCATACCTGATGAGGCCTAGTTTCCACTCTGCCGCATGCGGTTCGGAAAGCTCCCTCTGAACGGACGGTGAGTGCGGCCTACGCTTCATTGCGCGAAACCTTACAACTTGGCGCGGAATAAGGTCGGGGGGCTCTATGTGAAGGGTGAACGCTGCCAGGGCCTAATGTCGACCGTGTGAACTGCCCTCGCGACGTGGAGGACAGAACACGGCACGGGCAGACCACGATACGAGAGCTCCTGGGGACATCCTATAGAGGGAAGGCCCCCTAGACACACCGTGTGCTGCAGTGCCCCGAACATTGGCCGATAGGGGCATATACTTGACGCTCGGTGGGGCCGCTCGGGCGGCAGGGTCTGCGCCACTGCCTGAACTCTCCTGGGAACTGGCGGAGTCATTTTGCGACCCGAAGAGATGGGAAAGACGGATCCTCGCCAGCCTCGGCTCCAGTTCGAGTCGAAAAAGAACTCCAAGCCGGGCCCGGAGGGCAGCACCGAGCCTATGCCAATGAGTGCCCGTGACTTGCCGATGGAACCTGATGTGGACATGAAAACTATTCTTATGGAAGTCCGACAGGGAATAGCTTCGATCGCGGGCAAAATGGATGACATGACCACACGCATGGACAATATTGTGCGCAAAATAGATGGGCATGAAGACCGGCTCAAGGAGGCGGAGACGCGCATATCAGACTCGGAAGATGCTGCTGCGTGCATGCAACACACGATGACTCAAATGGACAAACTCTTGAAAGTCATTGCGGCTAAGAGTGAGGACATGGAAGCGAGAAGGCGCCGCAACAACCTCCGCCTCTTAGGAATACCTGAAACTACAAATACAGGTAGGATGGAGCTGTACATAGAGAAATTACTAGTGACCACAATAGGGGCAGAATCATTCTCCTCTCAATTTGTGGTGGAGAGAGCGCACCGGTTGCTGGGCCAAGACCACCGGTGGGAGGACGGCCGCGGCCCATCATTGCACGTCTCCTCAACTATAGAGACCGGGATGTGGCCCTCAGGGTGGCATGGGAGAAGAAGCAGCTTCAGTATGAAGGTGTAACTTTCACTATATACCTGGAATTTACTGCTACGGTGCAGGAGGACAGAAGAAAATTTCTTCCTGTGAAACAAAAGCTCCGGCAAGCACAAATCGACTATGCACTGCTCCATCCGGTCCGGCTCCGCATCACCCACCAAGGCAAACAATCATTCTTCACTAAACCACAGCAAGCTGAGGACTTTCTGAAACAATTGAGGCGCCGAAATAAAGGGGAGCGCCCTAGTGCAGGGTCCTTGTCGCCCACCACCTCGGATATTGATTGATTTACAGGGGACTTATCCGTCGGAGGATGGCAACCAAAGCAGATGTGAGCAGCACACCTCACCTCGGCGACGGACATGCACTACTTGTCGGAATACTCCCCCACATCACGCAGTGTACTAGTCCTGGCATTGAAGACTTTCCATGAACCACACCGTACACCCTTGCCTTCTTGACGAGGTATGGCGCGCTCCTGCATGTCCCTGAGAAGGCAGGTGATACCTGTGAGCCACCTGGTGACAAACCCCATTCGGGAGACCCCTCAGGGTGATTTTCCTTTTTGTAGACTCTTTCCGACACTCAGCTGAAGTGTCATTGTTGTTGTAGTGGTTTAAGTTGGGAAGAGAAGGGGGGAGGGAACAGTGGTACTGGCATGGTTGGGATGCTTCAGTGGGAGGAGGGTGGGGGGATGGATAGGGAGATTGTTTTAGAGTTGGTTCAGATGTTTCTAGACAGACAAATGCGCAGCTGTACAGATGTAGACAGTGACACACCCAATGAGATACGGAAGGCTCCTGTAACTGCTAATGGAGAGAAAGGAAGGTAGGGCGCCCGACAATTGTATAGGGATACTGTCCTGGAACGTGAGGGGGATGGGGGATCCTAGAAAGAAGAGACAAATACTCTCCTATTTAGATCGGCATAACATCACCATTGCACTATTGCAGGAAACACACTGTGCTCCACAAAACAGTAATACATTCGCGGGGAAATGGGCGACTTACAGACTTTTTTCCTCCTACTCCTCCTATGCTCGAGGTGTTGCAATCCTAGTTAAGCGCCATGCGCCCTTCGTGCCGCAGGGAGAACTTGCGGATCCGCAGGGCAGATATGCGATAGTGTGGGGAAGACTGGGAGCTGATACATTCACGTTAGTGAGCTGCTATGGGCCAAATGTGGACACACCAGACTTCTTCACTGTCCTTTGGGGCAAAATACTGGTGTTAGGCACCACACACATCATCTGGGGAGGAGACTTTAATGTAGCCTTCGACCCTGCCATGGACAGATCAACAGCGATGTCACACCACTACAATCGCACACAGGCCTCGATGCGTGAGATCATGGAAGAAGGCAGACTAATAGACACTTGGCGCCACATGCACCCACAATCTATGGAAGCCACGCACTTTGTATCAAGCGTGGCATCATGGGCTCGGATAGATTATTGTCTAACATCCAGAGGTCTGGGGCCGTGCATTAGAAGAGCCGGCCACCTGCCGTGCACATACGTGGATCACTCACCAGTGCATCTCATGCTTGACCTGCTGGGGGGAAAAGGAGCGCAGCGGGCGTGGAGACTGCAGCCCGCAGCACTGCTGGATGCGGTGTTCCATGACGAACTGGAGGAGGAAATTGGGCTTTTCTTCCAGAGAAATAGGGGCTCCGTGGACTCGGTGGAGATTATATGGGAAGCATTTAAGGTCACGATCATGGGTGTGTGCATCTCAAAAAGATTTGGGGTGCTCCGAGATATGCGTGGGAGGCTCCAGAGGTTAGAAAAAGAGCTGAAGGTGCTGGAGGTGCGGATGAGTCAGGACGACAGGGGACGGGCCCATGCAGAGTTCAGGGACAAGCTATTGGAATACACAGATATGGCTGACCGAGAGTCTAAGTTCTTGGGGAAATACTGGAAGGCTCGGAGGTATGGGGAGGGAAAACGTCCGGGCAGGGCGCTCGCTGAAGCCATACAGAAGCATAAGTTCTCCAATTATATTCTGGAAATAGCAGATGTATGGGGGGAGCTATGCCGGGATGCGGAGACGGTGCAGGATATATTGGCGGACCATTATGCCAAATTGTATGCGACACAGCGCAGAGACCCCTTAGAATTCGAGACGTTCCTGGGAGACGTGGCATTGGGATGGTTGGAGGACTACCATAGAGAGTTCCTCTGTGCCCCATTTGAGATAGACGAGGTCCGCGAGGCAATAATGCAGCAGAAATCCGGTAGGGCACCGGGCCTCGACTGACTCCCTGCTGAATTCTATAAAACGCTTGTAGATATCATGGCCCCTATACTGAAAGAACTCTATGAGGAGGCCCTTGAGGGTGGAACATTGCCCCCTTCCATGCATGAAGCCCTGATTACGTCAATATTAAAGCCTGGCAAGGACCCACAGTTTTGCGCCTCCTATAGGCCACTATCGCTCCTTAATTGTGACACCAAGATATTGGCAAAGCTCATAGCAAATCGAGTCCTCCTCCTCATAGGCAAACTGGTCCTGCCGGATCAGGCGGGCTTCGTTCCAGGGAGGGCAACCTCTCATAATCTTCATACGCTGTGCTCGATCCTACAGAATGTATCGCCGGAGCTTCCGTTGGCTGCGGTATTCCTGGACGCTACTAAAGCGTTTGATTCCGTTGAATGGGATTATCTATTTGGCATTATGTTCCGTATGGGATTTCCCCCGGGATTTGTGTCATGGGTCCAGTTGCTATATCGAAAGCCCACAGCTAGGGTACTCGTTAACGGCCGTGTTTCGCCTACCTTTCCCGTTACAAGAGGGACTAGACAAGGGTGCCCGTTGTCCCCCCTCCTGTTCGCCCTTGCAATCGAACCCTTGGCGTGCAGACTGCGGCAGCACCACAACGACAGAGCGCTCCAATGCCCCCTGCGACAAATATTGTTATCAATGTACGCAGATGATCTGACTCTCTATGTTCGAGACCCCCAGACTAACCTCAACCCCCTGTTACGAGAATTTATAATCTTCGGGAAACTGTCTGGTATTCAAATTAACTGGGAGAAATCGCATATATTTCCCTTGACGTCGGCAGCGGTCACATTTCCACTGGACTACCACTTGAGTGGTGTGACACAGACCTGAGATATTTGGGGATTCAGATCTCGGGAGATAGGGAGGAAATGATCCGACTAAACTATGGCACTGCCATGAGTCGGCTCACTGACAATGTCACTCGCTGGATTGCCTTGCCCCTTTCAATGGCAGGATGAGCCTCATTGATTAAAATGGTGATCCTGCCGCAGTTTTTATACCTATTTCTTAATCTCCCTTATCACCCGGGGCTGTTCTTCTTTAAAACATTGCGATCCAAGCTTATACGACTATTTTGGGGTGGTAGAAGGCCGCGGGTCCAGTGGAAGGTGCTTACCAGGCCTGCACTGAGTGGAGGGTTTGACATCCCGGACTTCGAGCTATACCATGCCTGCGCCCAAGCTCATTACACCTATTACTGGGTGCATCCGCCAGCATGCATGCCACAGATAGCGGCGGAACACTGGTTGGCAGACCCGGTTCCCCTGGATGGAATGATACATGCGCCTCCTCGCCTTCGAAACAATGCGCCAACTACAATCACGAGCACTGTCGACGCATGGCAGTATGTTATGAAGACCCTGGGGGTTTCAACCCTTTATTCCCCAACTTTGCCTCTGACGTATCACCCCCGGCTGACACTGCTGCAGGAGACAGGTTTCAGACAATTATGCAATCGAGTGGGTAGACGAACCTGGGGAGATCTGTTTTGCGGTGGTAAATTTTGTACGTCCGCTCAGTTCTTTGGTGACACACAATACACCCCCCTGGAAATGTTTCTGTATGTAAGACTGCGGCAGGGCATGCGGGCTATTCTCCCGAGTATTCCACGGGAGCCAGAGATACTAAAGCCACTGCACCAGATGTTACAGAGTGTAAATCCTGGGCACCTGGTGTCCAGTATGTATCGCACGATATGAGCGGACTGCGAGATCTCTCATGACAAAGCGCGGATGCACTGGGCGACTGACCTGAAAAGGGACATTACGGATGAACAATGGCGATACTTCTGCTCACAAACTGCGGAAATCTCAGCAAGTGCCAGGTTGCGTATAATTCATTATAAATTTTTGCAGCGTATGTACTGCACCCCGGCTGGGATGTGCCGTTTTGGGCTTCGAGACACAGACAGATGCGATAGATGCGGTGGAATGGAAGCTGGGTTCCTGCATCTAGCCTGGGAGTGCCCGAGGGTGCAGGAATACTGGGGACAAATCTTTGAAGCGCTTTCTGATATGACGGACCTCCTGTTAGACTGTGACCCCTTAATTGCGCTACTGGGCTATACTAGGCAAATCCCAAAGGCGCGATGCCGCTATGTCTCGCTTTCATTGCTGTTAGCGAAACGCAGAGTGGCCTGTAGGTGGGGTAGTGGACGGGCCCCTAAATTTAAGGAATGGCTGGAGGACCTGGTGTATTGTCAGGAACAACTCACCATATATGCGGAAACGCTGCCCTGCAATTCAAAACCTAGAGATATATGGGACCCCCTGGCGCAATATCTGCCGGCTCGCGCAGGCGGATCCCCCCCTGACTGACCTTATAGCAGCAATGGTAGAATCACTCCCCTGTGACTGGGTGTTGATGTGGGGTCTGGGGAACTGACAGTGCTTCCTCGAACGGCGGTAGCGGAGGGTGGTAAGCTGTAGGAAGGTACTCACTCCGGCAATAGGCCATATAATGTATATCCAGGGCCACTGCATTGACCCATCCGGAGAAATAGTGAAAATAGAGACTACACAGAGATATGTATTGTATATGGATGAGGACTAGATGAGAGGAAGAATGTATCCCACGGAATGTCCCTGGCCATGCGACTGAACAGTCCAGGGAAAAACTACCAATAATTGCGGACATGTCCCATTACCTTCCTGCTTTATGTACCTCTGGGTCTATTAGTCGTACACTTGGTATATGCTGATCTGCCTGTGTAATCCATGTATTATTGTTGCATTAACATTTAATAATTTAAAAAAAACAACAAAAAAAACAATGACTCGTGGGATCTGGCCGTGGTTCAGTCCATGACCAGACATGGAAGTGGCTGATGCGTGTGTCCCTGTTGTAGTGTTCACTGGACCCAGTACACAATATGCTATGTAGCACCCTCTGACTGGCATCCCACAGGATGAGCATTATTGATGCAAGGGACATCACTGTCCCTACATTCACCCACACATTCATACATGGATGATGAACGACATAACACAGCAGTGCGTCACTGGATGTTTATTGCATATCCAGTGCAGTCTTACAGCTGGAGCGGTGCAGGGCAATGCCGAACACACTACACAATATGGGCCCGTGGCGGGCCAACAAGAGTCTATCCGGGGATGACAAGTACTGCGGAAGAGGTAGGTTACAGTCTGCAGTCTGGTCGCCGTGTCATTGGTCATCAAACATGATATGGCAGTCCATGTCGCTGTCGAAGGTGAGTGATCGGAGTGTATCGGGGGTCAGTGGAAGGTCATGGGGCCATGTGCGGCACCAAGCAGGAACAGGCCAGGTGGCGGAAATGAAAGCTAGTGCCTCCTGATCACAAACCCATCCACGTTCTCATCACCGGATGTGTGCTCTGCCCCACCTGTGGGTGTTGCAGTAAGCCTGGGCGATGAACTGCACTCCGATAGCGGAGTTTGCGAAGTTTCGGTAACTTCACGGTTCGCATAGAGCGCGAAGTTACCGAATACTACGCGATCTACAGTGTAGCGTAGTTGTTTTTCCTCCTCGCGCGCTCAATATGCGTTCTCGCATGCGCGGTAACAACATACCGTGATTCTGCGTACACCGACTCGATTTTCTATCTGTTCGCCTTCGCCACGAGGTTTGGAATCCGGCCGCATGATCCCGCGAGACTGTTCAAACGCGAACACGTAATTCGGACGAGCTATCTTCCTTCTGGCAGCAGTGTTGGTAAGATCGCATTTCCGAACACGCAGAAACTACAATCTGGCAAAGAATATCTCTCGAGCACGATAAAACCTTCTCGAAAATGATCATTTTGCTCAGAAAACCTCCTCAGATTGTGATTTGGGAGTAGTCTTTTGTGCAAGGAGTCCTTTTTTTTAAAACTTTTTTTTTCAAGAGGAAGGAAGTGCCCCTGAGTCTCCAACTTCCTGTTCCTGTCCAGCAGGCTCCTCCCAGTGCTTTGTCCATGTGCTGTTCACTTTCATTTGGATTTGGAGCTGGAAGGATCACGTTTTGTGTCTGTCTGCGGCATCATATCATTGGATTGGATTTATTTGAGAACTTCTGGATTTGAGATTTAATTTTACAAGTAAGTTGGAGAATTGGTGTACATGTTTGTTTGATTGGGGCTTGTTTGTATCTACAGTTTTCTGGGATTTTCAGCCAGTAGGCCCAGAGGTACCCATGGGTCCATGTTTCTGTGGTGTCTGTTGAATTTAAACATCATGTAGGGCATGGATGGCATAGGATTGAATTGCTAAATGTGGTTGTGGTGTATTTCACTGTTTGTGTGTGTGTGTTAAATACCTTTGTTGGATGTGGGCATGTGCTTGATGTGTAACTTTCCAATCCTTTCGTTGCTCTGTTGATTTTCGTTTTTGCATTTTTGTATTAAAGCTGTGTTGTTTAGCAGGCCTCCTTTGTCTGGTCATATATAGGCCTGCTTCAGTTCATTGTTTTCCAAGGCCTGTTGTGACTGTGAGTGACCATGTGGCTTGGGGCCATTTTTTGGTGGTAGTTTAGTAGTGTGCTTCTTTTTCCATATAGGCCTGCATGTCTTTTCTTTGTTCCCCTTGGCTTATGCTTGTTGTTGTTGTGGCATGGCCATGTGGGTGGCGGCCATTTTGTGAAGACAGGCAGTGTGCTTTTGGCATTGGCTTGCATTGTTTGTCTTCCATTTCTTTTTGTTGTGGGTGGCTAGCAGCCATTTTGTGGAGCCATCCAGGCAGTGTGCTTGCTTTTGCCATTCAGTTCCAAGCTTGCGGCCTAGTCTGCCAGTAGGCCCAGAGGTAGTCATCATCAAATCATGGGTGCATAAAAACTGTTTCTGTGTTGTCTGTTGAATTTTAACATCCTGGATGGCATTGGATTGAATTGCAAAATGTGTTTTTTGTAGTGGAATTTCAGTTTTTGGGTGTGTGTTAATTAAATAGGGCTTTTCAGCCAGTAGGTAACCCTAGGAGTTCAGCTCACGTAGTTTTATTTATTTATATATTTATTTAGCGACTTGTAAAGCGCCTGGTGACCCGAGGGCATCCCCGCGCTATGAAAATGTGTTATCCAGATGAGAGGGAGAAGGAGAGAGGGCTTTATTTAGGAAATAGAAGGGTTTTAAGTTTTTTTCTGAAAATCAGATAACTGGGTTCCAGTCTGAGGGAACGTGGGAGGGAGTTCCATCCAGTGGATGCTTTTACAGAGAAGCGTCGGCCTCCGGTACGTGTCCTTTTGAATTTGGGGATGTTGGCTAGGTGCTCGTTTTCGGACCGTAGAGCTCTGGGTGCTTTGTATGGAGTAACCAGGCCGCTGAGAATCGCAGGTCCCGATCCGTTGATCAGTTTGTATGCCGTGCACATGGCTTTGAATTCCACCCTTTGGCGCACAGGGAGCCAGTGCAGGGCCTTGATGGCAGGTTTGGCTGACACTCTGGAGGGAAGGTTCATGAGTAGACGGGCTGCTGCATTCTGTGTTCGTTGCAGTCTCGCCAGGGTAGCCTCAGGCGCTCCCAAATAGACCGTATTACTATAGTCCAACCGTGACAGTATGAGCCCTTGAACTAATAATTTCCTGGACGCGGGTGGAAGTAGGGGAAGAATCCTGCGGGTAGTGCGCATAAGCCCAAAACAAGTACCTGCAGTTTTGGCCGCTTGCGTCTTCATTGAGAGGTCGGGTTCTAGCCAGACTCCGAGGGTCTTAATTTCGTGTTTCGGGATGGGGATTTCCCCGAACATGTCTGGCCAGACCGCTGGGGGGATGGTCACCCATTGTTTACCCATGAGCATCACTTCGGTTTTTGATCCGTTTAGTTTTAATGATGATTCACACATCCAACCGTGGATTTCAGTGAGGCAGTTTGCCAGGTTGTCTGGGTGGTCGTCTAGTTGGGATAGGGAGACGACCAGTTGTGTGTCATCGGCGTAGCTCACTATTTTTATACCGAATGGTGTCACTACGTCTTCAAGGGGGGCCATATATGCATTAAAAAGCGTAGGGCTCAGGAAGGATCCCTGAGGGACCCCGCTCGTGAGGGGGAGGGTGGACGAGTGGTAGTTGCCGTCCCATACATGGAACATGCGTCCGGTAAGGAAGGACTCTATCCAGCTGAGTGCCGTCCCGGTAAGCCCTGCTGTCGCCAACCGATGGAGAAGGACACGATGGTTGACTGTGTCGAAGGCTGCGCTGAGATCCAGGAGGATCACTGCCACTGACCCTCCTGAATCTAGAATGCGCCTTGCCTCCTCGATGACGGCAAGAAGGGCGGTATCTGTGCCGTGTCCCGGGCGGAACCCAGTTTGGGATTGCTGTAGGATGTTGTTTGCCTCGAGAGACTGAGACAGTTGTCCGTTGACCAATTTCTCGGCTACCTTGCTGATGCCAGGGAGGAGTGATATTGGCCGGTAGTTTGCCATATCTGCTGGGTCGAGCTGGGGTTTTTTAAGGAGTGCTTTCACCACCGCACTTTTCCAGCTAGCGGGGACAGATCCCTGAGCGAGTGAGCTGTTAATAAGCTCCGTGAGCGTGGGGGTGATGACGGGAGCTACGGTTTTAAGGAATCTAATGGGTGCAGGGTCCAGAGGTGATCCGCTTTTCATATTGTTCATGGTTGCTTCTACCACGTTGGGGGTTACTTGCCTAAATGTCGCAAGTTGGGAGCGTATTCCAGTCTGGCTAGGGGGTGAGTTATAGTTCATGTGGCTAGAGGGACATGGAGGGGGAAGGGATGTTAAGATGCGGGCAATTTTGTCATTGAAATAGGTGGCTAATTCATTGCTTCTGTCTACCTGGGGGGTGGTGGAGGAAGGAGTGGTTGGTACTTTCAGTAGCTCTTTTACGATAAGGAAAAATTCCCTGGATGAATTGGAGGATTCTTTTATCCGAGTATCGTAGTGGGATGCTTTGGAGCGCTTAATGGCAGTTTTGTAAAGTCTAACTGCATTGTGGTAGGCTTCTTTGCTGGCGTTCTGCCAGTCTTTTCTCCATAGCCGTTCGGCTCTCTTACAGTTTTTACGGAGTAGTCGAAGTTCCGGGGTGTACCACGGGGCGGAACCTGATTTACCGTTTTTGTCCTCCCGCGTTCTGAGTGGGAGTACGGAGTCCAGGGAGGTCGTAATCCACTCTCTAAATTTACTATCGGCGTTAGCCGGGTCTTCTGCGTATGCCGGGGTAGTTGATTTTAGAATACTGGCCCATTCTTCGGTGGGGAGTCTGGACCAGGTCCTGTCCCTGGTGTAAGTAGGCAGTTTTTGAGGTTTCCTAAAAGTTCCTGGAAGTTGGAAGGAGACTAGGAAGTGGTCCGTCCAGGGGAGGGGAAGGGATTCTCTCGCTTGCATCGAGGGGGTGCTCGTGAACACAGGGTCCAACAGGTGACCTTTGATGTGTGTGGCTCCCCAGTTAAGAAGACGGATGTCAAGGGCCGCCAGCTCAGTGATCAGGTCGGCTGCCCCAGAGTCTAAAGGGTCATCGAAATGAATATTCAAGTCTCCTAGTATCATGAAATTGGTGATGGAGTGGGCCTGTGTTGCTACTGTATACAGGAGAGTGTTGGCAAAAAGACCTGGATGACCGGGGGGGCGGTATGCTAGGATCCCTGAGAGTGAGTTAGTCGGGTCTAGCTTGATTGTGAACTGTAGGCTTTCAGAGTCGGGAATCTGCGCATCGTTAGATTTGCAGGTGAGATAGTCCCGGTAAATAATGGCGACACCACCACCTCTACCTAATGGGCGAGGGAGGGACTGAATGAGGAAGCCCGGTGGGGTGGCTAGCACCATGTCTGACTCAGAGTGTGGGGTGAGCCACGTTTCCGTCAGGAAGAGGATGTCTATCTCATGGTCTTCTATGAGGTGGTTGATCAGTATCGCGTGTTTGGGGAGAGAGCGACAATTCAGCGAAGCGAGTTTAAGGGCTGAAGGCTTGTAGGGTCGTATGGGGAGTTTAAGCTGGGCTGGCTGGCAGTGAGTACAGCTGGTGAAAGGTCCATTCATGTCATGAACATATTCACATGAGGAGGCAATGGGGGGTCTGAGACTTAGGAGGTCCCGACGAGAATAGTTTACCTTAGGGGCAGCTTTGTCCACCAGGGGTTCTGGCCCTAGGCCCGGCCGTGCGCGGACGGGCGCAGACGGGCTTGCCCTAGGCGCGCCTTCGGCGCGCAAACGGCGCTCCCGCTGCGCTCGTCCGCTGCGCTGGTATGGCCGGCACATTTGTAGTAGGTGTTATGGGCGTGGCCTCGCAGTGGGCGTGGCTTCCGCCTTGGGACCGCGCTGGCGGTGTGGGCGTTTCCCTGTATCAGCGCTGGAGTCGCTGTGTCAGGGGTGGTCTGGGAGGGCTGTATTAGCGCGTGAGAGTCAGCGCTTCCGTGCAGGTGAGCTCAGAGATTTTTTAAAATCAAACACAGAGAAAAAGTGACAATTTTTAAAATCAATTGTAGGAACAGTCCTCCGGCTTCCGCCTCAGAGGATAAACAAACAATAATGCGACGCGCTTGCTATCAGCGTTTTGTAGCAGTCTTTGGTGGGCGTGGCCTCGCAGTGGGCGTGGCTTCCGCCTTGGGACCGCGCTGGCGGTGTGGGCGTTTCCCTGTATCAGCGCTGGAGTCGCTGTGTCAGGGGTGGTCTGGGAGGGCTGTATTAGCGCGTGAGAGTCAGCGCTTCCGTGCAGGTGAGCTCAGAGATTTTTTAAAATCAAACACAGAGAAAAAGTGACAATTTTTAAAATCAATTGTAGGAACAGTCCTCCGGCTTCCGCCTCAGAGGATAAACAAACAATAATGCAACGTGCTTGCTATCAGCGTTTTGTAGCAGTCTTTGGTGGGCGTGGCCTCGCAGTGGGCATGGCTTCCGCCTTGGGACCGCGCTGGCGGTGTGGGCGTTTCCCTGTATCAGCGCTGGAGTCGCTGTGTCAGGGGTGGTCTGGGAGGGCTGTATTAGCGTGTGAGAGTCAGCGCTTCCGTGCAGGTGAGCTCAGAGATTTTTTGAAATCAAACACAGAGAAAAAGTGACAATTTTTAAAATCAATTGTAGGAACAGTCCTACGGCTTCCGCCTCAGAGGATGAACAAACAATAATGCGACGCGCTTGCTATCAGCGTTTTGTAGCAGTCTTTGGTGGGCGTGGCCTCGCAGTGGGCGTGGCTTCCGCCTTGGGACCGCGCTGGCAGTGTGGGCGTTTCCCTGTATCAGCGCTGGAGTCGCTGTGTCAGGGGTGGTCTGGGAGGGCTGTATTAGCGCGTGAGAGTCAGCGCTTCCGTGCAGGTGAGCTCAGAGATTTTTTAAAATCAAACACAGAGAAAAAGTGACAATTTTTAAAATCAATTGTAGGAACAGTTCTCCGGCTTCCGCCTCAGAGGATAAACAAACAATAATGCGACGCGCTTGCTATCAGCGTTTTGTAGCAGTCTTTGGTGGGCGTGGCCTCGCAGTGGGCGTGGCTTCCGCCTTGAGACCGTGCTTGCGGTGTGGGTGTTTCCCTGTATCAGCGCTGGAGTCGCTGTGTCAGGGGTGGTCTGGGAGGGCTGTATTAGCGCGTGAGAGTCAGCGCTTCCGTGCAGGTGAGCTCAGAGATTTTTTAAAATCAAACACAGAGAAAAAGTGACAATTTTTAAAATCAATTGTAGGAACAGTCCTCCGGCTTCCGCCTCAGAGGATAAACAAACAATAATGCGACGCGCTTGCTATCAGCGCTTTGTAGCAGTCTTTGGTGGGCGTGGCCTCGCAGTGGGCGTGGCTTCCGCCTTGGGACCGCGCTGGCGGTGTGGGCGTTTCCCTGTATCAGCGCTGGAGTCGCTGTGTCAGGGGTGGTCTGGGAGGGCTGTATTAGCGCGTGAGAGTCAGCGCTTCCGTGCAGGTGAGCTCAGAGATTTTTTTAAATCAAACACAGAGAAAAAGTGACAATTTTTAAAATCAATTGTAGGAACAGTCCTCCGGCTTCCGCCTCAGAGGATAAACAAACAATAATGCAACGCGCTTGCTATCAGCGTTTTGTAGCAGTCTTTGGTGGGCGTGGCCTCGCAGTGGGCGTGGCTTCCGCCTTGGGACCGCACTGGCGGTGTGGGCGTTTCCCTGTATCAGCGCTGGAGTCGCTGTGTCAGGGGTGGTCTGGGAGGGCTGTATTAGCGCGTGAGAGTCAGCGCTTCCGTGCAGGTGAGCTCAGAGATTTTTTAAAATCAAACACAGAGAAAAAGTGACAATTTTTAAAATCAATTGTAGGAACAGTCCTCCGGCTTCCGCCTCAGAGGATAAACAAACAATAATGCGATGCGCTTGCTATCAGCGTTTTGTAGCAGTCTTTGGTGGGCGTGGCCTCGCAGTGGGCATGGCTTCCGCCTTGGGACCGCGCTGGCGGTGTGGGCGTTTCCCTGTATCAGCGCTGGAGTCGCTGTGTCAGGGGTGGTCTGGGAGGGCTGTATTAGCGCGTGGGAGTCAGCGCTTCCGTGCAGGTGAGCTCAGAGATTTTTTAAAATCAAACACAGAGAAAAAGTGACAATTTTTAAAATCAATTGTAGTAACAGTCCTCCGGCTTCCGCCTCAGAGGATAAACAAACAAAGCAACTCTGTACACCGCGACAATGCAAACGTACAGTTTTTGTCTTCTTCGAGCGCTCAATATGCATGTTTGCGTATGCGATAACGACTTTTTGTACAGCTCGCGATGCCGAACACGCATAATTTGCAATCTGGCAAACAATATCTCAGGAGCAACATAAAACCTTCTCGAAAATGAGGATTTTGTTCATTTTGCTAAAAAAAACTCCTCAGGTTGTCATTTGGCTATAGTTTTTGGAGCATGGAGTCATTTTTATTATTTTTACAATTTTTAAAGAGGAAGGAAGTTCCACAGAGACTCCAGCTTCCTGTTCCTGTCCTTTGTATTCACTTTCTTGTTATTTTGGTGGGTGGCCTGACCATGTGGGTGGCTGCCATTTTGTGAAGCCAGGCATTGTGCTTTTGCCATAGGCCTGCATTGTCTGTCTTGTATTCCTTTTCTTGTTTTTGTGAGTGGCCTGGCCATGTGGTGGTGAACATTTTGTGGGACCAGCCACTGTGCTTTTGCCATAGGCCTCCAAGCTTGTGGCCTAGTCTGCAAGTAGGCCCAGGGGTACTACTCATCAATAATCATGGGTGCCTGAAAGTTAAACAACTGCTTTTGTGTTGTCTGTTGAATTTTAATTTCTTGTATGGCATGGATAGCTGTGGATTGAATTGCAAAATGTGGTTTTTGGGGTGGAATTTCAGTTTTTGGATGTGTGTTAAATAAATTGGGATTTTCAGCCAGTAGGTAACCCTAGGTGTTCAGCTCGTGCAGTTTTGGCAACTCTGCACAGCGCGACAACGCGGACTTACAGTTTTTGTCTTCTTTGCGCGCTCAATATGCGTGTTCGCGCACGCGATAACGACTTTTTGTACAGTTCGCGCTGCCGAACATGCAGAATTTGCAATCAGGCGAACAATATCTCGTGAGCAACATAAAACTTTCTCGAAAATGATTTTGTTCATTTTGCTAAAAAAAAATTCCTCAGGTTGTCATTTGGCTGTAGTTTTTGGAGCATGGAGTCATTTCTTTTTTTTTTATTTTTAAAAGAGGAAGGAAGTTCCCCAGAGACTCTAACTTCCTGTTCCTGTCCTTTGTATTCACTTTCTTGTTATTGTGGTGGGTGGCCTGACCATGTGGGTGGCGGCCATTTTGTGAAGCCAGGCATTGTGCTTTGCCGTAGGCCTGCATTGTCTGTCTTGTATTCCTTTTCTTGTTTTTGTGAGTGGCCTGGCCATGTGGGGGCGGCCATTTTGTGGGACCAGCCACTGTGCTTTTGCCATGGGCCTCCAAGCTTGTGGCCTAGTCTGTAAGTAGGCGCAGGGGTACTACTCATCAATAATCATGGGTGCCTGAAAGTTAAACAACTGTTTTTGTGTTGTCTGTTGAATTTTATTTGTAACATTATGTATGGCATGGATGGCTTTGGATTTAATTGCAAAATGTGGGTTTTTTCCTGGGGTATATTTCACTCTTTGGGTGTGTTAAATAAATGCCTTTTTTGTGTATGTGTTCTTTGTTGTTGCTCCCTGATGCTGCATCCATCCCATGAGATGCACAAATTTAGGGCAAACAGGCTCCACTACATTTATGTTTTTGTTCTTTGCTATTCTTATTCTTCCTGAGTGTACACAGTACAGTACACCAGGAAAGCCCTGGCCTTGTTGTCAGTCTCATAAATGGCTACACTGTTGTTGTTCACTGACTTACTAAAATTTGATAATTGTGACCACCCACCACACACTAAGAAGTTATATTAGTTTGATTGTACTATCTTTTGACTGATGTTCCTTTGGCTTTTTTGCTTTTAGGTGCACAAAAGACTGAGGAGGAGGTGTGTCATCATCCCCCGTTGTGGTGCCAGACAGACGTCCTGCTGCTGTACACGACGTGACGTGTGAGTGACCTGACCAGCCATCTCTGCAACTTGTGCAACTGAGTGCTGCTGACATCTGAAGAAGACGCCCCCAAAGAAAGCAGGTAGCAGGTCCTCCAGTACCAAGAAAATTGCTATTGAGAAGAAGGAACAGAAGAAGAAGAAAGAGTCACTTAAGTCTGGTGTGCCGCCCAAAACCTTTTTTGGGACACCTTAAATGACGCCTCCAGCAGCGGTGTCCGGGGGCCAAGCTGGGGGCAGCACCTCCACATCAGTGGGCCCAACCCACCAACCCAGGCCCAAGCAGATGAGTCTGGAAGAGGTAGCCAGCCCAATGGTGGAAAGCAGTGATGCTGAGCCTGACCTAAACTTATCGCTATCTCAAAGTAGTGCAAAATCAACGCAGGAGGGAACACAGCAGATAAGTGGTCAACAGTAGTTGTTGTTCCTCCCGAAGTAGGGGCAGTTCAGGAAATTGAGCCTCATGCAGAGGAAGAAGAGGAAGCCACTCATTCAGAAGTTCCATTGTCTTCCAAATCCCCAGCAAGGAAAAGGAGGGTTAGTCCATCAAGTTCTTCACCAAGCCCCCTTTCTGATGATCTAGATGCCACTTGGAAGCCACAAATTGAGTCTGGGAGGGAAACACATCCCAAGACCAGGCTACGGAAAAGGAAGGTTCCAGAAAGCCTTACACTTCTGGAGGTTGATGTAGAACAGCAGGATGATGATGATGAGCCAGTCATCACGAACAACACTCCCGGCCCCGAGGAGATGGAGACCAACATTATTACCCTATACAAAATGGCTGCGAGGGATATAGCATGCATACCTCCAACACAGGTAACACCAACACGACCTCCAGATTCCATATTTACATTAGCAAAGGGCCGGCACAGTCCTACATCCAGCACAAGCACCACCTCAGCAGAAGTAGGTAGTGGTACTGCACAGAGTCAAATTCAACGCACACCCTCCAGTTCATCCGGCATTGGAAGTGGCACCTCCAGCAGGAGACAAAAGTTAAGCTCCCCAGTGTGAGACTTCTTTACGGTTAGCGAAAAGGAGGAGAACATTGCTATATGCGCCATTTGTCATACCTCTGTTAGTCGGGGTAAGCTTGGTACAAACTATGGTACCAGAGGCCCAATGACCTATCTGAAAAAACACAACGCAATCAACTGGGAGGACCTTCGTCGCATAAAAACTGGAACCATTGCTGTTGGTGGGGATAAATGAGTAGAAGGTCTGCTCACGGTGGACCAGGAAGAAGAAGAAGAGGGAGACATTTTCTGTGGTAGTGGTACACAAAGTAGCCCTGTCCCCAGCACTGCAGTGGTACCGCCCACATCCTCAGCAACATCTCAGTGGCACAAGAGTAAGAGTCAGCCTGCTGAAACACCAAGGAGTACTGCATTGAAAAAAAGTGCAACGTTGAGCCTAACAGAAAGGAATACTGCGCAGCATACCATTCTTAGCATATTTACTAGGCCGGAGGGGCAGTACGAACGCAACCACCCAATAGCACGTTTGTACAATGCGAAGCTGCCTAAAATGTTGGCACTGGACCTTCTCCCTTTTTCTTTTGTTGAAGTGGTGGGTTTTCTGTAATTTGTGACAACCATCTGCCCAAAATGGAAGGTTCCCAGCTGCTACTATTTCGCCAGAGTTGCTGTTCCAGCACTACATCACGACGTGCTGGAATTGCTTGGAAAAGCCTTAAAACAGAGTGCTGATTGCCATTGATTACATGTGCATCACAGCACACTGGGTCTCTTTTTCGGGTGTTAGAGATAAAATATCTGCAGGTGTTGACACTGCTGAGATTTTTAATGACACTCGCAAACATGCAACTGTAGCCATGTTTGCTATGGAGAAATCTCATACTGCTGCAAACATTTTGGATGAGTTTAACAGCAAGGTCTTTGAGTGGCTGCGACCAAGAGAGCTTAACATTGGTTTTGTTGCCATGGACAATGGCAGTAATGTATTTAGGGCCATGAAAGATGGTGGCTATTTCAGGGTCCCGTGTTTGGCACACTGCATTAACATTGTTGTTCAAGACTTTCTGAAAAATGAAAGCAAAGTCAGCAACTTACTGACCACCTGCATAAGAATATACACACATTTCAACCATTCTTTTAAAGCCCGGAAGCAGCTGAGGGTCATTCAACATGAGCATAAAATGCCAGTCAAAGCACTCATCCAGGAGGTGCCAACACGTTGGAACTCAACTTATTACATGCTTGATCGTCTGTTTGAGCAGTACATACCACTCAATGCTTATGTCATGAAAAGATCAGGGGATCCTACTGTGAAAGGCATGACCGTTGAGATGGCCCAATGGGACCTCGTTAAATGCCTGACAGAGATGCTACTTCCATTTGAGGTCTCCACACGTGAAGTCAGCAGGGAGTACTATACTATGGGTCAAGCTATCCCATTGTTGAACATGCTAAAGCAAGAGCTGAAGGAGGTGTCTGAAACATACGCAGGTGTGGATGACAAAGTAGGCGCATATTATTTGGCGGACACCTTAGCCCTTCGCTTATCTGAAAATACAAGGATTCAAAATAACATTGTGTCACATCGACATTACATTACTGCCTCAATTTTGGATCCACGGTACAAATTATTTCTGAACAGAAATGCAGTAATTCCTTTCTCAGAAGTGGATGTTGCCAAGTACAAAACTCTGATAGCTGAGGAAGCCACTGACTTCGAAAACGAACGGCTCTTAATTAGAGGCCCGCCACCCCAGGCCAGAACAAGTACTACAGGGCATCCAGAGTCAAGTTCGACTTCAGAGCCTGAGAGCAGAGTGTTTGCCTCCCAGCAGTCACCAACACTACCAGCAATAACATCAACAACAGCACCAGCAGGTTTATTAGCCACATTAAAAAAAACGGCAACTGATTGGTTTCTAAGGAAAGGGTTTTGTACGTCCATTGCTGATGCAAAGGCAAAAGAGGCCAAGCAAATCTGAGCACCCCTGAACATTGAGCGGATGGTCCAGGCCTATCTGGATTACACAACAGAGGTCTTCATGGAACAAAGCCCATTGGTGTATTGGTATGGGAAACGAAGCCAATGGCCAGTGCGCAGCAGGCTGGCGATAAAGTATCTGGCTTTCCCTGTCGCAAGTGTCTCTTCTGAGCATGTTTTCAGTGCTGCTGCTGCCATTGTAACTGTGAAAAGGACCAGTCTCTCGCCCAAAAGTGTGGAGAGGTTAACCATGATCAAAATGAATCAGCACTTTATACCACCGGAGTACAAAATACGTGAATCACAGGAGGAAGAGGAGAGCGACTTCGATGATATAAGTAGTGGGTTACATGACCTACTTCTGTCCGAACCACCAGAGTTTGAGGACAAACTCCTCTTCCGTGACAACTAGGCTTTCAAATTCTTACTTTCTTCCTTCCTTTATTTGTGTGTGTATCTGTCTTTCTGGTTCAAATCTAATCACAACAAATCCATCACCACCGTCTCCTCTTTTTATTTCCCTATTAGAGTTGCACGTCTGTGCATTTAACTGTCCACTCCTCAGAGTCCTGCTCCATCTTCCTGACTCACCCTAAATACATTTCCAGCAAGCCAGACATTGGATGGAGATGGAGAATAGTACAATAAATGTTGCC